>NW_006399825.1:2822177-2856563 GCF_000299155.1 Elephantulus edwardii | reverse complement strand
ATTGTAAAAGTTGGTAAAAATCTTCTATCTCCTCTTCCTTGGCTCTGGTTGTTGGTGCATATACTAGATTCAAAATTCAAAGTGATAAAATAAACATCCATGAGTTCATATTGATATAAATAAATTATTAAATAAATAAAGAGGAAGAAATAATTCAAAATAATTCATGTAGATACTATCTCCTCAAAGAGGTAGACTGTGCACCTATTTTTGCTTGGATTTGTCCGCTTCTGCACCTACATGTCACAAACCTGGGATTTATCAGACTCTGCAAACATATGAGTCATTTCCTTTGGAGTAAACACTTTAGATAGAGATAGATACATAGAGCTAAAGAGAGGTATAGCTATAGAGTTGTTGCTGTTGTTGTTAGATGGCATTCAGTTACTATGAGTCATAGTGACCCTGTGATCAACAGATCTGAATCTTTTCGTGTTTTGTGCCATCTTCAACATTTCTGATACTTTAGCCCACTGACACAGTCATTTTGTTTATAGATTTTATTAAATGTCTTCCTCTCTTTCAGCTATTCTCTACCTTTCCAAACATGATGCTCCTTTCCAAGGAATAGCCTCCCCTTATCACTTGCCCAAAGCACGTGGCACAGAACTTTACCGTCTTCGCCTCCAATGAGTATTCTTGCTTACTTTAAGATATACCTGTTTGTTCTTTTGACAGTCCATGGGATATTCACTACTCTTCTCAGTACAACAGTACAAAGGTATCAATTCTTATTCCATTATTCTTATTCATTGTCCAGTTTTTAAGTACATAGGAAACGATTGAAAAGACCATAAGTGAATGTAACAATGGGTTCAGGCATGTAAGAGATCACTAGAATGAGTCAGGAAAAGGCAAAGTTACAATCTGTTGATCATAGCATACCAGTGAGTCATGGTCAACTCAAGGACACAGAACAACAATATATGTCTAAATAGACCAGACGAGCATTTCTTACTTCTTTGTGGTTCTAGGAAATAGTAAATCTTAAACGAGATTCATAGATTTCAGAATTTCTGAAAAGTTACATCAATAAATCAAAGCACAGGTAACACAAAAATCTAACTTATAAAGATCAAATAAAAACACATATAATATTTCATTAAAGAGTCCTAGTGGCACAAGAAGTTAAGGATCTAGCTACAATCAAAAGATTAGTGGTTCCAGTTCTCCCAGAGTTTGTGTGGTTTTAAAGACTGTGCTATCTTGAATGATCTTTAAACTTAAGGAGTTCATAAAATAAGTTTCACAGGAAGTCCTTTATCAACATTATTAAGAAACAGGAGTAAAGTAACTAACGGAAAACATTTATTGGTTATTGGGAAAAAATACTTGCTATTTGCATGTAGATATGCACAAAGTAAATATACCAGCAATGTTTCCTCTTGTGGCAGTAATATAGTATGAACAAAGAGAAGTTTCAGTGACTAAAATAAGGTTCAAGATATTTTATCAGACAGATATTTAACCTTTTCCCAGACTCTTTGACACTGACAAGAAAATCATTTGAAAATGCCTGTCTCGCGGACATTTCATCACTTAATGGTTAAGAAGGAGATCTAATTATAACTCTCCACTGTTTGTCATGTATCTTCTTTTCTGCCCAACCCATTACCAAAAGAGTGGTTTGCACTGTTTAGTCTCTTGTTAAAATGAGATGCAACATCTAAAGCCCCAAGGCATATTTTCTCTGATGTGTTCTGTTTAACCCACTGGTGAAATTACAATGTGTGGTTTCAAAAAAGTTTTAAATGTTCATCTTTACACAAATATGTATACAATGTTCAACCAGGAGAGAGATGGGAAACTACACTAAAGTCAAAGTTTTCAACTTTTTTCTGTATTTTCCTACAGAAAACAAAACAGCAACCAAAAAACTGAAAAGGCAGTGATACTGTATTGATGAGGCAGGAATATTTCAGAAAAGGAAGGTGAGAAACGTTGCACAGTTGAAGAATGGTATCAATGTCTGAATTGTACATATAGAAATTGTGTATGTTCTTGGTATATATTCTCAATCATGACAACAGAAGCATAAAATGGATAAAATTTTAAAATGCAGTATTTCTAATTCAATTTTTTTTTTCTAATTTTAGTCCATTGGACTGCTTAATGTTGATAACATTGAGGGGAAAGCAAAAAAATAATGCTAAGAATTTAATATTTAAGACAATGAACAGCAAATTCATAATACAAGTAATTCTATTTTCAGCTATAGAGAACTCTGCTGGCCTAGTGGATGAGGCAGTACACTGATAACCCAAAGGCAGGCGGTTTGAATCCATCAACTTTTCTTTGAATACCTTTGTTTAGACTTCATCACATTTTAGCAATGCTTAGGAAGTTTCAGAGTCCTTTTTGGTTTACATCTTGACCTTTTCTCTCCTTCTTTTGTAATGACCTTTTGCTTTCTTTACAACGATACATCGTACATTCCAAGTTTCAATTATTAATGAAAGTTTGCAGTCATTTCTTCTCATTTTTTTAAATAATTTCTAATATAAGGGGTTTACTTTCCTCGTGATCTCAATAATGTTCTTCAGTTATCCATAGGATTTTTCAGAGGCCTATCATTCCAATCTTAAATTTTCCTTTCTATTTATCTGACTCAATAGCTATGAGTTTTTCTTTACTTTGTTGTCTGTTGCAAAGTAGCAAATTAGCCTTACCAATAAACAGAATATTTGTAATTATAGAAATTGAGGTTAAAACAGAAGATGCAAACTTTCAGTAGGATTTTTATTCAGTCAACTGGCTTGTGAGATGCAGAAAGAATAATTTTTCTTTGATTCAGGCAGGCTGTTTAGAGTGTCATCATGTTAATGAAACAAGATTACAGACTTAAATGTTCCTTTGTTCTATAGGAGGCTAATTTCTTTCCAAATGTTAAGGAAATGTGTGAATGATAAAAACGGTGGAAGGACTGGTAGAGGAAACTCAAGGAAACAGCATACAGTTATTTTTTAGTTTATTTTTTTTCTTTTTAAACTGGCATCTGAATTTATGTCAAAGTTTGATATACAGGCACACAAAACCTATTTCAGTGAATAGGTTGAAAGTTTCTGGTGGTCAATTAACCCCCGAAATTCATTAATCAGCATATCCTGACAGTTTCAACAACGTCTTGCTTAAGGGAAAATTGTTTCTGTGATTACCACAATATGCATATTTCCTTTAAAATTATAAAAGTATAAAAATAACAACAATAAAGGTCATTATTGAGTTTATTCTAATTGTTGATGACTCCACAAGTGTCAGAATAGAATTGTGCTCCATGGAGTTTTCAAAGACTGAGTTTTCTAATGTAGATCAATGGAACTTTCTTTTATTTTAATACGTTTTATTATTTTTTTCATTATTGAACATTTTCTTTCCCCCTCTCCCAATCCATCCCACAGTGCATCCTTTGCTCTAGATAGTTGTCATATGTATAATGCCCAATCATATTATGTTAATCTCCTCATGGACAGTTCCTCCCCGCATCCATTATAATGCAGTGTTCATTATTGAGCCACTCTTCTGAGGTGTCTCTCAGTGAACTCAAAGGTCATTGTTTTAATTTGCAATCAAGCATGTTAACCGTTTATATCACTTAAGGACTTCTATGACCATACAAAGTCAAAGTCATTTCTATGAAGTAGGAATCAGCTTATAGTTGACTCTTTTGAAAGTTTTCCTGAAGATGTATGTTGCTTGGGAGGAGATTGCCCCTGTATGTTGAGCAAAGCCTCTCATGTATAAGCTGTGCCAGACAAGCATGGCCTTTGGGTTAGCCAAACAACTCTCTTCATACTAAGCCACCAGAGCTTCTTATGGTCGGCCTTATTTTTTTTTCTTTATGTAATTGTATTTATTCAGTTCTCACAGAAAGTGATCTTCCAAGAAACACAATGGCAGGTAAGGAAAAAAGGAAGCTGAACATGTACTTCTCAAAATTATTCTTGCCAAGTTTGAGCTTATACAAAGAAAAAAATAATCTAGACATACACTATTTAAAGAGAGTCCCTTTTGTCTAAGGTTATATGACTTCATCCAGGACCTCATGGAAAAATAAGCAGAAGCCTTGCTCAGGCAACCAAATCCTAATGCTATCCACATTATCAATGTTAAAGAAAACGGTAAATGATGGCTTCAAATAATTCCTCTTTAAACTGAGAACTTTTGTTCTTTCCAAGTATAGTAATATCTAACACCTCTTCTGCACTTCCTGGCTACAAAAGTTGCCAAGGGAGATTTTTTTTCTCTTCAGTGCCATTATATCATGCTGTCTGCTTTGCAAAGAATTAAAATCATACATCTGATTCATCTCATGCCCGTTGCTGATGCTACAATCCCACAGAAAATGACTAAAATTTAACACTTTTTTTATACAAAGCTTTACCACTGAGCAACATTCATCATCTCTCAAAATGCATGTTTTTGAGTCCTTTACAGAAAACAGTCCTCAATGTCTCACAATAAAGGCCAGGAAGAGAGTATTCTTTGCAGTGTCCAAGTCTGAAAGATTTTGGCTAAGATAGAAGAAGGTATTACACGAAGGGAGAGAAAATGAGGTGTAGTGTTTGCACTTCATCACAAGTTAAATAGAAGAGGCTGTTTCCATTGGAAACTGTGACAAATGTTAACCTGAATTTCCTGTGTTACTTTTAAGTTGCTTGGAAATGGCTTTCTATGCATACATATCTGAGGTGTAGACTGTATTAGGCACAAATTATGAACTAAATCCAAACAGGGTAGCTTGGGTATATTTTCATAAAACTAAACCACTACAAAATAGGGAATTTGAAACTTAAGTCTTCTCATCTTCCACTTGTCTTTGCTCTTTCATCAACTAAGAACAATGAAAAAGAATATTAAACAAAAATTTAGTTCTCTTAATGGAATGAAAAAAACAAGGAGGGTGGGTTGACAAGTACATAAATCCCTTGTAATTTAGGCCCAACTTCCATAAAATATATTTTCCATCTGTTTTTTTACACATGTGCCCTTCTCTAAAGAGGCTGGTCTTTTTTTGTCTCTCAGTATTACATCCATGCTTTGACCTCTAATATATTTCCAATTTGCTGGAGTATTTATTTTATTCTTCATTGCCTAATCTGAGACAGTAATCTTTGGCAATCCCCATTTAGAGTGAACACTAACTACTTTCAAACATGCTAGATGCAAGATTTAGATAAGTTAGCTGGCATAGAAAAAATGAACATAATAACAACATCTCAGATTGTTGTGAGAATTATAGAAGATACTCAAAATAAGTACCTAGTAGTAGCTGTGAAAATTTCATCACTGTTTATATGTGATAAATCAGAAGTCATTTATTCTGAATGTTCATTTCTTACTATTATTTTCATTTTAATTATTTGGTTTTGTTTTCTTAACACATAAATGAAAGAAGTAATGAGTACAAATTATGGCATGGAACACTTTTGAGTTTTTGTTTCCCCCTTCTCAAGGTAGTTATTACTGCTACATCATTTAGTGAGAACTGATTCACAGTGGACCTTCTAGAGGCTTTTCAGAGGCTGTAGATTACATGGGAGGAATCTGTCCATCTTTCCACTACAGAGAAGTTGATAATTCAAACCATATGACATTAGGATGACAGTACATTCCTTTACCATTAAGCCAATATACCTAAATTTTGTAGCTAGTATAAACTTTCACCCAATGAAAGACTTTCATTTGCTTTTGTAGCAAGACTCAAAAAATGAGGAGAAACAGCCGCAAACGTCCATCAATAATTATAAATTGGAATGTGCCTTATACACCTATGAAAACTGGAAGTTACCAAATATGAAATGGAATACATAAGTACTTATATCCTAGGCTTTGTTTTTGTTTTGTTTGGTGCCTTCAAGTCTAGTATGACTCACAATGAGTCTATGAACAATAGATCTGAACCCTGCCCTATTCTGAGCTGTCCTTATAACCTCTGATATACCTGAGCCCATTGCTGTTGTCATTGTATCAATTCATCTCATTGAGAGTCTTCTCTTTTTGTCAAACTTGTAGCTTTCCAAGCATGATGCTCCTTTCTGAGGAATAGCCCAAAGTATATGAGGTGAAGCTTTGTCCTCTCTGCCTCCGAGGAGTATTCTGGCTGCACTTTTTCTAACACGTATCATTATTTCTTTTGGTGATGCATGAGATATTTAGAACTCTTCTCCAACATCACAGCTCAAAGGCAGCAATTCTCTTCTATCACTCTTATTCATTGTCCATCTTTCAGATGCGTAGTAAGTAATGGAAAATATCATAGACTGAGTCAGGCACATCTTAAGTCTTCTCACTGACATCAGTGTTTCTCGGTAATTTGGAGAGGTCCCTGGCTACAGACTTGCCCAATACAATATGTCTCCTGATCACCTTACTCCTGGTACCAAGGGTGTTGTTGATTGTGGACCCAAGTAAAATGAAATTATTAACAATTTCTATCTTTTCCCCATTCATCATTATGTTGTCTTCTGCTCCAGTGGTAAGAATTTTTGTTTTCTTGATGTTGAGATGTAATTGATATTGCATCAAGTGTCTTAAGTCCTCTTCACTTTCAGCAAATAGGGTTGTATCATTTGTATAACAAAAGTTGTGAATGAGTCTTCTTCCAATCCTGATACCACATTCTTCATCATATGGTTCAGGTTCTCAAATGCTTTGTTCATCATACGGTTTGAATAGGTTTTGGGAAAGAATACAACACTGACACACACCGTGCTTACTTTTAAATCATGTAGTGTTCCCTTACTCTGTTTAGACAATAGCCTCTTGGTCTAAGTTTCACACAAGCACAATTAAGTCTTCTGGAATTCCCATCCTTCCCAATGTTAGACATAATTGGTGATGAGTCACTCAGTCAAATGCATTTCCACAATCAATAAAACACAAATGGGCATTCTTCTGGTATTTCTCTATTTTTCAACCAGGATCCATAGACATTAGCAATGATATCCCTGGTGCACAGCCTCTTCTAAACAGTTTGAAAATTCTGACAGTTCTCTGTCTTTGTACTGTTCTACATATTTTTGAATGATCTTCAGTAATATTTTGCTTAAAATGATACTAATAAAATTGTTCAATAATTTCCACATTCTGTTGAATTACCTTTCTTGGTAATGGGAATATATATGGATATCAATATCTTCCAGCCTATCAGCCAGGCAGCTATCTTCCAAATTTTCTGGCATAAACTAGTGATCATTCCATGGGCTGCATCTGTTATTTGAAACATGTCAATTAGTATCCTATTCACTTCCGGGGCCTTATTTTTTTCAATGCCTTTAGTGCAACTTGAACTTCATCTTTCATTACCTTTGGCTCTTATTCATATGGTACTTCCTTAAGTATTTCAATATCAACCAATTCTTTTTGGTACAGCGACTCTGTTTATTCCTTCCATTATCTTTTGATACTTTCTGGATCATTCAAGATTTTGCCCAAAGATCTCTCAGTATTGCAATTCAAGGTGTGAATTTGGTTTTCTAGTTCTTTCAGCTTGAAAATTGCTGAGTAAGTTCATTCTCTTTTTTTCCTCTCTAATCCCAGCTCTATGTACATTCTGTTTGATACTTTGTCTTCTCAAGCCGCCCTTTGAAATCATCCATTTAGCTCTTTTCGTTCAGCATCTCTTTCCTTCGTCTTAGCTTCTCAGTGCTCCAATACAATTTACAGGATCTCGTCAGACATCCATTTGATTTATTCTTTCTTCTTCTCTGTCTTTGCAATGGCCCTATCCTATCTTTATGGATAATATCATCCCACAACCCACCTCGTCTTTTACCATTGGTGTTCAGTGCACAAAGCTATTCTTAAGATAATTTTTAAATTCAGGTGGGATAGACTGAAGGCCATATTTTGGTTCTTATAGACTAGCTTCAATTTTCTTCAGCTTCAGTTTGAACTTGCATATGAGTATCTGAGGCTCTGTTCTGCATCAGCACCTGGTTTGATTTTGTCTGCTGATTTTGAGCTTCTCCATCAGTTCCATCCACAGATATAATAAATCTGGTCCCTGTGCCTTCTTTACAGTGAAGTCATCTGGGGCATAAGTGAGCAGAATGAATTTCTATTGTTCATTTTTAATTAGAAAATCCTATAATCTACTATGCTGAGAAGGACAAATAGAGAAAGAATGGTGTCACATTCATATTTAGAAAGAATTACACAAGACCTATTAAGAAATACAATGATTACCAGTGAAAGGATAACATCCATACATATACAAGGATACTATTATTATGCAAAAATATGCATGAACCACTAATCTACACAAATGAATTTCAGGATCTCAACCTGGAATCAAGAAGTATTAATAAAAAAACAACTGGTAATTAGAATTCAAATGTCATAAACAAAGAATCAATGGGTAGTCAGAAAATATGCCTTGGTAATAGAAATAAGGCCAGAGATGACAGTAAAGAATTCTATACTTTAATCAACTTATATGTTGCAAATAACTTTAAAGAAAACATGACAACTAAATATATGGATCTCACCATAAGAAATATACAGAAATCAAGGTGATAACATCTACAGAAAGAGACAATAGAAAGTTCCGTATCATCAAGCAGAGCAAAGCTAGGAAGTTTAAATTTAAGCTGAAAAAAAGGCAAACAAGTCTAAAAGAACTAGAATACATTTAGTTTATCTCACCTGACTTTCAAACCACCTCAATAATTGTTTTGATGCACTGACCACCAATGACCAAGACAAGTTGTAGGATGACATTAAGGACATTATTATATGAAGAAAGCAAAAAGTCATTTAAAAGAGAGGAAGGAAGGAAAGAAAGAAAAGACAAAGAAAGGATGTCAAAAGAAGAGACCCTGAAACTTGTTCTTGAAAGGAAAATGAAAGTAAGAGTCAAAATTGGCATTTCTGTTTTGTTTTGTTTGCTTTTGAAGAGCAGCCTGAGAAGAGAAAATAAGCATTATTATGAAATATGAAAATTAACTATAATTCTAGCATTGAGGAATCTCCTTCATAGGGTTGCTATGAGTCACCTGCAACTCAACTGCACTTAACCACAACAACAACAGGAAGGACTTACAGGTATACAATTAAAAGATAAGAACATACTATTCCAGGAAAGGAAGGAAGGAAGGAACGAAGGAAGGGAAAATAATGCAAGTCTTAAGTTGTAACACTGCAGGATTCTATGGGCAAATTATCTGTCATCCTTAATCATTCCCAACTTTCAGATGCATAGCAGTAATTGAAAAAACTATGACTTAGATTAGGTGCATCTTAATCTTCAAACTCATATCATTGCTCTTTAGTACTCTGGACTGGTGCCTGACAGTTCTCAATGAGTTTCCAATGCAACTCTTCTTTTAATTTTTTGACTACTGGTACCAAGAGTTTTGACAGACAAAGACTCAAAGCCTTTAAGTTGTGGGGCTGAAGAAGTGTATTGAATATTCCATAGACTGCCAAGAGAACAGGTCTATCCAGAAAAAAAGTGAAACCAGGGTGCTACTTGGAGGCAAAAATGGTAAAGCTCCATCTCTCATTCTGGGTATATTATAAGGAGGGGCCAGTCCTTGGAGGGCATCCCTCTTGAAAAGGTAAACATAACAAATGACCTTCAAAAAGATAGATTGACACATCACCTGTCACAATGGGCTCAAGTGTTTTGGAATTAGTGAGGATGACACAAGATAGGGCAGGGTTCAGATTCATAGTTCATCAGGTTGCAATGAGTCATAGTTGATTCTATGGTATATATAACAACAGCAAAAACAATGGACAAAATATTAAATGACACATAGAAAAACAAAAGAAAATAGAAGGTGGTCATAGGGTTATTGCATGAAAAAGAATTAGTTGACATTGAGTCATTTCAGAAGTAGTATATTATCATGAAAATAGTATTTAAAGAAGAAATCCAAGCTGCACTGAAAGCACTGACAATAAAGGGCTCAAAAAAATTGATGGAATACTAATTGTGGTGTTTCAATAAATAGATGCAGTCCTGGATGTGCTTATTATACTATGCCAGAACCTGGAACACCCACTGGAAGAGATCTATTTTTATGTCTATTCCAAAGATTCAATGGAGACTCAAAGAGGTGGAGTGATAATAGGAATAGATCAGGAGTGAATGGTTGTATGAAAAACAGTGGATAAGAATGATTGCACGAAAACCAGTATAAATGAAGGATTCTACAAGATAATGTACATGAATGAACCACAATTATTAAACAAATTATTAAATAATAGGCGATGTGGAAAGGTCACCTAAATAATGAATAAATCATTGAATACTATCGTTAAAAGCACATTCAAGTAAAATCTTGCTTAATAGTATTTACAAATGGTTCAACTTATTGACCAGGAACTGCCAGAAAATCAAGTTGGTTTTAGAAGGGGCCAGAGAATGAAGAACTAACTTTATTGCTGATGTCATATTAATGCTGACTGAAAACTAAATACACCAGAAATATTTCTATTCATAAGGCATTCAGCCTTGTGAATCATAATACATTTTGGATAACTTTGAGAAGAATGAGAATTTTTGAACACTGAATTGTGTTTCACTTCCTAAACATGCCTGTGGAAACTCTCTGAACTTAGAAGGACAGTAGTTCTTTCATTCATAGGGTTGGTACTAGATGACACTTAACAACAACATATAACACCAAAGCCCTTTTCTCCATTTTGGGATTGGATGAAGCAGCTGGAATCTGTAAGATTGTGTTCTTGTTTTGGTTGAGGATCTGTGTGGATTGTTTGGTTGTTTTTATTTAAGCCTCTTATTTAGCGTTAACAAGACCTCTAGGAGGGGACCTTATATTTAAACCTGGGCCAGAGGGATTGTATTTTAATCCCTTGCTACTGTATTTTGGAAGAACTTTCTTCTAAATCACACTCTGACCAATTTGGTGTGATGAGGTAATCTAGGTTTGCTGTCACACTGAATCCTGTACCATTTGGGTGTCAAATGCCAAAATGGAACAACTGTGCCAAAAGCATGCCAAACACCATAATGGCTACCTATCTTGGGCAGTGTTTGGTGGAGCTCCCAGATTGATTCAAGTTTGGAAGCAGGAGTGGCATCCACTTCCTAAACCACATGACTCAGGAAACTCTATGAACTTGGAGAAACGAAGATAGTTATAGAAAGGCTCCAAGGTCGTGTGTGTGTGTGTGTGTGTGTGTGTGTGTGTGTGTGTGTGTGTGTGTAAAATCTCCTTTGCATTTAAAAGTCAGCTGGACCGAAGGGTCTAATGTTATTTTATTTTGGAAGAATTTTGAATTCTTCTAAATTGTACAGCACTCCTCTGTCAATTTGCTGCACTGAGATAATCTTGGGTTTACTGTGATGCTGATCTTGTGCCACTGGGGATCAAATGCCATAATGGCTACCCATGGTGGACAGTGTTTGGTGGAGTTCCCAGTTTAAGACAGGTTTGGAAGCAGGAGTGGCATCCATTTCCTAAAACACATGCCTCTGAAAACTCTATGAACTTGAAAAAACAACAATAATTATAGAAAGGCTTCAGGTCCTTTGTTTATAGGGTCGCTATAAGTTGCTCAACTGGATGGCAATAAACAGCAACAACAAATTGTATTCACTCAGAATCTGTAAAAGACTAGAAAGCAGTCCTTCTACTACAATAAGGGGGAAATGCATCCCATCCTTTAAAATCAGGAAAGGACTGTACATTTCATACCTGTGCTGTTTTCTGAGCAAGTTATCTGAGAAGCTGGATAGTATGTACATACTTTAAAACATTCTGAGAAGAAAATAATAAAAGTTTTTAATATTTTAAAATAATATTCTTAGTGCATTTTCTCATTGTTAAGTATGCCCATTGTAAAAACTTGAGTACATCATTTGTAAATATTTTGGTAATCACAGCATAATATTCTATTGTGTAAGTGTGAAGTAAACAATTCTGTTTCATAAATAATTCTGTTAAAATATATTTCTGCATAAAATTTTCCCCATTTTTTTTTGTTAATTTCATTCAGGCAAAACCTGTATAAAGAACAAGAAGGAATAATTTGAAAAGAAGAAAGGTATATTCTGTTGCTTTAAATCAAGAAATATATGTTCCATACAATCTGAAAGTAGGACTCTCTGATACAGCATGAAGGTTAGAGAAAGACTCATTAGCAACCTACAATAGGCAGACAATAATCTTCAATACTGAAAATTAAGAGGATTTGAAGCACTTATTCAAAGAAATAGAAAAGACTGCAATCTTCAAAATGGATCACATCTCAAAGGAAAAAAAAAATCTTCTCACAACTGTACCAATAAGCAACATTAGCACAAATGGAGAAAAGACTGACTTTGTCAAGGATTTTGTTTTACCTGACTCCATAATCAATGTCCATGGAAGAAGTAGTCAAGAAATAAAATACTATATCACACTGAAACTTAGGCAGTGTAAAACAAGTATCGCAGATGACCTCTTGCAGTGTTAGAAAGGAAAAAATGTCTCTTTGAAGACTAACGTGTGCCTTCTCTAAGGAAAGTTTCAATAGCCTGATGTGAATGTGTAATCTAGACTATAAGAAAAACTAGAGTAGAACTGATGCTCTGGGATTGTGGTGTTGAAGAAGAAAATTGAATAATCTATCCTACACTTCCAGAAGAATAAAGACACGTTCTTAGAAGTACAGCCAGATAAATTTGTTAGAAGTGGCACCAACCCAAGTACTTTGGAAATGTTATCAGGAGGGATTAGACCCTGCAGGAAGATACCATCATTCTTGTTAAAGTAGTAAAGAAAAGAAAGGGGGTGGGGTGGGAACCCTAAGTGAGACAATTGTTTGCAACAATGATCTCAAACTTAGTCATGATTATAAGTTTGATGAGCACCACACATTATTTTCTTCTTTTGTGGAGAGTGTTGCTGTGATTGAAACTGGCTCAATGGCACCTAAAAACAACAATGGTTCTCTACTTGAGATATTTAACCAAGCAGTGCATTAGTGTTTCAAAATGTTAATATTTTGGCCCATGATTTATAGTGCTGAAATAATTTTGAAAAAACGTACTCTTGAAAAGACTTTCTTACAATATGCGCAAGATGTGGGAGACGAAACTTCCTCATCCTTGCCTCAAAGGAGCACTCTGTCTCCACCTTCTCCAACATCTGTTTGCTCGATGGGATAGTATGTATTCTTCTCCAACATCACAAGTCAAAGGCATCGATTCTTCTTCCATCATCCTTATGCATTATCCAGTTCTCAGATGCAATAGCAAGTGATCAGAAAGATCCTGCCCTGACATTGTGGCTTCTCTTTACTTCAGAGGTGCTACAGTCTCATGTAAACCTAACTTGAACCTATTACAGTGCTCTGTCAATATACTGTTCTTATCTTTTTTGGATTATCTACAGCAGTATTTTGCTCACATGTGATATTAATATTTTATTCATAATATTGTTCAATAACCTCCACATTGTCTCCGTTGTATCACCTCTCTTGGGAATGAGAACAAATATGCTTCTCTTCGAGTCAGTCAGTTGGCCAGGTAACTTTCTTCCATATTTCTTGGCACTGATTAGTTGTTCATGTTCAGGACAGCATCTGATAGTTGAATTATGTCAACTGGTATCTTGTCGATTCCTGGGGCCTTATGTTTTACCAATGCATTCAGTATGGCTGCAACTCCTTTCATTATCATTGCCTCGTTATCATGTGGTACTTTCTGAAATATTTCAGTGTCAATCAATTCTTTTTGGTACAGAGACTGTATGTTCATCCTATCTTCTTTTGGTGCTTCCTGGGTTATTCAAAATCTTGCCCATAGAATTTCTAGTAGAGCAACTCGAGGCTTGACTTTTTTTTTTTTTAGTTCTTACAGCTTGAGAAATGCTGAGTGATTTCTTCCCTTTTTATTACCTAATTCCAGCACTTTGCATATTCCATTATGATACTTCGCTTTGTCTTCTCAAGCTACCTTTTGAAATTTTCTGTTCTTCTTTTTCACTTTGCCATCTCTTTCCTTGGTTTTGGCCTCTCAATGCTTTAGCGCAATTTTCTGAGCCTCTTCTTGTTAGAAAGAAAGAGAGCTGAGAGCAAAAGAAAGAAAAAAGAAGAAGCAGCTGGCCTCTAATAACTTGTTTGTCTTTATTAAGTAGACTTGAGAAGAACACCAGGTGACTGTGATCAGAGTGGCTGTGAAGGCAGACAAAAGAAGTTTCCTTTTATAGGGGCTGTTAAGGAGATTGAGAGGGGTTGTTAGTTTGCTCAGGAATTTGAGGGTCCTGTATTGTGATTAGGCCCAGGGCTATGAGCCTTATATAGTCAAGCCCTATATATACATAAGCCTGGGGCTATGTATTTGGAGTATGTAGGAAACTGCTACATTCTTCTGACATTTCTGACATTTCTTTTGTTCTCTTTTTTCTCTATCTTTTAGGCCTTTGAAAACCCTATGAATACAGGCCCGGCTGGCTCTTGGGGCCCCATCCTGCCTTATTGCCATAGGGTCTCAGTCAAGGCCAGAGGACTATTGTGCACCATAATATTTGTATGTCCAATTGTTTGTATGGTCGGCTGTTAGACATATAATACCTATCTGTCAGTTTGTTGTGGTGAGAGAGTAACTTAAATGTTCCTTAATGTGATAAGTAGGAGAGAGGTAACTGCTGGAGAAATTTTTGAGTAGGGAAGAAATGATGGTGAAACTACTGCACTAGTAGGGGATAGTTATAACTACTGCATGTTATAGGGGATAGTTCATATAAATGGGGAACAGAAAAGTAGGAGACAGGTATCATGATGGCAGAGATGGCTAAACTAAAGCAAATTGAGAAGTAGCCAAGCATTGCAGCAACTGCTGGTATCATTTATGAATTTATAAACAACACCATGGTATTTCACTAAATTGATTCACATAATCTTTCTTGTTGATTTGACCTGAAAATACTCCTTGGCTTTTGTCAAGGATATTTACCTCATTTACTTTTAAGCCCTACTTATGCAATGTTCTTGGTTTCTTCCACAAACCTTTCAATGTAAACTTTCGAACAATGTTTTTGTGATATGTGATCAAGTCAGAACCAACTCGTACCTGACTCTCCAGTGCATTTTCAGAAGCTATAGAGTCCATGGAAGACATTGACTTTCTCCCACAGAGAAGCTGGTAGATTTGAACCATGTGCCTCTGGGTGGGTAGCCCAACCCTTGGTCAACAGAGAGTAAGAATACCTTATATTCATTTTATTTGCAAACTGTCTATAAAAGTCACAGTACAGAACTCGCTAATTGATGAATACAAAACAGTTAACTTATGTGAACATAACCTCTTTTCCCCCATCTGAAAATGGAATAAAAACATTGCTGTTGGTTATGGAAAATAAGTTGTCAACTCTGTCTCGGAATAAGGCTAACTCAGCCTCTTCCTTCTACCAAATGTATTTCGGTCAAGTTCAAATTTCCAAAAATGAGAGACCTATAACTAAATTTAGGATGAATTCCACTTGATGTAATGGTGAGTTTGTATTTTTGTGTGAGACAGACCGAAATTTAAAGTGCAACATCACCATTCACTAATTCATCTGACAAGGTCTCGGGCTCTTCCAGTGTAGAATGGGAATGATAGAAATCTCACAGAGTTGTCAGAATATGCACGTGAGATAACACACCCAAAAGTCTTTTTTCAGGGTACTTGACAGAATTGTTGCTAGGAGCATTCACCATCTCCCTACACAAACTTTCCTATTGAGATTGTATACCGCAGAGTCCACTTGGTCAGAAAAACAACAACAAATGTGTAGACCCAACTGGACACTGGAGGAAGAATATAGCAGTTCCCCACCTCCCCAGCTGATCACTTCCTGAGAAATCTGATAACATCTAAGCCACCAATATCTAAGACCAGACCAGACAATGGATATTGATAAGGCTCTGAGCAAATTTCAAGAAATATCATCTTCCTCAGTCCTCCCCAGAATCCCTATTAGAAGGACACCCCTCCCTCAAATTTCCCCCATGCCATTTCAACTCTCCTAGTGCTGTACGACCGGGTCATTTGGTGTCCTTCTCAGACCATGTAATAAAAGCCTGTTCACTCTTGAGACCAGTTTCATTCTTTCTCTCTCTCACCCTCCATACCCTATTACTATCTAGCAGACACAGTAATAGTGTCTAAGAGAGGTTAGAAAATGATATAAGAATAGTCCCAATTTGACAATGAGGAATTTCTTTTATAGCAAGATAAATCAATAAACTAATTGTCTAGGACCTGACAATGGAGAGAAAATGCTCCAGAAAGTTTTAGGCTCATTATTGAGCATCTTTCTTACAGGCACAGAGTGAGAGTATGTATGTGGCATGTGTATGTGATATGAACTCCAAAGCTTGGATCCCATTCTACAGAGCCCTGGGTCACTCTGGATTCCACTGCTCATCAGAGTAGTTTTTCTAGAAGGTGATTATCTCCAGTCAATTAAAAACAAGACAACAAACAAACAAAAAACAAAACAAAATCAACCAAACACCCAAACCCTCATTATTGTGGAGTCAGAACCAACTCGAGCTGACTTTTCCAGACAACGTGGTGGTTCACACAAGAAGAGACTGCCTATCTTTTTTCCTCAGAGTAGCTGCTGGATTAAAACCACCAGCAACAGGATTTGGTTTATCAGCACAACTCCTTAGGGATTGATACATCAAGGCAGCAGGATAAATTCCATGCAGCTAAATTGAAAATTGATTAAAAAAAAAAAAAACTCGAGTGAAAACAGTACTGCATCTTAGAATTCAGACTTTTACATATGATCAAATGATTGGCCCAAAGCTCAACATTAAATACAACATACACTTATTCTATTTACTCAAAGACAAGAGGAAAAATTTGAAGCAATAAATTCTCTCTCATTGTCATAGAGTCAGAACCAGCTCATAGCTGATCCTTTAATGGAATTTTCTGAGGCTTTAAATGGAACACAAAGGGAAAGTTAGAATTGAATTGTTATGCCCCAAATCCAGTTCCCCCCAAGTCACCAAGGAGCCGACACCAATGCAAGGGCAAGAGGGAATTTATTTCAGATTCGAATCCGGGCCGCGTTCCAAACCGTGCCCATACAACAGGGAAGATGGCCACGGCCCCGATTCTGGGCTGTCCTGCCTATTTAAAGGGGAAAGCCCGCGAGAACAGGGTGATACAGGATTGGCTGGTTCACAGGAAGGGCGCGAAAACAGGGTGATACAGGATTGGCTGGTTCAAAGGAAAGCCCGTGAAAACAGGGTGATACAGGATTGGCTGATGTTTGGGTGGGGGCTCTTTTCTCCCTTTCCCCACAGCTTTCAGTTTACTGCTCTAGAGGCACATATATATATTTTAAAATGACATATTGGTTACAAAATGGAGTCCCTCAGAATCAGAAGTCTAGTCTGAGTCTTGCAGTTAGAATAAGAAATGTTGGAGGCACTACTTCAACTCCTACGTGAAGAATCATTTCCCTTTTCCTTTAGTCAACGTTGCAGAATTATTACCAATAAAAATGTGTCCCTATGTAAGTTTGTATTCCTTTCCTAAACCTGCTGAAACAAATTACTACAACTTGGTGGCTTAAAACATCAGAAGTTTCTTATGTCACAGTTCAGGGGCTAGAAGTGCAAAATCCAAGTGTTGGCAGGTGTGGGAGGCTGAATATTAAATTTAACATTAACAATAAACCAAATGCTATATCAAGATATGAGGAGACATAATGCAAACTGGAGTTCACCCTGAGGCACAAAGGCATTCCTTAAGAGTTTCTTAGTTTGTATTTACTGAATCCCTCCTGAGATAAGCATAAGGTAAACAATAGAGAAGAACTCCAGCTTATTTGCAAAAGACTTCCCCATGATCCTTTGTTTTTGTTTTCTACTCCCTAGTGATTTTCTTTTGTTTACCTTCCTGATGATTCTCAATAAATATACAGAGAGGTGTGGCTGGAGGCACTTCAGTCAATAAAACTGCTGGCCCCATGGTGTCTTTACTCGCTCTTATCTCATTCTTGGTTGTCTGTCTCATTATTAATAATTGTAAAAATACTTAACCCTCAGTCTGCAACAGGCAGGATCTTTGCAAAGGTTGTCAGGGGAAATTTGTTCCTGCACCTGGTGGTTCCTAGTGTTCCCTGCTTTGAGCAGCATAACTCTAATTCCTACCTCCTCCATTACATAGCTTCCTTCCCTGTGTCTCACATTTTTCTTTTTCTTCTAAGTACACTTGTTATTGGATTTTGAGCTCATCCAGTTTATTCAGAGCTCTAGGTGAAGGTGAGGGGAGTCCACAGGGAATTGTGCTGCTATCCCGAAGGTGGTGGGTGCCTCTCTGGTTTGAATCCACTAGTAGCTCCACAGGAGAAAGACGTACAATCTACTACTGTGTAATTTACAGTTTCAAAAAACTCTCTGGAGTCTCAGCTATGAGTTCAGTTAATAATTTGGGAATTTACAGGAATTCAGGAATTAAGTTGAATTTTCACTTAACATCTGCAAATGCCCTTCTTCCAGATAAAATCATAGTTACAGGTATTGTTGTTATGAACGTTAGAGTCAGAACAATAGCTGGCACTATGGGGTGGGGTGGGGTGGGATTTAGAGACTCTATAAACTCTATAAGCATAAAGAAATTATGTATTCTAAAACAGAGTTCAGGTCTTTTGTTCATAGGGTCGCTGTGAGTTATATTTGACTTGACAACATTCAACCACTGCTAAGTGAGACTAGTGTTATATTTTGGAAGAACATTCTTCTACTTTGTACATCACTCTTTGTCAGTTTGCTGTACTGGGGTAATCTGGATTTGTGATCCTGAACCTTGTGCCATTGGGATGTCAAATGCCATAATCGTTTCTTAATATGGATAGTGTTTGGTGGAGCTCCCATTTGAAAAACAAGTTTGGAAGCAGGAGTGGCATCCATTTCCTAAACCACATGCCTAAGGAAATTATGAACTTGGAGAAATGATGATAGGTATAGAAAGGCACTAGGTCTTTTGTTCATAGTGTTGCGATGAGTCCTGCTTGACTCAAGGGCAATCAATGACAACAATAACCAGAGGTTAATCATTCAAGAGGAAATGGCCCATCCTTATGCTATGGAGCAGCTGGTAGCCTCAAAGCCCTGCCTTCAGGATTACAGTGCAGCTTGCTACTAGTCTACTAGAGCTATATTTTACAGGTATGTTGTTGTCATTAAGTGCTGTACAACAGCCCTAAATCCTGTTCTGTCTTGAGGCAACCTCATTGTCTTTGACACACCTACCCAAAAAACCGCAGTCACTGAGTCAATTCATCTCATCCAGGATCTTCCACTATTGTGCTGTATAGAAAATGAATACATTAAGTTTTGGGGAGCTCTGGTGGCCGAGTGGCAAGAACCTTTTATATCATATCATATACCATAGTATGTGATTTTATAACATATAAAATTTAAAAATATATCCAACACAGATAGTGGGGAAATTCCTTAGAAGAGGTAGAATTTGAGACAAGCTTTAAACCTGTATCCAAAGAAATTTTAACATAAATGTGGTAATACAGAAAATGGGACTTTACCAGCAATTTGAATCTTTGTCAACTATATACTGAAGTTTGTGGCACATTAGAAATTTACCTATTAAAGATCTGATTAAATAATGTTCACTGAACTTCATATCGGTCTTAAGTCAATGGAAGAGGGGCATCAGTAATACTATTTTTGGCATCCATGTCTTCAATAATGATAATGGGAACATGTTTGCTAGACATTTTTTCTGCATGCATGTTCATCTTAATGAGCCCTCTGACAGACAAATGTCCTCTAAACCTTGTTCTTCTTTGTTTGACAACTATCAATTAGGCATAAGTATTGTTAATATGTTGAACAAGATATTCTCAAATAGCTGAATGCTGCCTGTTCTGCTTGCATTTGCAAGGCATGCAGCTGTTTCGCTTTTGAGATTCCAAGCCTAAAACAAGCTTCAAAAAAAGAAAAAGAAAAAATGGATGCTTGGATGTTTCTTCAAATAAAAGTCTAGCTAGAGCTCAAAGGAAAAATATTTGAAGACAATGTCGAATAAGGGCTTTTTTAAAAGTCATATAAAAGCTGTTTTATAAAATTAAGCTGGAAATATTATAAGTGGGAAATGACCACAGAATAAATAGGAACCTTTTAGAAAGAGAGCAAACATGTGTTATTTATTTTCCTAGTAAACAGAAGTGGCAGATTCAATCAGCAAGAAACATTGGATAGTTATGACCATTTTAATCATGTAAAAAATTCATAAGATTTGTTTATGGTGCATTAAACTGCATCTTCAGGTTAGTATTAGGAAAATGAATAAATTCTATTTACCAACAGACTAAAGATAAGAATAGGCCACTTGTCTTGTGTGGCTGGTAATGCGAAGGGACATAGAGCATTTCAGCATCTCTGCCACTCCCTCCCTTTACTCTCTATACACATATGGAAGGAGTTATACCCAATTACATAAAAAATATTTAAAACTATCAAACAGTTCCAAAGCATGTACTGTGCCATATTTCATGTTAAGAGAGACTGTCTTTAGTTCCGTTTCAAAAGGCCTAAAAAGTGCAAAGCAATAGTACTTTATATATTTATATCTACTTAGATTCACTAATGCTTTAAAGCCATGTTGAAAATGTTAATTCTGGATGCTAATTATAGAGCTGGAATAAAGTATTGGTTATAAAATAGCTGTTGTTGTTAGGTGCCATCAAGTCGATTCCAATTCATAGCGAGCTGAGGTTAAATCTCTACATAATGATCAGTATTTTGTACTTCCTGTTATTTACAATACTACCAAAGAAATACACTTTTAAAAAATACCCTAGCATCTGGCCTATCTCTTCATTGGGAAATTTTATGAATGATAAAACTAACTAAACACAAGGAGATCAAATATTTATCTGGTCTCACTGCTAATTCATCCCCTAATATTTAACATATATAAATCCTACATATTATTTTTAGTAAAATAAAAAATGAGAAAATCCTAACGAAAAGCAAGGACTCCAAGAGTTTCTGAAAGGATAGTGTCTTGGATTTACAGATCTCTTCAATTTATCTCGAATTTGCCATAGAAATAATTGTGGAACTTCTGAAAAAGGGATATGTATATGAAAATACTAAGATCTTGAAAGACTTGATAACGTATTGAATGACTATGTCAGTGGATGTTTTCTGAAGAAATGAATAGTGTATTTCAGGAATTCAGTGTTCTATATTTCACAAAATACTGACCTGGACTTGGCAAGGCATATTCAACAAAGGCCACTGTATTAAAAATTTGTTTCAGGTGTATATAACATGGTAGTTAATGGAGGATTTCCACTAGTCTTGGATATGTGTAAAGAGATCAGGCTTACAAACCATACTTACTACATTGTAGATCCTAGTGGTATATAGTGCATACCAGGTGAGGCTCCTAACTAAGAGGTCAGTGGTGTGCCATTGAGTCAGAACCAACTCATAGCTGACCCTCCAGGGTTTTCAAAGGAAGTAAACTGCATAAGAGGAGATTGCCTATTTGCCTCCTGTGGTGAAGGTGGTGCATTCGAACATGTCTTTGGGATTGTAGCACAACTTCTTACCACTAGGCCACCAGAATATGTGTATTTATGCATAAATAAGTATAGCCAACATGTAAAACTGAGACTCTTGATTCTGTTTGTTGTTATCAAGTCAATTTTGACTCATGGCAACGCCAAGAACGGCTCCATGAAGTTTTCAAAGACCTGGCTTTTCAAAAGGCTGTCCTTGAGACACTGAAAAGCAAGTGTAAAAAAATTCATTAGCGTTTCTGTACTTGTATTCACTGACGTTTTGCTTCTCCTTCAGCCCTTTTCATTTCTTCTTACCTCAAGTCATCCATGCACAAGGCTGTACTTCTGAGACATTAAGGAAGTTTAATTAAAGACAAAATGGAGCCTTTTTGTTTTCTGCTTCCATGAAAATATACCTAATAACTCAAGTCATCAGAACCCTTCATCTATCATTCCAGGTAACAACTGTTGTTGTTGTTGTTGTTGTTGTTGTTGTTATGTGCCGTCGAGTCTCATGCGACTCATAGCGACCCTATGTACAACAACCCTACACTCTGCTCTGTCCGATGCCAATCGCACCGTCTCCGATACACTCATCCCGATTACCCCAGTCTCTGAATCAATCCACCTCATAGAGGGCCTTCCCCTCCTGTGCTGTCCCTCCACCCTCCCAAGCATGATGTCCTTCTCCAAGGACCAGTCTTTCCTCACAACATGTCCAAAGTATGTTAGATGGAGCCTCAGAATCCTTGCCTCCAAGGAGCCACCTGGTTTAACCCTTTCCAGGACAAATCTGTTTGTTTTCCTAGCAGTCCATGGGATTCTCAATACTCTTCTCCAGCACCACAGCTCAAAGGCATCAATTCTCCTTCTGTCCTCCTTGGTCATTGTGCAACTCTCTGATGCATACCAAGTGATTGTGAAGACCATGGCCTGTATCAGATGCACCTTAGTCTCCAGAGAGACACCATTGCTCTTCAGTACTTTGGAGAAGTCCCTAACAGCAGACTTTCCCATGGCAATGCACCTTTTAATTTCCTGGCTGCTGGTGCCAAGACTGTTCACTGTGGAGCCAAGCAAACTAAAGATGTGTACAATCTCAATCTCTTCACCATCCACCATGACAATCACAAACAAGAGTGATTTCATGTGACATCCACAAATATTTCTTTTATTTTTGTAATTGCTTGATCTTGATGCCTAATCTGAAGGTCATCTATTACTTTACCTCTAGAAAGGCTCATTCCATTTGTAAGAGTCCAAAGAATGGCACTTTATCAGGATTCCAATGCTGTAAATTTTTACAGGATGAAACAACCCTTCTTTCTCCTGTGAAGCATCAAATAGATTTGAACTGCTGACATTTCAGTTACCAGTACAGAATGGAATAAAGCACCATGAACTGTTAACAAACTTTTAAAAATGCTGTTATTTTAGCGTGTTATGATGCCTTAATGTTAGTCTGTGGAATACATGAATTGATAACATCAGTTCTTCATGGCTTTGAAATTATTTCATCTATTCCAAGAAATTTGGCAATATCTCCTTCCCCAGTTACAGTGGAGTGTGAGAGTAATCTTTTTACAAGTATTTCAGGAATAAAACATAACACATCTTCCTCTACTTGTGGATATCTTCCCCATTTTAGGTCCTATAAAACACTTGGATGTTAATTTGCAAGAAAATATGAAGTTGTTAGCATTCTTACAATTATGTTTCATTAATACCAAATTTACTTTCCACCTAGGGATGTAACGAGCTGTAAAACGTGTCATTTCCACCCATATAATATAAAAATGTAAAACAAAGTCACAAATTTTTTTTTTGCGTGTGAATCCGTAGGAAAGCTGAGACTGAGTAGCAACCAATTATCCCCAAATCTAAAAGAGATTGCCCATAAAGGGCAGTAAGACATAAGCAATTAGATGCATAGGAAATAATTGAAAATACAATGGCTTGAATAGGGACACTTTAGTCTTTAAGCTGACAGCATTGCTCTTTAGCACTTTGGAGAGATCCTTGACAGAAGATTTCCCCAACACAACAACATTAGACAGCATGAATGTCCACAAAGATGCAAAACTGAATTCATACTATTTTACAGGTGTTCTCCATAAGCCAAGGATGATCATAGAAAGTAGATAAAGTTTCAGGTATCCTTATGATGTAGATCTGGGAGTGTGAAAGGGCAGCCATTGCAGGAAGAACCCAATTTCTATCAGACTCCTCTACCTTATTTCACTTATGGAAAGTCATAGGATAACAATGAGGGAAGAGCAACAACTCTATCGTCCAGTGCTCACCAGAGGAAATTCATTACCATAAGATAGAAAATCCAGAACCAAAAGAAAGCCCATCCCTGAGATAAAGCTAGAATTACAGACAGGGCCAAGAACCACACCTGGATCGATTCATACCTAAAACTAAGACTGTTGTTGTTATGTGCCTTTGAGTTGCTTACAACTCATAGCAATGCTATGTACAACATCCGTAAACCCTGCTCTGTCACACCTTCTCCAACACACCCACCACAGTAACCCCAGTCACTGAATCAATCATAGAGGGTCTCCCTTTCCTGTGCTGTCCGTCCCTCTACCCTCCCAAGCATGACATCCTTCTCCAAGGACTGGTCCGACCTTGCCACATGTCCAAAGTAGGTCAGACCAAGCTTCAGAATCCTTGCCTCCCAGGAGGAGCCTGGTATCACCCTCTCCTGCGTGAACCTGTTCGTTTTCTTAGCAGTCCATGGTATATTTCATACTCTTCTCCAGCACCACAGCTCAAAGGCATCAATTCTCCTTCTATCCTCCCTAGTCATTGTCCAACTCTCTGACACATAACAAGTGATTGTAAAGACTATGGCCTCTATCAGATGCACCTTAGTTTCAAAAGTGACCCCATTGCTCTTCAGTACTTTGGAGAGGTCCCTAACAGCAGACTTCTCCATCACAATACGTCTTTTTATTTCCTGGCTGCTGGTGCCAAGAGTGTTTACTGTGGAGCCAAGCAAACTAAAGCTGTGAACTATCTTAATCTCTTCATCATCCATCCTGATGCTGCTAATCAGTCCAGTGGCAAGAATCTTGGTCTTCTTGATACTGAGCCTCAATCCATACTGAAGGCTGCAGTCCTTGACCGTCTGCTGCAAGTTCTTCACGTCCTCCTCAGTTTCAGCAAGCAGGGTTGTGTCATCTGCATAACGCAGATTGTTAATAGATCTTCCACCAATCCTGATGCCACAGTTCTCCTCATAGAGCCCAGCCTCCCAGATAATTTGTTCTGCATACAGGTTGAAAAGCCATGGAGATAGGACACATCCCTGGCTTACACCCTTCCCAATTTTTGAAACTAAGACTGGATCAGAATAAAAGAGAATTGCCTACCATAACTCCCTGTGTCAGGCTTATAAACGTCAAGTACCAAGCATTATTGCAATATGTTGGCAAAAGTTACAGAGAGGGGGAAAGCGCAGATATAATGTAATGAATATCCACATTAAAGTAAAATATTTCTGGAAGAATTTTAATTATGTGTTGTTCCTACAGTAACTATAGAAGAATAAATCTAAACCCATCTATCTTCTAGTTGCTGCTTGTTGTTATTGTTGTTGTTGTTAGGTACCATTGAGTCAAGTAGAACTCGTAGCAACTCTGTGAATAAAAGATCTGAACCCTATTCTATCTTGTGCTATTCTCACACTTCCTGACACACAAGAGCACACTGCAGCAGTCACCATGTTAACCCACCTGGCTGAGGGTCTTCCTCTTCTTTGCCAGTCCTCCAGCATCATGTCCCTCTCCAAGGAATGGCCTCTCCTAGCATGCTCAAAGTATGTGAGGCAAAGACTCATAATTCTTCCTCCAAAGAGCACTCCAGCTGGACCTTCTTCAAGATATATCTGTTCTGTTCATGGGATGTTCAGTGTTCTTCTCCAACACCACAGCTCAAAGGCATCAATTCTTTTTCTGTCATCTTTATTCATCGTCCAGCTCTCATATGCATAGCTGGTAATTGGAAAGACTATGGCCTGAATCAGCACCTTTGTCCTCAGACTGACATCATTACTCCTAAAAAATTTGGAGAGGTTCCTAACTGCAGATTTTCCCAGTGCAATGTGTCTCCTTATTTCCTGATTGCTGGTCCAAGGGTGTTAATTGTGGATCCAAGTAAGATGAAGGTGTTGATGGTTTCAGTCTTCTCTCTGTCCATCATGATGTTGCCAATGGGTCCAGTGGTGAGAATTTTTGTTTTTTTGACATTGAGATACAATCCATATTGAAGGCTGCATTTTTTAATCTTCTGCAACAAGTGCTTCAAGGACTCCTCATTTTCAGCAAGTAAAGTTGTGTCATCTGCATGACATAGGTTATTGATGAGTCTCCCTCCACACCTGATCCTCATAGAGTCCATCTTCTAAACAGATCAACTCAAATCCCTATGTCATCAACATAGGCCAAAACCAAACCCAAACTCATTACTGTCAAGTCCCTTTTGACTGAAATGGATCATCCATCAGAATTCTGGAGCTGTAAATCTTTAAAGGAGGAGACATCCATCTTTTATCTATGGAGCCATAGATTAATTTTGAGCTGCTAAAGTTTCAGTTAGCAACCCAGTACATTATACAGTAGGCCATCAAGATTTCTCATTGGTCTAGCAGAAGGATCAGGTAGCATGCTTATTTCCAGTCCCTTCTTCCCTCAGAAAGTGCTAGACTTTCAACAACAAACCTTTACAAGACATAAAGAAAAGTGAAACAACAAACTCTCGAAATTCAAAACATTCATCAAAAATAAACTAAGCTATAAAGTAAATTATAATATAGCTACAAGGAAATTTTAAACAACTATGATTAACATCTCTAATGAAGGATGGGAAGTTTTGGAGGTCTGGTGGGTAAGGAGCTGCACTGCCAAACTAAAGACAGGTAGCTCAAATCAATCAGTTGCTCCCATGCCATTGATAGCCAGAAAATCTGTTTGAGGATCAGCTGAAGTCGATTCCAGCTCAGTGGCACGCACACAACAACAATAAAATACGTGGACGGTATGTAAGATCAGATAGGCAATTTCAGTAAAGAATGGAAACTAGAAGAAGAAATCCACTGAAATCTGCTTTCATGTTTATTCAACACATACTTATTCAGCTTTTTTTCCTGGTGGCAATGTACTTTATGTGTTGGACTATTAATTACAAGGTTTCCGGTTTGAATCCACCAGCTGCTTCTTGGGAGAAAAATGAAAGAGTCCCCCCTTTAACGATTTATAATCTCAGAAACATGATGATGGAGATTTTCCAATAGGCAGAATCAACTCCATGGAAATGATTTTGGGGATATTTTTCTGTTTGTTTCCGGAGTGAGGAGTGGGAATACAGCCTTGGTTGACAACTGTTTGAATGAGTTCTTTTTTTCGCTACCTACATGTGAAGATTGGATATTTCTCTAATGCATTGGGCTATTTCCTTCACTACATTGTCTAAAGAAATCATGATTTTACTTCATCAGCTGCCCAATATTTAAACTCTAAATGAGCCAATGAATTTTTTCTTTTATTTTTCAGCCAATATCTCTGTATGATATCATTTTAATTCTCAGATTTTCTTCTTTAAATCTATTTTTAGCCAGTATGGATTAATTTAGACACCCACCAATAACATATGGTCACAATCCCTGTGACTCTGTCTGGCAATATTATAATACTGGACAAAGAATCTGACATGATCTCTGGTTTGTCCAACCTTCATGGTACTAGAAACATAATGTCATGTTGTCACTTTAACTATGATATAAACTTCCAGAACTTCCAGAAAGCCTAAGACTCTATTGTTTTAGTTTTGTATTTCTCCATCAAAATAGAAAAAAAAACAAATCCATGGCTTTTTAAGTTCCCTCTTACTGATGTTATGATGTTATAGTGCATAGAATTCTTTTAGAACAAGTTGACTTAGATCACCAAACCTGTGTGTATAGAGAACCAACTTCAAATTTAAGACAGTTTCATATTTGGCAGATAAGTAGATTCATGATGATGAGCTCAAGAACTTTTAGTGATAATTGAAGCTTGCTAAGTAAAATATTTCCACATATGTGATTAGAATTGGGCATATAAGTCTGGATGCAGTTTAGATTGCCTCAGTGAGTTTTATGAAACATTATGACTGAGGCCAAGGTCTGCACTCAAATTAGAATGTGAGGTGTAATGCCCAAGAGAAGAGGTAAACAGTGTGCAACTTCCCTACAATCATCATTAGCCAACTTCTCAATTATCTGTGTGCATATCCTTAAGACATCTAAGACAAAACAGCATATTGAAGGATAGTTGGTCCAGTCACAATTTCAGACAGAGAGGTTGGAGCCTAAAGTTTGCAAAAGCGTGATCAAAACCTCAACTCACTCTGACTGAGTTACTTCTGACTCATAGGGAGCCTCCCTCAGGTTTCTGTAGATCTTTCTGGAAGGATATTGTTGATCTTTTTCCCATGGAGCAGCTGGTGGATTTGAATTGCTGAACTTTCAGTTGGTTACCTGCAGAGTAAGCAACACAGTATGGCAGAGGTCTAGGAGTACTGGTAACATTCCTAGTTGATAGTTGAAATCCTAGAATGTTCACATACAAGTACTAAGTGTCATATCCTAGAAATAAGGGTCAAACTAAACAGCACTGACTCTAAAGGTACTAAAACTAGCCTTAATACTGACAGGACAGTGTTATTTGCCATTAGTTTATTAGTGACCAGAATAAAATCTACCCACTGCCAACACAAAGGTAAGCAGCTCAAATCCATCAGCTGAGAGGAAAATTGGCAATCTCCTCTTGTGTGATTTATTCCCTCTGAAAATACACGAGAGGATCAGCTATTGGTTGGTCCTGACTCAACAGGACACAGCAACAATAATTTGAAAGATAATAGTACTGTTCAATGGCTCTGCAATATTTCATTCACCATGTCCAACATCCAGGCAATTAACTTTTTCTTACTTTTTTATTAAAAAAACAAATACAAATACTTTTTTTTCCTCACCTGTATTGCTTGGTCTTTGTCCTCTTATTATAATCAACCTAATGCTTATTTCTGTCCCTGCTACCTGTACATAGTATATGGGATGTGCTTTTATCTATTATTCCTCCGCACCTACTAGAGTATTTGACATAACATAGATTCATATAAAATGTTTATCACCAAATTATATTCCTTGTCTCTGTATAAAAGTGCTTATCAAAAGCTAGCTATTTTATAAAAACTTGGTGATATTTAAAAGTATCATTTTTTTCCATTTAAAAATACTAATGTTGTTGTTGTTGTTATGTGCCATCAAGTCACTTGCAACTCATAGCAATCCTATGTACAACAGCCCTAAACATTGCTCTATCTTGTGCTAATCGCACTGCCTCCAACACACCCTTCCTGACTACCCCAGTCACTGAATCAATCCACCTCATAGAGGGTCTTCCCCTCTTGTGCCGTCCCTCTACCCTTCCAAGCATGATGTTCCTCTCCAAGGACCTGTCCCTCCTGACAACATGTCCAAAGTATGTCAGACATAGCTTCAGAATCCTTGCCTATAGGAGCAGGCTGGTTTAACTCTCTCAAGGATGAATCTGTTTATTTTCTTAGCAGTCCGTGGTACACTCAATATGCTTCTCCAGCACCACAGGTTAAAGGCATCAATTCTTCTTCCATCCTCCCTAGTCATTGTCCAATTCTCTGATGCATAACAAGTGATTGATTGCAAAGACCATGGCCTGTATCAGATGCACATTAGTCTCCAGAGTGACACCATTACTTTTCAGTACTTTGGAGAGGTCCCTAACAGCAGACTTTCCCATCGCAATACGTCTTTTAACTTCCTGGCTGCTGGTGCCAAGAGTATTGACTGTGGAGCCAAGCAAACTGGAGAAGTCTGTGACAGCAGTTTTTTCCCAGTGCAACTCATCTTTTGATTTGATGACTGCTAGTGTTAAGAGTATTGACTGTGGATCCAAACAAGGTGTAATTGCTAACAATCTCAATTTCTTCTCCATCTAATATGTATTCAACTCAGTGTCACCTAACAACAGCAACAGAAAGTTCTCTCTTGAATTTTTCTTGTGCAGAGCCTAGGTAGGTCATATAAAATATCTTACAGTTCCAGTTTTGCTGGAATTGCACTACCAATTGGCCTAGTGGTATCTTCTTGATGTTGAGCTTCAATCCATATTGAAGACGACAGTCCTTGACCTTTTGCAGCAAGCACTTCAGGTCTTCTTAAGTTTCAGTAAGTGAGGTTGTATCATCTAAATATTGTAGGTTGCAAGCTTAATGCCACATAAAGCCCTGCTAATTGAATGATCTGTTCTGCATACAGATTGAAAAGAAGGTATGGGGACAGGATGTGTCCCTGATACACTCCTTTTCTGATTTTGAACCATGCAGTGTTTCCTTGCTCTGTCATGGGGACTGCTTCTTGGTCTAAGTAATAATAGTGTCACACAATTTGATGGGTAGAGGGAGGGGTGAGTTAAGGAAATGGAAAAGATTTGGTGTGAAAAACAATGTATACAAACTTTGTAAGTAAACCAGTATGAAATAAAAATTTTATATTAAAAATAGAATTAAATAATAAAAAATAGTTAATCAATAGTTGTAGAATGAGATCTTGTTGCTCACTTTTAGTTCTTGTTACTAAAGAGTAGAATTAGAATTTTCAAGGTGTGCAAGTCCTTAGAGATTATCATCTTCAACCAAGTTCTTATTTACAGATAGAAAAATTGAGTTCCACAAAGGCTCCGTGATTTTCTTATCACCACACAATTTGAATTTACAATTGCCGTAACCTACTTTTTGATTATTTATGGTTTAGCAATTGATAGTCTTTTAAAATGTCCATAAAAAAGCAACTAATCAATAATGCACAGTAATCTCTTCTATGTGAAGTTCAACATTATTGCAGTCCAAAACTCACCAAATGGCAACTCTCTGATGCTCTTCTATTTTAAACTTCACATAGTCTTATTGGGAAAATAGAGTCACTATATTACTTGGATATTTTCTGCAATATCACAAGTCACTATAAAAGAATAATTAAATTCTTTCTCACAATTTTAAACTATGTTTCTGTTGAGCAGCTTGGCTAATTGGAAAGGGCATTGGGAAAGTCTGCTGTTAGAGATCCCTCCAAAGTGCGGAAGAGCAACGATGTCAGTGTGGAGACTAAGGTGTGACTGATACAGGCTGTGGTCCCTGCAATCACTTGCTATGCCTCAGAGAACTGGACAATGACTAGGGATGATAGAAGGAGAATTGATGCTTTTGAGCTGTGTTGCTGGAGAAGCGTCTTAAATAAGACCATGGACTGCTAAGAGAACAAACAGATTTGTTCTGGAGAGGGTGAAACCAGGCTGTTCCTTGGAGGCAAGGATTCTGAAGCTTCATCTGACATAATTTAGACATGTTGCAAGGAGGGACCAGTCCTTAGAGAGGAACATCATTCTTGGGTGTGTGGAGGGACAGCACAGGAGAGGCAGATCCTCAATGAGGTGGATTGATTCAGTGACTTGGGTAATTGGGGGTAGGTGTTTCGGAGACAGTGAGGTTGGCACAGAATAGAGCAGTGCTTAGGGCTCTTGTACATAGGATCACTATGAGTCGCAGGTGACTCAACAGCACATAAAAACAACAACAACAGCAACAACAAGTGGTATGTTGTTATTGTTGTTGTTATGTGCCACTGAGCTGGAACCAACTTGTAGCTGACCATGCAGCAGGTTTTCAGACGTTGTAAATTGTACAGGAGGAGAGTGCCCATCTTTTTCACATGAACTTCTTGTGTATTTGAATTGCATGCCTTTGGGTCCTCAGTGCAGCTCTTTACCACAAAGCCACCAATCTTACACAGGTGTCTGGTCAGCTGGTGAGTGGATTGGAATTGGTTGATACAGAATGGCTCAGCTAGGTGAACTTTCACCCTCTTCCACCCTCCCACTTCGACCCTCTCACACTCTCACACAGCCCTTCAGCAGGACAGTATCGGTGTGTTCCAAGGTAGTGGCAAGAGATCACTTGAAAAGTACAAATGAACAAACCCTTCTCTAAAAACGCCTCTTCATGTGTCAAGTTTTAATTGTTTCATTGGCCAAAATATTTAGGTGTTCAAGTCAAAAGATGATACAAAAGGGCAAAATTACAGGGAGATTTAAAAATTAGTGTCTCATCTTCATTCTATCATGTAAATATTTGGTGTTTTCCTAGTCTCTGTCCTCAAATGTATCATTTCAACATTCTTTATTTGAAAGCTAATAGTACAAAAAACCATGTAAGATGTTTATATCCCTTGAGGAATCTTGTAACTCAAGTGGTATATGCTTAAGGGAATTATCAAATGTCTCCTCACTAATGAAGATTAATGCTTTATAAGGCTCACTGTCATATATAACCACTTTGAATTTCTTTTTCATATAGCAATATGTAACTCAGCTTTATTTTATGATAAAGTAAATGAGCTAAGATAAATGAAAGGCAATGTCTGCAAATATTAATGTTAATTTGAATCATTGTGAATTAACACCTTCTGCGGAACAGTCTGTACACAGTGAGTTCATTTGGTTGGTGAATGGAGCTAATACACATAGAAATTGTACAATTAATTTTTATTTGTTCTGCCCTCTTGCCAGAGATAAAGTCCTTTATCCCAATTACTTACAAATTTTTAGGAAGACTAGACAAGTAAGTCTCGATCAATGGACAAGATTTTTTTTACTTTTACTTAAATGTAAAAATTTATTGAGCAAATGCTATGTATTTAGGTCTGAGAACAAGATTAATGTAAAAACTTAGTTCATCTCCACATTGACCCTTGTGGGAAAGGAGATGGTGCATTGTGATGTTCTAGAGAGAATTTCCAAGGTTGGGTACAAGATGACAGGTCAGTGAGCTCTCACAGACCCTCATATGTAACAACTCAGACAGGACCAGGTGAGGATCCAGGCAGTTAGCTGCCAAATGAGGTCAGAGGCAAGGAGTATTACTATATAGTATAGACTGGTTCATAGATGAATGGATCAACCAAAAAGAACAAAAAGATAGCCCCTTCCTTTAAGAAACTCCCCTCAAAAACTCAACTCAAACTTACCCATTCATTGTCCCTGAGTCAGAAATGACTCATAGCTCCCCCTCCAGCAGGTTTCTCAGAGGCTGTAAATTGTACCAGGAGAGGTAGTTTTCCCTTGAAACAGCTGATGGATCAAACTGCAGCCATGGGGGGCGGGGCAGGAGGATGGGGTTGGCAGTGTAAATCCCCACTGACATGGCCACCAGAGCCCCCTGGAAAGGAGTCCTACACATGGTCAAGCAGTACAGCAGAAGTGCTGTGACAAGAAAATACTATGAGAACACTAAGGACTCTGGGACAAAAACATATTATAGAGTAAACTTCCAACTGACGGAACCTGTTGTTCATATGTACCATTGAACTGACGCCCATTCATAGTAACCTCATGTGATAGAACAAAAAACTATTTCAAAGCATATCTTAGGCTGTAATTTTCCAGGAGCAAATCATTAGTCTTCTTCCTGCAGAGCTCCGAGTGGGTTCTCACTTAATTGTTGCAGTGCCAATCACAAAATCACTGAACAATGTCACCTAGAACTTTACATTTTAAGCCCTTTTCCAAAAGCAAGAACATCCCAAATACCCAACAACAATGAAATGAATTGAGAAATTATGGTACTTGCACACATGGAAGACTATGCAGCACACAGAAGTAATGATTTTGTAAATTACTACCTAACTTAGAGGGCGCTGGAGAGCATTAGGTTAAGTGAAGTAACTCGGTCTCATAAAGAGAAATATTGTATAAGACGATTACTGTAGAATGAAGACAAGGATCCACGGAGGGGAGGGGTGGCTTAATCATAGCAACACACAATTTGATGGAGGAAGGGAGGGAGGGGTGGGTAAAAAAAGGGGGAAGATCTGGTGTGAAAACCAGTGTATATGAAATTTATCAACTTTGTGCATAAACCAGTATAAAATTTTTTAAAAAAAGAACAAGAGAAGCAATGTAAAATCAGCGGTTTCATAGTTTTAAGAATATACGCTAAGAGAAGAGTGAAGAAAAAAATAAAATCTGCATGGAGTAGATTATTTTGAAATTTGGAAATAGGAAGATAATTTTCATTAAACGTACATAAAGTGTACATATGAGAAAAATAAGATAATGTAGTTTGAAAGCACAAGATTGTTGTTAGTTTGCCAATGAGTTAGCTCTGATTCCTGTACAGCAAAACCTAACATACAACAAAGCTAAAAACTGCCAGTCTTCTTCCATCATCCCAATTAACGATATATTTGAGTCCATTATTGCAGCCATCATGTATCTTTAGTGTTTTCCTAACTACATGGTAAAATATTCACTCTGTGAGGGTCCGTAGTTTCCACCAGATAATTTTCAGAAGCAGACAATTAGTCTTATCTTCAAATCTTGGTCTGGAAGGTCCCTTGAAACCATCCACCATGTCTCAGCCAATGTGGATATTTGAAATACAAACGGCATAGCTTCTTTTATCATTGCAACACAAAAGTCAAGACAGAATAAGCTGACAGACGAGTGGTAGTGGGAAGTCCAGATAACAGTTCCAGGACTGAATAAATTGTTCTCCTGTAATAAACCCATGGTGTAAATTCAGAGACTTAGGTAGACCCCTGTTGTGTATCCTTCCACTTCTTTTATACCTAATAAAGTTTCAATGCAACAGGACATCTGGAATGATGCTTGCAAAAAATGAAATAATTTTTTTTCTAGAATTGTGTAACCCTGTTGTTGTTGTTGTTGTTGTTGTTGTTATTATGTGCCGTCGAGTCGCCTGCGACTCATAGCGACCCTATGTACAATAGCCCTAAACTCCGCTC
>NW_006399825.1:2792256-2820087 GCF_000299155.1 Elephantulus edwardii | reverse complement strand
GTTTATGCCTCTTAAAAAATGTATTTGCTATGAATAAATGGGAAATCTCTCAGGGAAAAAATATTTTTTAAAAGAAAATTACTTTGGACTGAGAGCTCAAAAATCACATTAAATCTTAGCATATAATCCCTGGGTCAAGTTCTAATTATTAAACCAAAATGTTGATGTGGTTTTAACGATAGCAACGTTGAATGTTCATGGTACATATATTCTTTTCTATTTTTTCAGCTATATTTGGAATTTTCATATAATGTTGACGTATATTTCATCATCTTGACACATATGTATTTTGTTAGTGTGAATTTTATGTTACATTGGATCACCATAACAACTGCTCAAGAATAAGTGTTAAATGAGTAAAAGAAGTGTGGAGAGTTGAAACACCTGGATATATTTTCATTTTTTTTTTTTAATTGTTTTGTCAGAAAGCAGGATAGTGCCAACTGGGATACCTAAAGCCAGAAAAAGAGGGCAAAACTTCAATGTCAGTGGTTTCAAATACCTTGAAATTCTGCAATTTCCTTGATATCTTTAAGTATATTTTGTTAATAGCATTAATTATGCTACACATATGTGCTGTGTTAATTATCAGACTACCATCTATACATGAAGAAAACTATATTCAATAAATATAAACTTCCTACTTAACATTAATTGTTTTGAATGTCATCTTTTGTATAAAATGTATTTTTTCAATTTAGAAGAACAAATTTGTTCTACGTTAATCTATGTTTGTTGTTGTTGTGTACCTCAAGTCAAGACAGATCCATAGCTGGCCCTCCAGTGGATTTTCAGGGGCATTAATTGCACAGGAGGAGACTGCACATCCTTCTCCTGCAGAGCAACTAATGGATTCAAACCAGGTGTCTTCAGGATTACAGTGCAGCTTCTTGTCACTAGGCCACCAGAGCTCTTTGATTTGAAACCATAGGCAGATATGATCACAAAGGATAAGTAAGGGATTTAAATTATTCACAGTAGAGATCTAAAAAAATACTGGGACCTTTTCATGTTCAGCTGCATGGTCTCTTTATGCCCTGAGCACTCTGTTCCACAAACCTGCTATCTCCAATGTTGGGAAATGTTCTTCCTGCTGTGGAACCTTTTTGGGATGCATTAAAGACCCTTTATCCTTTTCTAGGTCCTGAAATTCCTAAGTCTCTGGAATGACATAAATTTATAAGAGACTCAGAAGTGTCGAGAAGGTCCATGTGACAAAGGAGAGTACATTCCAGATTCAATATTACTCTGGGAATGGGGAATTTGGTTCCTATTGCTTCCCATTAATACATCTGTAATTCAAATATACACACCAACAACAAAAACTAAAGAGGAGGAATTGGGGATTTTTGCCAAATTTTGCAGTTCGAAATTGACCAAATCAGTGATCTAAATGGATTAATGATAACTGGTATCCAGAATGCAAAAGCAAAAAAAAAAAAAAAACAAACCAATGAAGGAGTAGTGGTTAGAAATTATGGAGTTGGTGACAGAAATAAGACCAGAAATAGATTGATGACATTTTGTACATTCTATAACCTATTCATGTGGGAGAAGGATGGGCAATCTCCTCCTGTGAGATTAACTGCCTCTGAAAAGTCATCAGATGTCAGAGGGTCAACTATGGGTCAGTTCTGACTCAATGGTACATAACAGCAACAACAACATAACCTTTTCCTAGCAAATTGTTGTTATGTGCTGTCGAGTCCCTGTGAATCTCAGTGACCCCATGTACAACATCCCTAAACCATGCTCTATCTTGTGCTAATTTTATTGTCTCTGATACACCTAGCCCCATTACCCTAGTCACTGAATCAATGCATCTCATCGAGGGTCTTCCTTTCTTGTGCTGGCCCTCCAACCTCTAGTATGACATCCCTTCCATTTGACAAAAAAGGGAAGAGATTTTGAAGCAAAAGATCTGAACAAAATATTTCAAAGGGCAGTTTGAAAATACAAAGCAAACTATTGAAACAGGGTGTGCAATAGAGAATAAAAAAAGGAAGAACTTAATTTGCATTTCTCAAGCTAAAAGAATTGAAAAACTAATTCAATCCCCAGCTGCAAACTGAGACATATGATGGGCAAAATCTTGAATGATACAGAAAGCACCAAAAGAAAATGCAAGCTTTTTTTTTTCTTCTCCTTTTCTACTGGCTACATGTTGTAAGGTTTGACTTTACCCCTTTTCCTTTTCTTTCCAGGGATCCTTTCCCCCTTTTCTTTCTTTTTCACTTTAACTCTTTTGCATGACCTACCTTTCATTAGCTATCTTCTATCTTAGTACCTTAATAAAACTTTTTCACTAAATTTAAAAAAAGAAAACAGGGACTATACAAAGTCACTGTACAAAAAGGATTGATCAACACTGAAATATTTCATCTAGTGCCATGTGACTGAGCATCAATGGTAAAGGAGGAAGAAATTCAAGTAGCACTGAATTTGTAGTGGTAAAAAAAGAATACGCCAGGAATCTATGTGATTCCAACTGACATGCTCTAACAGCCTCAGCCCTGGATGTGTTTATCAATCTATGCCAGACAACTTGGAGGACAGTAACAACTGGACACATGACTTGAAGAGATCCAAATTTGTTCCCATTCCTAAGAAAGGTAATCCAACAGACTGTGGACTTACAGAAGAAAATTAGGAGGACAGTTGTTTGGGCACATGAAGAGATCAATATTTGTTTCCACTAACCAGAAAGGTAATTCAACAGAATGTGGTCTTATAGAACAACACCATTAATATCACACAGGCAAGCAAAATATTACTGATAATCATCCCAGAATGATTGTCAAAGAATATTTTGACAAAAAACTGCCACAAGTCCAAAAGCTAGGTTTAGAAGAGATCATGGCACCAGAGATGTCATTGCTGATGTCAGATGGAACCTGGCTGAAAGCAGAGAATACTAGAACATCTATTTGTGTTTTATTGACTATACAAAGGCATTTCATTGTGTGAAATGGCCAACATTGAGAAGAATGGGAATCCTAAACTGAATTGTGCTCATGGGAAACCTATGCTTAGAACCAGGAGGTTGTTGTCTGAATAGAGCAAGGGAATAGTGCATGATTTATAATTAGGAAAGGTGGGTGTTTGGTGTCCTCTTTCATACCTATTCAAATTGAGCCAATGATTTAAAAAGTTTGCCTCTATGAAGAAGAATGTGGTATTAAGATTGAAGGAAGTTTCAACAACAACCTTCATTATGCAGATGATACAACCTTACTTGCTGAAAGTGAAAGGGACTTGAAACTTCTTGTAGAAGATCAAAGACAACTTGGATTCATAATCAACACCCTTGGACCAGCAGTCAGGCTATTAGGAGACTTACTGCATCGGGCAAGTTTGCAGTTAAGGACCTTTCCAAATTATTGAGGAGCAATAATGTATATTTGAAGACTAAGGAGCACCTGATTCAAGTAATGGTCTTTTCAGTTATTTACTATGCATTTGAATGCTGAACAATTGAGAAAAATGCCAGAAGGGGAATTATTTGCCTTTGATGTGGTGTTTGAGAAGTAACATCACACAGACTGCCAAAAGGAAAAACAGATATGATTTGAAGAAAACTCAGTCAGAATGTTCCTTGGTGTCAAAGACAACAAAGTTTCACCTCACGTACTTTGGGCATGTTGCTAGAAGAAGCTATTCCTTGGAAAGGGACATCATGCTTGGAACGATGGAGGGTAGGTGAAAAAGAGGAAGACCTTTAACAAGATGGGTTGTCCCAGTAACTGGAACACTAGACTGCAGGGAATATTTCAGGAAATAACATATGTTCAAAACCAATGGTATTTAAAGAAGAGTTCAAGCTACAATGAAATCACTAGAAATAAACATCATTTCAGGAATTTATTTCCTATGAATTAAGGTATTTCAGCAAGCAGATGCAGCCCCTGGATGTATTAACTTATCATCCATGCCAAACAATTGAGAAGACAGTTACCTGAACAACTGACTGGAAGAGGTATAGCCATTCTCAAAAGAAAGGTAATTTAACAGAATGTGGAAATTATTAGACAACATCATTAATCATAGACAAGTAAAACCTTGTAGAAAATTTTCAAGAACACTTGAAGCAATAAATTGACAGGGAACATCCAGAAGTTCAAGTTAGATTCAGAACAGGTTATGGAGCAAGAAATATCATTCCTGACATCAGGCTGAACAAAGAGAATTCTAGAATAATGCTTATTGTGCTTTACTGACTACATAGAGACATTTAATTATGAGTATCATAATAAACGATGGATAACATTGAGAAAAATCTAGAACACTTAGTTGTGCTCTTGTAGAACATTTTCATAGACCAAGAAGGAGTGGCTCTAACAGAACAAAGAGATAGTGCATGCTTTAAAATAAGATAAAATGGGTGTCAGAGCTGTAGCCTTTCATGAGACCTATTCAGACATTATGTTGAACAAATAGTTGAAGAAGCTGAACTATCGGAAGAAGAACATAGCATCAAGATTAAAGGAAAACTCACCAACAGTTCAACCTAGAGAGGGTGAAACCCTGTTGCTCCTTTGAGGCAAGGATTCTGAAGCTTCATCTGACATACTTTGGGCATGTTCCAAGGAGGGACCAGTCCTTGGAGAAGGATGTCATGCTTGGGAGGGTGGAGGGACAGCACAAGAGAGAAAGACCCTTGATGAGATGGACTGATTGAGTGACTTGGGTAAGGGGAATAGGTGTGTCAGAGACAAGAAGATCGGCAAGGGATAGAGCAGGATTTAGGGCTGTTGTACATAGGGTCACTATGAGTTGCAGGTGACTCAACGACACAGAACAACAACCTCAACAATCTGCGTTATGCAGATGACATGACCTTACTTACTGAATGTGAAGAGGATTTGAGCACTTCTTGTAGAAGATCAAAGAGTATAACCTTCAGTATAGATTACATTCTAACAAGAAGATCACAAAAGTCCTTAAAATTGGACCAATAAGCAACATCATGATAAATAGAGAAAAGTTTGCAAATGCAAAGGATTGCATTTCCTGGGCTCCACAATCAACATCCATGCAAGCAGCAGTCTCAATGCACTCTCTCTTAGAGGCATATAAAGGAAGTGATTTTTTTCTAAAGATGTGTTTCATTGGGCAACTACGTTGTCAAGGATTTTTAAAGTGCCAGAGAACAAGGATGTCAGTTTAGATGTGCCTGACTCAAGTAATATTTTCAATTGCTTCATGTGCATGTGAAAGTTGGACAATTAATAAGGAAGAACAAAGAAGAGTTGATGTATTTGAATTGTGATCTTGGTGAAGAATACTGATTGTACCACTGACTGCCACAGAAACAAACCTGTCTTGGAGGAGGAGCACCTGAGTGCTTCAGCTGTAAGGATGCCAATCCTTCTCACATACTTCAGGCATGCTATCAGGTAAACGCAGGTACTGGAAAATGACACCATTTTTTGAGCCACAGAAGGTCAATGAGGAATGAGCAATGAGACCCACAGGGAAATGCATTGACACAGTGACTGTGACACACAGTGACTGTGCTTAAGCACAGTGCAGATTAGGAGAACAGCATAAGGGAGGGCAAGGTTTCCACCTGTTGTACATAGGATCACTGTGAAACAGAGTTGAGTGAGTGACATCTAACAGTTTCAAGTCTTGCAAAGAACACTAGAATCAGGCTAAGAATTAGGTGTTGTTTTTGATATGTGCTGTCGAGTCGCTTGCGACTCATAGCGACCCTATATACAACAGCCCTAAACTCTGCTCTGTCATGTGCCAATTGTGCTGTCTCTGACACTCCCATCCCAATTATCCCAGTCACTGAATCAATCCACCTCATAGAGGGCCTTCCTCTCCTGTGCTATCCCTCCACCCTCCCAAGCATGATGTTCTTCTCCAAGGACCGGTCTCTCCTTACAACATGTCCAAAGTATGTTAGACGGAGCCTCAGAATCCTTGCCTCCAAGGAACCACCCAGTTTAACCCTTTCCAGGATGAATCTGTTTGTTTTCCTAGAAGTCCATGGCACTCTCAATACACTGAGCAAATAGATAATGTCATTCTGGGATGTTCTAATTTTCTCAATGTATACTCTTTTTGAGGTAGATGAAGGAAGTTATTTTTTTCAACAGAAATGAAATGACAAAGAATTTCATTTTCTCTTTTTTTAAGAATTTCATTCTTAAAAAAGGTTATCTGTAGGAAGGTAACCCCCAAATTTCAATATATTCATGTTACAAGGGACCATGCTGAAGAATATTTCACATTTTGTACATTTAGTGATATGTATGCAGTAGGAGGAATGTGATATCAGAATTGGAGGAAGACTTTTTAGTAATCTGTGTTATATAAATGACACACCCTCACTTGCTGAAACGGAGAAGGGCTGATGAAAGTGCTACAGAAGGCCAAAGACTGAAGCCTTCAATAGGGATTGAAGCTCAACATCAAGAAAACATAGATTTGTACCACTGGGTCAATTGGCAGCATCAGGATAGGCGGTAAGATAATGCAGTTGTTAACAACTTCAGATTGGTTGGTTCCATAACAACATTCTTCATACCAACAGTTAGGAAATCAAAAGACAAATTGCATTGGGAAAATCTGCTGTCAGGAATCTCTCTAGAGTACTGAAGAGCATTGATGTAAGTTAGGGACTAAGGTACACCTGATCCAGGTCATGATCTTTACAATTACTTGCTATGCATTGTGGCAAGCTGGACAATGACTAAGCAGCAAAGGAGAAGAATTGATGCTTTTGAGTGTGGTGCTGCAGAAGAGTGTTGAATATACCATGGACTGCTAGGAGAACAAACAGGTTGCTCCTTGGAGACAAGAATTTTGAAGCTTCATCTGCCATACTTTGGGGATGTAGCAATGAGAGACCAGTACTTGGAAAGAGACATCAAGCTTGGGATGGTAGGGCGACAGCACAGAGAGGAAGACCTGGGTGAGATGGATTGTCAGTGACTGAGGTAATGGAAGTGGATGTGTCAGAAACAATGAAGTTGGCTCAAGTTAGAGCAGGGTTCAGAACTGTTGTACATAGGGTTGCTGTGATTCCCAAGCAACTGAACAGTACATAATAACAACAAAACCAACATGTATTAATTATATTTGTCAATTCATATGTAATGTAATGTTTCCAACGTCAAAAGACAACAATTAGATTTATAAAGGTATTAATAGTAAAAGACAGTAAGAATGAAAGCTTTTTAAAATGCGGTATTCAGTTTTATATGAGAATTGATAATAGACCCATACACACACACACACACACACACACACACACACACACAAGTGAAAGGAGTAGTCAAGATAGTTATCTGTCCTTACAGGTTGATTCTTTTTTTTTTTTCTGATCTGAAATTAGATCCTTTTTCAGCAGGTCTGCAGGCCATAAACTGTAGCTTGTTCGTGATTTCCTTAAGTCAGTAGTGTTAAGGTGCCACAGAGCAATACCACTACTCATTTGTCAGTTTGTGACATGGTGGTAACTTCTGTGATGTTGCCATCTTGGAAGCTATTCCATTAGTGTTTCAAATACCAGCCAGGTCACTCATGGTGGCCTGGAAATCTACTTCTGAATAATAACCAATGAAAACTTTATGTATCACAATAGAGCATCATCTAATGTGCTTGATTTTGCATGAGGGATAAATCTGGGCTGAGAAAGATAGAATCTCCGAAGAACATTATATTTGGGAAGCAGAAAGCCAGTAATGGTGAAAGAAAGTCTCAATGTGATGGGTTGGCACAGCACCCACAGTGATAAACCATAATGCCAGCAGTTATGAGGATGAAATAGGACTGAGTAATGTGTTCCATTCCACAGGACGTGTTAGAGGTGACTTGCTAACCATGACAACATGGAGCAATAATGTGGTATGGATCAGGAAGACTATGAAGGATGGAAGCAAAGAGGGAAAAGCAGAAAACAGGTAAGAAATAAAAATGGGCAAATCGAGTTAGGTTGTTGTTGTTATGCGCCAACAAGCAGCTTGCAACTCACAGTAGCCCTAACTACAAAAGCTCTGAACCCTGCTCTATCTTGAGTCAGTTTCATGTGTGTCTCTGATACACCAACCCCTTTTGCCCCAGTTACTGTGTCAATTTAACTCATCCAGGGTCTTCCTCTCTTGCACTGTCCCTCCACCTTTCCAAGCATGATGTCCCTCTCCAAAGACAGGTCACTCCTGGCAGTGTGCCCAAAGTATGTGATGATGTTGTTTGTTGTTATGTGCTGTCAAAATACAGAGCTTCAAAATCCTTGCTTCCAAGGAGCAGTCTGGTTTCACCCTCTCAAGGACAGACCTGATTGTTCTCTTAGTAGTCCATGGTATGTTCAATATTCTTCTCCAGCACCACAACTCAAAACTATTGTTTCTTCTTCTATAATCCTTAGTCAAAATTGGGGTGGGAAAAGTACAAAAGCAGAGAAATAAAAGAATAAACAAATGAGTGAGAAGTTGTCTAAATTCTTGAACAAAGAAAGAATGTCTTGAGGTTGTGAGTTTGTTCTCAGTTGTAGATTTCATATATTGAATTTGACTGTCACCTCTGGTGCTCTGTCACCTCAGTGCACGACCTGATGGCCCAGCAGCCTCCAATCCACTTCTTGGCTGGAGATGAGCTTAGATGGCAGGGTTATTTAAGTGGAGTCATGGGCGGGGGGATGGGGTGATTACACGGTTCAGCTCTTCCAATTTATTTTATTAGTACTGTTGTTGAAGAGTAAATATAGAAAGAAAAAAAAACACCACTGCATACTTTGAAAAGAAAGTCTAGCAATTTCTCTGTGGTACGTTTAGTCTCTTTTATTTACCCCAACTTTATTTTAAGAGCAATTAAACATCTGTAAATCTAATATAAAAATGGGAAGTAGCATTGAGATATGTTTCTTTATTAAACTCTTACTCAAACCATTTAAATTCTTTTGCTGCCAGTCTCTTGTACTTAAGCCTTCTCTATAAAATGTCCAGTCTTTCATTACAAATGTTTGAACTAATATTTATAATTTAAATGTTAAATTACTTTCATTAACTCTGACAAACCATATATTTTATTACTATATATTGATTTTGGTTTGGTCAAGTGGAACTGCCAAACCTGAATGCTATGTGACTGTCATTCTGATCGTCTGAGTCATCTGCACAATTGGCAGCCAGGCTGTAACTAAAGAAATCAAGTCATAGGCTGTGGTAATACCTTGACTGATGGGAGATTTCTTCTGATAAGGCCTCTACAAGAGTTGTACTGTCTAAAAGGAGATTTAGAGAGACAGTTCAGAGCATATAACAGCTGCTACAATAGGTAATAGTAGGGCTTTGGGAGCATACAAATAAGACTCCTAACATGGTCTAGGGGATCAGTTACAGCAACATCTCAGCTGACACAAAACGGCAGTAGGCTCTATCTACCCAGGCAAAGGCAGATAGGATTGAAGAGAGAGAAGTGGTTCTGAACAGAGTGGAATTCCATTTGTAAAATCGAGCAGAGAGAATGCACCACTGTTGTGAAGGGAGTAGAGTCAGTTTCAGTCCACTGCAACCTCACACACAGCAGAACCGAATGCTGTTGATTTCACGCCATCCTGACAATGGATTGTGGATTAGACCTTTGTCACTACAGGCTTTTCATTGGCTGATTTTTGAAAAATAACCATGGAGTCTTTCTAGCACGTCTTGGACTAGACAATCCACAGAAAATTGTTCAGCACCATAGCAAAATGCAAGCCTTCACTGACAGACAAGTGGTGCCTACTCAGGAAGTACATTGGCTGAGAATCAAACTGTGGGGAAAGTGGAAATTCTTCTACTGAACCACCAATGGGTATAGCAACACGGTGTGGGGAAAGCATCAGCTGATGATGATTGAGTGTGCAGTGTGAGAGGGAGTCAGACAGAGTAAGTAGAAGTTGGAGAGCTCAAGGAGCTAAACAACCCAGGTTGAACAGATTCCACTTACTCTTGAAAGTAACTCTTCACAGACTCTCCGGACACTTATAATGAAAATGCTTTGTAATAACATATATAAATTAATCAGCCTGTAATCTAAAAAAGTTATGGCACTGTAGAGGATGTGGAGAGATTGGAACTCTCGTGCACTGCTGGTGAGGTTGTAAAATGGCACAGCCATCTTGAAAAGCAGTTTGATGTTTCCTCAAAAAGCTGAATATAGAAATCCCACATGACTCAGTTAGTCCATTGGCTAAGAATATACCCAAAGGAAATCAGAACTGAAACAAGAATGGAGATATAGACCTATGTTCCTAGCAGCATTATTTACAATAACAAGAAAATAGAAACAGCCCAAATACTCATTAGCAAACAAATGGATTGAAAAAAATGTAATGCATTCACATAATAGAATACCCTGTAGCACTAAGGAAGTTATTTCATAAAATACTATATAACATGAGAGAATTAAAAGAGTGATATTTCTGAGTGAAATATCTCAGTCACAGAAGGATAAATACTGCATAAAACCACAATTGTGAAAACAGGAGTGTAACTGAGCAAGATATGTATAAATATTCAAAAGGGGAAAGGGGAGAAGAGTGGGCAAATGAAAGGGAAGGAGGAAATCACTGGGAGAGCAGAGGATGGTGGGTGGAGGCAGGTGAAGGAATAGGAAAAGTTCAAAGGGGCTTGAAAAGATGGGATAGTAATAGACAGATCAATGGTAATTAATTATATAAAATATGTATATGAATTATTGGATAAAATACAAAACACATGTATGAAACATAATGTATATGAGTGATCATATGCAAATCTATATATATATTTTTTAAATCTTATGGAAACTTTGCTAAGAAAATGAACAGGTTCATCCTAGAGAGGGTTAAACCAGGCTACTTCTTAGAGGCAAGGATTCTGAAGCTTCTTCTGACATACTTTGGACATGTTGCAAGGAGGGACCAGTCCTTGGAGAAAGACGTCATGCTTGGGTGGGTGGAGGGACAGCGCAGCAGAGGAAGACCCTTTATGAGGTGGATTGATTGAGTGAGTGGATTAATCAGGGTAAGTGTGTCGGAGACAGTGAGCCTGGGACAGGATAGAGAGGGTTTAGGGCTGTTGTACATAGAGGGTTGCTGTGAGTTGCAAGGGACTCGACAGCACATAACAACAACAAAAACAACATGGAAATTTTAAAGGAAAATAATTTTAAAACCTACATTTATCTCTGTTTAGGGAACTCTGGTGGCCTCCTGATGAGAAGTTGCCCAGCATCTCAAAGGCAAGTGGTTTGAATCCTCCAGCTGTTCTCCATGTGATGACTGCCTCGGAAAACCTGCTGGAAGGTCAGCGATGGTTTGGTTCGGACTCAAAGACAACCAATAACAATATATAATATTGTTATAATATGTATAGTATAATAAAAATAAAAAATACAGAGTAAGATTAAAAAGATTAAATAATGGTCTCAGAAATTATTTGTATGGTTTTTTTTAAGGTAAATAATATTGGAAATACAAAATACTGTAACATACAATTAAAAGATATGCTCAACCATTGATCAAGTGAAAAACTTTATAGTTTCAGTCCTAGAATTCCCACTGACTCTGAATTAGTTTTGTGAAATATTTTCCAAGTACCACTCTCTCATTCCTCAAGATGCAAATTACAAAATGTTTGGCATCAGATTTTTAATAAAAATCTAAAATATTTATAACAGTTGCTAATGATTAATGAAGATCTTTTCTGAAACCCATATGTTAATTATTCATATCATCATTTTTTTCGACTCTATACCAGATTCTGTTCTATTTTGCTTTTTAATAATAATTAATTAATTCTAAAATATGAACTATATGATGATAATAATAACTTTAGGATAGCTGTTTTCTCTACTGCCACCTGTTATACATTGACAGCCATATGAATTTAAAATCTAAGGAAAAAAAATGTGTATTTCGGAACATTTCTGGAATGAAGTAGAGTAAGACCTTGCTTGTGTTTGTGTGAGAAATATAAAATCAAGATTATTTAGAATAAAAGTTAAAATTTCATGAGAGCACCAATATATGTAATTTAAAAGCTAAATATCAATATTAATAAAACATCTCTACCTACCCCACTGAATTGATTCGGGCTCTTAGCTATTCTCTTATCTGCTCTCCAGAACTCTAAGTCTTTATGGGAGGAGACACCTCCATTTCTATAAATCATCATAATTAAAGCTTGTTTATGTATTGTTATTGCAGTGGGCCACTGAGTCAGAACCAACCCATAGCTGTCCCTCCAGAGAGTTTTCAAAGACATTAAGTTACACAGGAAGGCAGTGCCCATCTCTCACCTGTGGTGGCTTGGAACTACATGCTTTGGGGATGGTAACACAATCCCTTACCACTAAGACACTACAGCTCCATAATTTAGAAATAGTGACTGATTTAAGTATTTCTTTATGAATACTCACCTATTTATTTAAATGCTTATAAATGTTTATTTAATAGATTTTTTTCAAAAAACACCTCTTTTGCTATGGTATAACAGAGGAAGCAGATAAACATTAATATTCTCATATGGGAGTTCAAAAATTTTTACTCTGACACCCAAGCAGATATATGCACACCCAGGTTTATTGCAGCTTTGTTCACAATAGCAAGGAGCTGGAAACAACCTAAGTGCCCATCAACAAACTAATGGCTAGAGAAGCTGTGGTATATTCATACAATGGAATACTATGCTGCATTAAAAAACAAGGAACTCATGCAATATTACTCAAAATGGTTGACTCTGGAGAACATTATGCTGAGTGAAGTGCCCCAGTCACAAAGGAACAAATATTGCATGGTGCCACTGTTGTAGAATGGGACTGTCCTTGGGGTTGGGGAGAGACTGAGTAAAATGGGTTCAATAATGTATGCTGCTCTGAAACAGAGAAAGGAGAAAACTGTTTAAAAGAGATATGTGATTAGGTATTTCGGTCATGACAGGAGTCTAGAGCAATGGCTACATGGTGGAGTGGACCTGGGGGAGGGTTTGTAAAATAATGAAAGAATCTTTTCTTTTACTTTTCCAAGAGGGTAATGTCTGGTGGGGGTAGCCTTGGGAGGGGACAAATCTACAACAATGAATGAATGGAAATCCAAAGCCTCTGTAAATTATCACTGAAATTAATAACAAATTTAAATTAAAAAAAGAATTAAGTTAGAGTAAGGATGGCAATAGAACCACCTTACCTCTGTAACTTGATTTGTGCCAATATTAGAACCTCTACTCAGAATATTATTGCTTTTCCATTTTTGACTCATACACTTTTAACTTGTTAGTTAAATTTGTATCTTCTAGGCTGCAACACTTCCATGATACATCTTCAAGGATATGAACATATATGGCTAAGCACAATTGATAACAGTGCATCTAAATTCCAAAATCAATCTCCATAATAGTCTATGTGTTTCCTACTGCCAAGGGGCCCTTTAGAAACCCACAGCGTCCCTTTTCAGCAGGAAGTAGCTAAGAGAATACGCCATCCCCTTTTCCTTATGAATCAGGGTGAAGTCTCTCTCAGGGAGGAGTGATAGGGAATGGCAAGAGACACACTGACAAAGGAGATTAATCAGAACTGGCTTTGACAAGTACTATGGCAATTGGACGATTAAAACAGACATGGGGGCAGAAAGAAGAACGAACTGGGGAGGAGGGTGGAGAAAACAGTGCAACAATGAATGAATGAAAACCCAAAATCTCTGTAAATGTTCATTAAAATTAATAAAATTTAATAAAAAAAATTTACTGTGACAATTTTTATACTACTAAGATGGCAACCCAAGGGTGTGGGGTTTAAATCTACTGGCTGCCCTGGGGAAGAGGTGTGGACAATAATCTCCTGAAGTGTGGTTCACAGCCTCTGAAAACTCATTCAGGGGTCATTTATGAGTTGGTTCTGACTCAACAATAAATGAATTTTAGAATACCCAAAATTATATCAACAGTAATGTAAGGGTTTTTTAATGTCTCCTTTAATTACTTATGCAGTTGAGCTTATTTTGTAATTTTCCAATTTCTTGTTCTTAGAGAAAAGAAAAAGAAAAAAGAACCAACATATGTTAGTTCTTATGCTACCTTATTTAGTCATTTAATATTCACAATCAGCCCGGCAGTGGATGCAAACCCTATTCCACAGATGAGAAGAGGGCTTCTTCGCATCACACTGCTAATTAAAGGCCACACTGAGGTGTATTCTGGCCCTCAGTCAGGAGATACTGCTTGAGTTCAAGGTCTGGAAAGTTACATTTTACCTTGAGTTTCCTTTCCTACAGCTAGAGTCAACAGTTTTAGGGTAATAATATTCTTGCTCAGCTTGTTTTATCTGCCAAGAAACTAAAGCATATGTTAATGACTCAAAAGGACATACTATGTCTCTAATAATTTTCAGTATGCCAAGGAAATGAATATAAAGTGTTTTAAATTGTCTTTGTCCTAGTGAGAGTGAGATTTTGGTTCATTTAGAAAAAACTAAACAATAGGCAGTTTCTTATGTAAGGAAAACAAGAGGCTGCTGTTGTTGTTGTTGCTGTTGTTGTTGTTGTTGTTGCTAGGTCTGTTGAGTAGAGTACAACTCTTAGTGACCCAGTGAACAAAAGATCTGGGTCCTCTTCTAGCCTGTGCCATCCTTACACTTCCTGACACACAAGAGCCCATTGTGGCAGTCACCCTGTCAATCTACCTGTTTGAGGGTTTTCCTCGCCTTTGCCAACCCTCCATTAAACAATAAGCAAAGTTTCTCACTTATGTAATGAAGGCAAGATATTGGCAGATAGAAATGATGAGGTCATTCCACCTGGAGCCCAGACTCCACTTCACTTTCTGGTCCTTCTATTCTAGTGCGTGACTTCCAGCTTCAGGATTCTTCATGATATAGGACGGCTGCTGGAGTTCTAGTCAACACATCACTGTCATAAACTAGGAGCTGAAGTCAGATGGACAGAAAAGAAGCTCGTTCAGCTGAAATATCTCTTTGGTCAGCCTTCTCAGAAGTCTGAGACTACTTCTATTCACATCATGTTAGTCAGGTTATTGTTATATGGTCACAGCTAACTGCAAGCAACTAGAAATGTAAGCTTTATGGCAATTGTATTTGCTCAGGTATAATGTAGGCTTCTGCCGTGGCAAAGAAAAGGAAAACATAATATTGGGGTTGTTGTTTGTTGTTGTGTATTATGTACCCCGGAGTCAAAATCAACGCATTGCTGACTTTCTGGAGGGTTTTCAGCAATAGTTAGCTGCACAGGAGGAGATTGCCCATCTTTTTCCCAAGGAGCAGCTGGTGGACTCAAACCATGTGCCTTCAGGTTTGAAGCAGTTTCTTGCCACTAGTCCACCAGAGCAAATTCTAATCTCTACTACAGTCTCTGTGTACAAAGACATTGTGACAGTTGGCACATAACCTATTTTAAATAAATTAATACTGGAAATTGGCATATAGGCAATGCTAAATAAATTAATACTGAATATAAATATCTTTGTAGATGTAATCAATTCTTTATTTAAGTTGCCTTTCAAGGTCTCCTACAGCTTAACATTTTACTGCTGTTCCTCTAAAAATCATCCTTGGTTTCCATCATACTCATGTTTTCCTCCCTTAAATGTACTGGTCTCATCCCTCCCCTATCCCAGCAGCAATACTTTCCATTCTGTATATCACCATCCCTTAAACAGTGCCTTCCCTGTCTTAGTCACACAGTTGCATTCATGATTTGGCCAGGCAATGTCTTAGATGCAGGAGAAAAGTCAACAAATACATCTCGAAACATCCTTTATTCTGAAAGGCCTAATAAATCTCAATCTGTCATGCAAAATAGAGAGGCAAACATGGTGCCCTGTTAGAACATTATTTTGATTTAATTAGTTTAAGAACTCTATGTCAATACAATACATTAACTACATCATTTATAAAGATAAGCAACTCTTCATCGAGTACATTAGGATGAGGATGAGTGTTGTGAAGGACATTAAGATGGGCAGAAGGTAGGCATCGTCCAGAAGATTAGATAACAAGAGCATATTGTTGTCCATTGCTAATAAATTGGGTCCAACCATCGACATCTATTATGGGTAACAGAATACAGTGTTGCCTAGACTTGAGGCAACTACATGATCTTTAATTTGTTTGAGACCACTGTTGCTATAATGTGACTCCATCTCATTGAGGGTTTCTCACACTTCCAGATCTCACTTGACCAAGTTCTGTGACCTTTCCTCAAAATTGGCCTTTCCAGGTGACATGTTCAAAGCAAGCAAACTGAACTTTTAACATTCTTACTTCGAAGGTGCATGCCATTTTTATTTCTTCTAAGACAGATTTGTCCATTCTTATGGCGGCCCATGGCAGATCAATATTCTTCACCAATGACACAATTCAAATGTATTTTAATTTTATGTGAGTGCAAGTTAATAAGTCTCTAGGTGGAGAATGAAAACAGTAATAAAGAATATTCAAAAGGTGCTCTAAGTCCAATAGTGCAACTAGAAAAAAACAGAGAGAGAAAGCTTTCACTTCTGTGTAAGTGCACATACACAAAGAAAAATGAGTTATTCTCAAGAGGAAAATGGAAAAATATGGACTTCCAACTTGTCCATTCTTCTTCTCATTTATAATCTTATATGGCTCTTCTGTGGAAAGGCTAAATAAGAAGAGACCAAATTAGCCTTAATTGTGTTTTTGTTTACTTGACCAGTCTGATGGCTAATCCATCTCTAAATTGGATGGTTTTATAAGTACACATTTAAGTTATACCATGCCACATTAAAAACAGCTATTATGTTCATTAAGACTAAACTCATTCTCAGGATCCATTGCAAACAATTTTCATGCTTGATGTGCATTCAGAGAGAGGACCTGTGAAAGGTATTGTAATATGAGCAAAGGTCAAAAGAATGTTGGTTGAATGCCAAATGTGAACCTAAAAGGCAAAGCTGTGGGTTTTCAAGCAAACACCACACCAGAATCCTTCAACAGTGACAGGACAAGGAAGAATTGCTACATGATTTGGCTAATCAAATTCTCATTAATATATAATGGCTCATGGGTAAAATGAAGTATGGAAAATTTGAGTAGATTACAGAGCCACAAAATTGTTAAAATTTATTAGGACTAAGCTTTAGGAGGTTAAATGAAAGGGAATAGGTAGATTTTTGCCTAAAATGAAAACAACTCAGGGAAAATATTTGTATCATCCAACCCCATGAAAAAGGTTGAATGGTTTATCATGAATGATTCTTAAGGAAAGCCAAGAACACCAATTCTCCATGTCCCATTTATGATCTTCCAGCAGTTAACTGTTCTCTAACCATTTCCTATAGTCTATTCATTATTGATAAATCAAATTACTTTATCTTTCCCCTTTTAATTCTCATGTCACTTGCTCTTACTTGTGCTACTCCCCTGGCTTAAGTTGAGAATGTTCCAGAATTTTAGATAGAGACTCAAGAGAATATTCTGACCCCATACCTTACATAAGCCTGATAAGCTTTTGCTTGTCTACTGTTATCATTCTTTATCTTAATAGGTCTCTTTCTGGGTATTGTTTTGCAAGCTCTTTTTCCTCTGGCTATAAATTATCTCCATTGCTCTTTTTACTCTTTTCTTGTTCAAATTTATACTTTAGCCACATCTCCAAACCTCAACCAGATTAAGTATCCAATTGCTTTTTTACTTAATTCATCAGAATTTGCTTATACCTTGTTCTTCAGTTTTCCATTAGATTAACCCACCTTTAATACAACCATGAATTACATATCTAAAAGTTAATGTTTTATTCATTTATTTCTAGGCTGATAAATCTTTTAAAGATCTTAAGAGTCAAAAATTACAAGCCTTTTAATGTGAGAATATCAATGAAACAACCAAATCACACCACAAAAAAATATCTAAAGATGTTGCTCTAGATGTAGTAACTCAGCAGTAATAAACACAAAACCATTTAAAAAAATTTTATCACATCAGCCTTTGATTGGTCTTTGAAAATTGTAAGATAAGCAAAACAAATGATGAAATTGTCTTTTAGATGAGTCTAATACTATTGTTGTCATGTTCTGTTGGGTGCAACTTAGCAACCCTATGAACAATGGATCTGAACCCTGTCATATCGTGTGCCATCCTCACCATCTCTAACATGATTGAGCCCATTGTCATAGTCACTGTGTCAATCCATCCTGCTGAGGGTCTTTCCAAGCATGTTTCCTCCAAGAACTGACTCCTCCTCAGAGCATCCTTGTCTCCTACTTGCACTTTCTCCAGGACAGACCTGTTTGTTCTCTTGACAGTCCAGGGGATGTTCAGGACTATTCTCCAGCAGCACAAATCAAAGTCATTGATTCTTCTTTGGCCATCCTTATTCTTTGCCCAAGTTTAGTTGCGTAGCAAGTAATAAAAAGACCATGGCTTGAATCAGGAACTGCCTAGTTTCCAAGCTGACATCATTGCTCTTTAGTACCCTGGAGAGATCTCCCACAGTAGATTTTCCCAATGTATTTTTTTATTTCTTGACTACTGGAACCAACAGTGTGGATCCAGATAAGATAAAACCATTGACAACTTCAGCTTTCTCTATTTATAACAACATTCATAATAATTGGTCCAGTAGTGAGGATTTTTGTTTTATTGATGCTGAAATGGAATCAATGTTGAAGGTCTTTTGGGACTGTATTGTTTTATTTTGGGAGCCTCTGCCAGCCTTTAGACTCTGGGCTTCTTAGGTCTGTGTCATTTCACCAAGGGAACTCCTCCTGCCCAGGCTATGATATCTGTACACCTGCTCATAGGGTTGCAAGATTTATTTGTCAACTTCTTATATTGAATGGGTAATATGCAGGCTGCATCTTATTATAGCTTCTTACAGATATATATGCATGGTTCTTTTTTTATCATCAGCTCTTATATGTACAGCATTTGTCTGTCAGTTGCTGTATTAAAGTGTAGCTTCCAGATTAAGACAGACTAGAAAGGATCGATCCTCCACTTCTGAAACAATAATTCTTTGAACAATAAAGAAATATTGTTAGACATAGAAATGTCAGAGTGGAAAAACTAAAAAATGGTGAAAAACAGCCTCAACTGCCCATTAATAATTGGAATGTGAAAGGCATGAAGTATAAATTTAGGAAAATTGAACACGGCAAAAAATTAAATGGAACACATAAAGATTGGCATTCTAGGCATTAATGAGTGAGATGGACGAGAATTGGTCTCTTTGAATCAAATAATCACTTGCTATGCTGGGAACCAAGAAAATTGGGAAGACTGGTGTTTCATTCATAGTTTAAAGAACATTTCAAGATCCAAAAATTTATGACAGTATGTACTATTTTATAAAATTTTTTCTGTTGATTATCCATATCATCACTAGCACCTTGGAAAAATAATTTTGACATTTTAAACAAAAAAAATTCTCTTTTTGTCTGCCACTGTAGCCTGATTTCAACAAAGAGATTTATTCATGGCTAAAACATCAATTCATTTATTTGACATTAATTAAACACTAGGATTGATGAAACACAAAGTTCACCAGGCACTCAGCTTACAGTTCAACAGAAGAGTTCGTATAGATGAAAATGACTGTACACTGAAAAGTGTAATCTGGAAAACATGATAAAAATGTTCTACTGGCATTCAGAGGGAAGATCTTTTATTGAAACTAGAGGAGGCTGATAAACCCATGGAAAAGAAGACATTGGAAATTGATGCTAAAGAATGAGCAGCATCTCAACTAAGGGAAAATAACAAAACAATATTGTTGTTGCTACTGTTTTTTTGCCGTCAAGTTGGCACCAATCCATAATTGGTTCACCAGTGAGTTTTCAGAGACAATAAATGCTTATCTTTCTCCCACAGAACAGCTAATGGATTTGAAACATGTACCTTTGCCTTGACCGAGCAATCCATACCACTGTTGTTGTTGTTATGTGCCGTCGAGTCGTTTGCGACTCATAGCAACCCTATGTACAACAGCCGTAAACCCTGCTCTATCCTGTGCCAATCTCATTGTCTCCGACACACCCATCCCGATTACCCCAGTCACTGAATCAATCCACCTCATAGAGGGTCTTCCCTTCCTGTGCTGTCCCTCCACTCTGCCTAGCATGATGTCCCTCTCCAAAGACCTGTCTCTCCTTACAACATGTCCAAAGTATGTCAGGCGAAGTCCCAGAATCCTTGCCTCCAAGGAGCAGCCTGGTTTAACCCTCTCTAGGATGAATCTATTTGTTTTCTTGGCAGTCCATGGTACATTCAGTTCTCTTCTCCAGCACCACAGCTCAAAGGCGTCAATTCTCCTTCTATCCTCCCTAGTCATTGTCCAACTCTCTGATGCATAACAAGTGATTGCAAAAATCATAGCCTGTATCAGGCGCACCTTAGTCTCCAGAGAGACACCGTTGCTCTTGAGTACTTTAGAGAGTTCCCTAACCGCAGACTTTCCCATTGCAATACATTTTTTGATTTCCTGGCTACTGGTGCCAAGAGTGTTGACCGTGGAGCCGAACAAACTGAAGCTGTGAACAATCTCAATCTCTTCACCATCCAACCAGAATTTCCTAAAATGACATTGCAGGATGAAGAAATTTGCCAAAATAAAAAAAGCAATGTTAGGGGGCTCCAGTGGCCTAGTGGCAAGAAGCTGCACTGCAATCCCAAAGGTGTAAAATTCAAATGCACCAGATGTTCCACTAGAGAAGGAGGGGCAATCTCCTCCTAAGCAAGTTGGATCCCATGCGATGGTACACAACAAGGGTGGGTGGGAGGAAGAGCAATGTTGAGATTGTTGGGTATTGGTGGGCATTATAGTTTAGTGATGTAAGTACATTAGAATATAATGGGAAATAACTGAGAATTAATGACTTATGATCAAAAAGTGATCATGAAAGGCCCTTGATCTAGATATTAGAGTTTCATTGAGTCAATGTCATCAAGTCAGTTCTGACTCAGTGACTCTATCTTGGGTTTCTGAGACTGTAAATCTCGACAGGAAGAAAGTGCCTATCTCCCTCCCATGAAAGGAGGCTGGTAGATAGAAATCCATGGAGTCTTAGCTCACTGCCAACAGAACCCCTTAATAGCATCAACGTTCTAGACTAGACTGTCAGAGTTCTTAATTAGAGTTAGTCCGTGTTATTTTGTCACCAGGAGAAGACCTTGGATGAGATTTGTAAATTAGTCTGACAGTGTTATAAGGAATGGGATACTGAAAGTAAGGGAAAACAAAACTATTACCATGGTTGTGATTAGGTGCTGTTACATCAACTACTACTTCTAGTAATCCTGTGAAGAACAGATCTGAACTTTGCCCTATGCTGTACCATTCTCATCATCTCTGATATACTTGAGCCTATCAGTGCAGTCACTGTGTCTGTTAAACATCTTTTTCTTTGTCACTAACCCTGTAGCCTTCCAAATAAGATATCCTTTTCTGAGGACTATCCTATCCTAACAACATGGCTAAAGAATGTGAGACAAAGCTTTACATCCTGGCTGCTACGGAGTATCATGGATGCACTTCACCCAAGACATGCTTGTTTGTTCTTTTGCCAGTCCATGGGATATTCAGTACTTCTCTCCAATCCCATAACTAAAAGACACCAATTCTTCTTCTGCCATCCTTGCACTTTCAGATGCACAGCAAATAATAGAAAAGATCATAGCTTGAATTAGGCATACATTAGCCTTAAACTGATATCATCACTTTTTAGCCCTTTGGAGAGATTCTTGACAGTAGATTTTCCAAATGCAAAATGTCTCCTAATTTCTTTCTAGAATAGAATGGACTGCTGGCCAAGTATGTTGATTGTGGATCCAAGCATGACAAAATCATTGACAACTTCAATCTTTTCTCCATCTATTTTGATACTGAAGAACAACGTCAATCTGGAGACTAAGGTGTGATTGATCCAGGCCATGGCCTTTGCAATTACTTGCTATGCATCAGAAAGCTGGGCAATGACTAGAAATGATAGAAAATTGATGCCTTTGAGCTGTGGTACTGCAGAAGAGTGTTGAACATACCATGGACTGCTAGGAGAACAAAAAGCATCATCCTTGAGAGGGTTAAACCAGGCTGCTCCTTGGAGGCAAGGATTCTGAAGCTTCTTCTGGCATGCTTTGGACATGTTGCAAGGAGGGACCAGCTCTAGGAGAGGGTTGTCATTGCTTGAGAGGGTGGAGGGACAGCACAAGAGAGGAAGACCCTCGATGAGATGGATTGATTCAGTGACTGGGGTAATGCAGGTAGGTGTGTTGGAGACAATAAGATTGGCACAGGATAGAGCAGAGTTTAGGGCCGTTACACATAGGGTCACTATGAGTTGCAGGTGACTCGATGTCATATAACAGCAACAACAATCTTGATGCTGAATATTGGTGGAGATTTTTATTCTCCTCATATTAAGATGTAATCTGAATTGAAGATTGTAGTCTTTGATCCTCTGTAGCAACTGTTCAGAGTTACCTTCACTTTCTGAAAGTAAGGTTGTAATAACTGCATAACATAGGTTGTGGATGAGTCTTCCTCCAGCGCTGATGCCATATTCTTCTTCATAAAGTCCAGCTATTCAACTTATTTTCTCAGAATATAGACTGAATAGGGATAGAAAAGGATCCAAGGCTGGTATACTTTTTTTTAAAAAAAAATAATAATGCAATACTCCATTGCTCTGTTCACAGTGTCTAGATATAGGTTTTGCATGAGTACAATTAAGTTTTCTTAATTGCAGATTCCCATTCTTCTCCATGTTAGCCATGATTGGTTATAATCCACACAGTCAATTTTCTTTGCATAGTCAATAAAGCACAAACACACATTCTTCTTGTATTCTCTGCTTTTAACCAGGATCCATCTGACATCAACAAGGATGTCCCTGGTGCCACAGCATCTTATAAATCTAGTTTTAACTTTGGCCGTTCTCTGTTGATGTACTGTTCTAGTGTTTGTTTATTTACCATCTTGCACAATATTTTACTTGCATGTGATATTAATGACATTGTTCAATGACTTCCACATTCAGTTCAATCACTCTTCTTGGGAATAGGAACAAATACGGATTGATTCCAGTCAGTTGGTCAGGTAGCTAGCTGTCTTTCAAATTTCCTGGCATCAACTAGTAAGTGTGTTCAGATCTGCATCTTTTTGTTGAAACGTATCAGTTGGTATCCCATCAATTCTTGGGGCCTCATTTTTTGCTAATCCCTTCAGTGTAGTTTGACCTTCTTTCATTATTATAATTGGTTCTAGATCATAAGTTACTTCCTGAAACAGTTATGTGTCGGTCAATCCTTTTTGACAAAGTAACTCTTTGTATTTATTCCCTTTTATTTTGATGCCTCCTGGATCATAAAAGATTTTGTTCATAGCATCTCTCAATATTGTAACTTGAGGTTTGAATTTTGTTTTACCATTTTCCTGAGTAAGTTCTTCCCTTTCTATTTTCTAACCCTAGTTCTTTGCACATTTCATTGTAATACTTTGTTTTTGACTTCCTGAGTTGCTTTTTTGAAACCTCTGTCCATCTTTATTAGTTAGACATTTTTTCCTCTTTGTTTTGGCTTCTTAAAGCTCTAGTTCATTCTCAAAAAGTTGAAAAATAGAAATACCATTTGACCCAGCAATTCTGCTCCTGGGAATATTCTCTAAAGTAATCAGAACTGCCACCCAAGCAGATAGATGCATACCCATGTTTATTGTTGCTTTGTTCACAATAGCAAAGAGTTGGAAACAACCCAAGTGCCCCTTAACAAAATAATGAATAGAGAAGCTGTGGTATAGTCACACAATGGAATACTACGCTGCATTGAAAAACAAGGAACTCATGCAATATTATTCAAAATGGGTGACCCTGGAAGACATTATGCTAAGTGAAACATCTCAGTCACAAAAAGACAAATATTGCATAAATCCCACTGTTATAAAAGAGGACTGACACTGGGGTTGGGGGAGACTTAGAAAGAGGGGATAAATAACATATATTGCTTTGAAACAGATGAGGGAGAGAACTATTAAAAAGATTATATGATTAGGTATTATTGTCCTGACCGGAGTCCAGAATGAAGGCTGCACAATGGAGTGGACTCAGGCAGTGGGGTGGGGGGAGGGATTGTATAACAATGCAAGAATATTTCTTTTACTTTTCAAAGAGAATTGCAGCAATGAATGAATGGAAATCCAAAGTCTCTGTAAACGTTCATTAAAATTAATTTTTTAAAAAGTGGGTGAAGGCCTTTCCTCTGTTGCCGCTAAGGTACTCGGTCCTTCCGAGGAAGCTAAGGCCGTGTTGGGGTGAGGCCCTCACTTCATCTGGCGCCTGGCACGGCGTCCAGCAGCCTTCAGCCTAGTACCACTGCACCATGGCCTCCGTCTCTGAGCTCGCCTGCATTTACTCGGCCCTCATCCTGCACGACGATGAGGTAACAGTCACAGAGGATAAAATCAATGCCCTCAATTAAGGCAGCCGGTGTCAACGTTGAACCTTTCTGGCCTGGCCTGTTTGCAAAGGCCCTGGCAAATGTCAACATTGGGAGCCTCATCTGCAATGTGAGCACTGGTGGACCTGCCCCAGGGAACTGAGCCGCACCAACTGGAGGACTTCCCCCGCCCCCCCACCCCATTGCTGCTCCAGCTGAGGAGAGAAAGTGGAAGCAAAGAAAGAAGATTCTGAAGAGTCTGATGATGACATGGGATTTGGTCTTTTTGACTAAACTCCTTTTGTAACATGTTCAATAAAAAATCCTTATCTCTTAAAAAAAAGGGGGGGGGGGCGGTGAAGCCCTAGTTCAATTTTTAAAGTCTCTTCTGATACTGTCTATAGTTTTCTACTTTGGTGGTGTCCTTTCCTGGCTTTGGTATCAAAGATATGTTTGCTTCATAGAATGAATCTGGGAGGGTTCCATCTTCTTCTATTTTCTGAACTAATTTATGTAGAATTGGTGACAGTTCTTCTCTGAATGTTTGATGAAAGTCACTTGTAAAACCATCTGGTCCAGGGCTTTTTTTGGTTGGGGTCTTTAGCATTTTAAAGACATCCTTGAGAATAGATTTGTCAATGCATTGCGGCTTTTTATTTATTGCTGCTTCTATGAGTGTTGATTTTATGTCCAGGGAAAATGAAATTGTTGATAATTTCAATTTTATCTGCATCTATCAGTTCAGCGGTGAGGATTTTTGTTTTCATGATGTTGAGATATAATCCATACTAAAGGCTAGACCTTTTGATCTTCTTCAGTAAGTGCTTCAAGACTTCAGTTTCTAGAAGTAAGGCTGTGTCATCTAGAGAATATAATTTGGGGGTCTGTCCTCCTTCAGTCCTGATGTCACTTTCATCTTCACACAGGACAACTTCTCTGATTACTTTCTTATCATATCAATTGAATAAATATTGTGAAGGCATAAGAAGTTCATACGCATACTTCTGATTTTAACCCAAGTAGCATCTCCTCATTCACTTGGAACAAAGCCTCTTGATTTATTTGTTTATGTACATGTTCAACAAGAGCACAACGAAGTTCTGGAATTTCCATTCTTATCACCATTATCCATAATTTATTATGATGCAAACATGTAAATGTCTTTAATAGCAAATTAAAAACAAGTAAATACCTTATGGGTCATCTCTACTTTCAGCCATCAAATATGACATTTCAAGGTTTCTTTTTTAAAATTTTATTGGCTTGCATATAATCATTCATACACATTCTGTTTCATTCAAGCACATTATATAGATTGTATTTCAATTAGTTGATTAGTATTAGTCTATGTCAATGATTTCACCTTACTTGGATCAACAATCAATACCCTTGGTACCAGTAAACAGGAAATCAGTAGACATATTTCACATTGCAAGTCCACTGTAAGGGCCCTTTCCAGAATGCTGAGGTGCAATGATTTAAGTTTGAAGACTAAGGTGTGCCTCACTCAGGCTTTGGTCTTCTCAATAAGCTGTTATGCATCAGAGAGCCAGACAATGAATAAGGATGACAGAAGAAGAATTAATGCCTTTCAGTTGTGGTATTGGAGAAGAGAGCTGAATATCTCATGGTATGTCAAAAAGAATCACTATGTCTTAGAAATGTGCAGCCAGATTGGAGGCAAAGATGGTGAAGTGTCATATTTCATACTTTGGATATGTAGCTAGGTGAGGCTATTCCTTGGAAAGGACATCATTTTTTGAAAGATGGAGGATCAGCGAAGGAGAGGAAGACACCCTCCATGAAATGGATTGACACAGTGACTTCAGCAATGGGTTTCAATGTATCAGATGATAAGGATGGCACAGGACAGGACAGAGTTCAGGTCGGCTGTTCATAAGATCACTATGTGTCGTACTCAATTGCACTTAACAACCACATCCCTTTTACCACCCATCTCTTCAAGTCTTCATGGAACCTTTCCTATTCCTGCACCTTCTCTGCCCACTAACTTCTGTTATCTTAGTGTTTGCCCCCTTCTCCTTTTTTTCAGCTCCCACTTCTCTTCCCCCCCCCTTTCACAGCAAGCAATAAATCTTGGAAAGGAAGAGGAGAGATTAGAACTCTTATGCACTGCTGGTGGGATGCTATAATGGTACAACCACTATGGAAGGTAGTATGATGTTTCCTCAAAAAGCTATATCTAGAAATCTCATATGACTCATCTGTTTCACAACTAGAAATAGATCCCAAGGAAATCATGACTGACACATGAATGGACAAATGTACATTTATACTCACAGCAACACTATTTTCAATAGCAAGAATATGGAAACAGTCCAAATCTTAGCCAACAAACAAATGAATTGAGAAACGGTATTACATTCACACAATTCACACTATGCAGCACTTTTATGAACAATGTTTCATAAAATACTATATGTGAAGAGCTATGTATTGGAAGAGACTAGAGAGCGTCATGCTGAGTAAAATAACCCAGTCATATAATGACCACCATTGCAAAACTAGAAGGATAACAGATTAAGATACGTATAAATGCCCAAGGTTTCTTGTGAATACAGTTTGAATTTCTGCTACTTCCTAATGGGTGTACTACTTAAGCTATTTTTAAAAATATTTTTAGCATTATTTTACCTTTCTGTCAGAAAAGACTAAAATTTGTTCTAAAATACGGAGAAGTTAAAGTGAAAGGAAGAGATGACATAATAAAGTTTCATACAAGGTTAATTCTAAAAGACAAATCTTAGCATTACAATGCAATGATTGAATATTAGCAGAGGAGAAAGTAAAAATGCGTGGATGATTTAGAAAATGGATTTTGGGGAGCCTTACAGAACCTTTACCACTTTACTCCATTCTATCTCATCACTAGAACTTAGGAATCAAAGTTTGGCACAAACAATGTGTTACACATGCAATCTGACCTGGATTGAAAGCAAGAAATTTCAAAGCATGTTTTAAAATCTCTGAAATGTTTGTAAAAGTGTTTATATTACCAGTAATTCAGAGATTCAAATCACTTCATTCTGGTTTCAAGTTTTGCTAAGAATGTGTATTTCTACCACAGATGTACAGACAGTTCTGAGTTTATTAATAAGATCCATCCCTAAGTGTATTTTTAAGTCTAAGTAAGAAGTTACATCAAATTGTTGGATAAGTCAGAGCAGGTGCATGTAGATCTTACTTAGTTTTACTTTAGTACAAGGAGTAAGGAGCTCTGGTGACACAGTACATGTTGCATATAGTGCCATACCAAAGGACTGTAGCTAAAAACTAGGCAGAGTACAGTTTCACAAACCCAATGGAGGGTTGTTGCATGGCAGCATGGAATCAACCTCATGGCACTGAGGTTTTGGTGAGTTAGTCCCTAATAAGCTTTCTCAATGACCAAAAAACTGCAATTGCAACAAGTGAAGGTGATTTTCTTTTTTTAAT
>NW_006399825.1:2783887-2791996 GCF_000299155.1 Elephantulus edwardii | reverse complement strand
TACAGGAGGAGATTGTCCTTCCTTCCCCAGCAGAGCATCTGGTGGATTCGAACCGTGCGCCTCTGGGATTGTAGTTGCAGCTCAAATTTATGCAATTTTGAATGGCAAGTTGTCATTGTAATGTGCCATCAAGTTGACTATGATTCATAACAACCCTATAAACCACAGATTGGAGCCCTGCCTGATGCTGTGCTATCTTCATCATCTATTATATATACCTGAGTGTCAATCTATCTTGTTGAAGGACTTCCTTTCTTTCAGTGACTCCACAGGTTTCCAAACATGATGTCTTTTTACAAGGACTGGTTCCTCTTAACAACATGCCCAAAGTATGTGAGATTAGGTGTGACTATCTTTGCCTCCAAGACACATTTTCTCCATGACATGTTTGCTTATTGTTTTGGCTGTCCATGGGATATTCAGTATTCTTTTCTAACACCATAACTCAAAGGCCTTGATTCTTCTCCTGTCATCTTTATTCATTGTCCAATTTTAAAATGCACAGCAAGTGACTGAAAAGACCATGGTATAAATTAGGCATATCTAAGTAAATAGGTTGTTGTTGTTATTGTTAAGTGTTGTTGAATCAGTCATAGCAATCCTATGAACAAAAGACCTGAACCCTGTTCTAGAACTATTGTCATTTCTCTAAGTGTGTAAGGTTTCCAGAGGCATGTTGTTTAGGAAGTAGATCAGGTAGATAATTAAAAAATGGCTAGAACAGTACACAGACAGGGAACTGCCAGAAGTTCAATGAGGATTTAAAAGAAGCCATGGCACCAGGGATATCATTGTTGATGTTAGATGGATCCTGGCTGAAAGTAAATATCAGAAGAATGTGTATTTCTGCTTTCGTAACAAGTTGTGGCTAACACTGAGAAGAAAAGGAGTCCCAGAGCACTAATTGGGTTAATGTGGAACCTTACCCAGACCAGAAGGCTATTGAGAGACTGGAGCAAGGGAACATTCATGGTTTAAAATTAAGAAAGGAGTAACAAGACCAGTTTGAGGACTAAGGTGCACTTGATTCAGGCCATAGTCTTTTCAATCACTTGCTATGTGTCTGAGAGCTGGACAATGAATAAGAATGACAGAGAAGAATTGATGCCTTTGAGCTGTGATTGTTGGAGAAGAGTATTGAACATCTTGTGGATGACCAAGAGAACAAACAAATATGACTTGGAGAGGGTGCAGCCAGAGTGTTCTTTGGAGGCAAGAATTATGAGACTTTCCTCACATTGTTTGGGCATGTTGCAAGGAGGGGTTATTCCTTGGAGAGTGCCATGATGTTGGGAACGGTGTTGGTTGTGGATCCAAGTAAGATGTTATTGTTGATAGTTTCAATATTTTCTCATCTATCATGATGTTAGCTATTGGTCTAGTGGGAAGGATTTTTGTTTTCTTGATGTTGAGATGTAATCCATATTGAATGCTATAGGAGTTACCTAATTCAGATTATTTTAACCTGGAAACTGTACTGAATTATAAGCTACATTTTAACATGATCCTATTTATTAGATTTAGCTGGTAGTACATACTTAATTTTAGATGGGGTCAAGCCAGAATGAAGTGGTTCAAATCTCTGTGATATATTTTAATAAAATATGCCTCACTGGCAATACAGTTCTGATTCCCAATTTATTTTATGAAAGGTATCTGTGTGGTTAAATTTTGCCAATTAATTGATCATGTTGAAATAAGTCAATAAATCATTATTAATGATTCCAATGTATCACGAAGTGACAGAAAAGTGACATTTGTGGTACCTTTTACCTCTACTCAATATGCTTACTTTTAAATCTTCAGGAGTTTTGAAAGCCAGTGAAACACTAAAATTCCTGAAGGTTTTGAATTGTTCATAACTAGCATTAACATTTTATGAAGCCAAATAAACACAGTTTTGAAAATTATTCTAAAACTTAATAACTTGAGTAGATATCAACTTATTTTGCAATTACCAGTAGAAAACTTTATAAAATTGACATAAAGATTAAAATTCCCTCTTTCTAAGGAGTTCCACTGCTCTTAGTCCTGTAATATGTTGCTCTTTTAATCACAAAGGACTTAGACAAAAAAAGATGGGCAGCCTTCCCCTGTTAAGATTCACAGCCTCAGAAAGCCAATACAGGGTCGCTATGTCAGCATCTGCTCAATGCCAGTGAGCTGGCTTTAATTTGAGGGGGTAGAGGGCACAGAAGAAGAGCTTTAGGACATACTTTGTTTTAACTCAGAAAGTAAGAACTCATTGTTGCGGAGTTAGAATTGCTTCATAGTTCACTCTCCATTGGATTTCAGAGGTTGTAAATTGCACAAGGGGTCACTTGAGGCCCTGCTGGTGAATCTGGACCACCAGTGAGGCATTGTTTTTACTTCCTTGTGCATTTCCCTATAGACTAAACCACCAGAGCTCCCTAGCCTTTTAAATTTACCCTTAAAAAGAATGATTTTTATTATTAGTTGAGTGAAAGTTTGCAAAGCATATTTTTTGGTTCACTCATAGACATTTTGTTTTATAACATTAGGTCCCTTACTGTAAGTCTATTATCTATCAATTAATTTGACTCACCTCTCTCCCTTCCCAACCGCAGTTAATGAGCTGTAAGATAGGGATTGTAGTGCAGTCAAAGCTCATCTTTATACAAAATAGGCTGATATAAAAAAAGACATTGTACCATCAGGCCTGTCATTATCCACAATGAAAAAGAGGATCATTATTAATTAAAAGCTCAGATGTTTCTAAAAATGAAAACCTACATTTGAGTATTTAGAGGAGTTTATAATGCAACCTTCCTCTGATCTTTAATTCATTAACTCACTTAGTCATTCCTTAAATATTTGTTCAGCATGTAATACCATAAATGCAGATATATAGCAATTTTTTATCCAAGCATGTTATTATCTTATGTATGAGTACTCACTCTATAATATCAAATCATCAATGCTTTATTTTGTTTTAAACTAAAATAAAAGAAACTTTTAAAAAATCTTAAAGTAAACTTGTATTAAAATTTTAGAATGTCTTTTGATAGAAAACCACAAAACTACCAAAAACTATTTCAGTTGGCTTATAAGAAAGCAAAAAAGAAGGAAATAATAAATATCTGGTGTGGTTGTTTTTTTTCCAGAAGATGCTAAAAACAATTATCAAATAAACAGTATTACAAAGCTGAGCTGTAAACCCAAAGGCATGTGACTCAAATCCATCAGCTGCTTCATGGGAGAAAGACGGTCAGTCTCCTCCCATCTCCCACATGATTAACTAACTGCCTCTGAAAACCCTGTGGAGGGTCAGCTTTATGTTAATTCCAACTCAGTGGCACACAAAAACTGTAACAGGTTTCATTTCTATCCTACAAATGAGAAGCTAAACTACTGGTGAATCAAAAGTAATAAATCAACAAAATAATAAATACCATGTTAGATGTTGTGATTATGTACCTTAGAGTCAGCACTGACCCATAGCTGACCCTCTGTTGGGTTTTCAGAGGCAGTTAATTGCATGGGAGGAGATTGCCCATCCTTCTCCTGTAGAGTAAATGGTGGTCTCAAACTGTGTACCTTTGGGAGTGCAATGCAGCTTTTTTTTTTGCCACTAGACTACCAGATATGACAAGATAACACTACCTCATCAGAGTTTACAAATTTTCTTATATTTATTCTAACTTAGGTATGCTGCTATAATAATGTGAATACAATTAAAAAAACACCACCGCCAAGTGACTATATCTTTTCCTAAAGGACCTTTTCTTCCTTTTAAATGACACTGAGGATTCATCCATTCATGTCTAAGTTAAAATGACAAGACATGTTTTCTTTGATTTATTAGTAAACAACTAAATAGCAACATTAAGCTTTTAGGAAAAGATTAACAACATTGCACTGTAGTACCTGTCATGTTAATTTAAGTAAAAGCTGTTAAAAATGCTCATTCTTTGTAATGGAGGATTCAATAGTCTTTGTCTAATGGATGGGGTGATGGTGTGAAATACCTCTAGAAGTAGGGCAGTGAACCTAACACAAAACTATCTAAGCCTTTCACCTTAAGTCTCAGAAAGTGACTTGGTTAAAAGCTGGATGTAGGCTATTTATTTCTTTATTTATATTATATATAAAGTTTTCCTTTGTTAAAAGCTATAAATTTATATCATGTTTGACATGGAATTTATTTCATAAAAGTAAGGTTATGAATATTAATTCTGCAACTTTGCTAATTTTTTTGTATGAAGACAACTGCCTATGGAAACAACGCTCTTCAGAGACATTAAAACAAGAGTCACATAAGAGATTGAAAGTTTTTCAGTCCATTTCATTGTGATTGGGCATTTGGGCTGTTGCCATATTCTTGCTATGGTGAATAATGCTGCTATGAGTATTGGTGTAAAAGTCTCTGTTTGTGTCTCAGTTCTCATTTTCTCAGGGTATATTCCAAGCAGTGAAATAGCTGGGTCGTATGTAAGGAGTGAAGACATTATGCTAAGTGAACTTACTCAGTCTCATAAGGACAAATACAGTATAAGACCACTATCGTCAAACAAGTACGAGGGTCCAACGAGGGAATGGGGGAGGCTTAATCATAGGGTTACACAATTTAAAGGGTGGAAGGAGGGATGTGTAAATGAAAGGGGAAAGATCTGGTATGAAAAACAATGTATACAAATTTTACAAACTTTGTATATAAACCAGTATAAAATAAAAATTTTAAAAGTAGTTTATCAATTTGTGTTTTTTTGTTACTATAACATAGTTATTAATATTATGTAACTATACATTTAGTATACATTTATATATAATTACTATTACAACATAAAAATAATCACAATTTTTTAAAAAAGAACCACTTCTAACTCACAGCCATTGTGTCAGTTCTATCTCTTGATATCTGGTTTCCATGGCTCTACTTATTCCAGGGCAAACTGTCCACATTTGTCTCACGAAACTACTGATGGATTGAAATTTCTGAAGAATCTCGGGCCTTCATTAGCAGTGTAACATGCTACATACAGACGATGCCATCAGAATTTCAAAAATTGCATTGTTGTTGTTAGGTGTCATCAAGTCAAGTACAATTCATAGAGACCGTATCTATGAACAATAAGTCTGAACCTTATTTTATACTTTATCATATAATTACTAATTTTATAAGTCCTACGGATTTTTCCTTTGTTACTATGATAGCAATATCCACCATTAAAATGAGAAGCTAAACCACTGAAAAATCAAAGAGTAAAGAAAATTCAAAACGTAAGCTATTACTTTTCACCAAAAGCTACATCTTTCAGGAACTACAGATTCAAGTTATTTACCCATTTGTATTTTGAGATTTTTTTTTTAAGTCCCTGGTAACATATTCAAGCAAATGAACTCTTCCATTCCGGGCATTAATTAATGCAAAAATTCATCTATCCCAGAAAGAAGAGTTCTGAAATCTCTTTGAAGATAAAGTTAATGTTCTTATGAAAACGTAAGTCAATGGGAGATTTCCATTCTAAATTTCTTCTCTTTTCTAATTACAAAGTCAAATAGCATGTGAAATCTGAATCTATAAATGTTTCCATTACACCTACTGATATTACATGAACACTGATGAATCAAAGAAAAGTGTACATATTTGTTTGGTTAATTTGTTTATTTTTATGAGCCTTTGCTACACTACTCCCTGCATTTTTAAGACTGAGTTTATTCTTATAGTTACTAACCAAATTCTTTAATTTAGAATGAGAAAAAAATACTCTAAATCATAACATACCAGCATTAATCTAAGTTAAACACTATAATAAAAATATGTATTGGTGGTCTTTGAACTAAGAACAGATATGCAGGAGCTCAATCAACATAAAAAAAACCAACCCCAAAACAGCTTCAGGAAAGTAGAAGCTGAATTAACCTTTGGAGATTTCTGATTAGAACACTAGCAAATAGAGAAGTGTTTGTTTTGTTTTGTACTTAAATTTGGGAAAATAACAAGATCATATTACAGAATGGAATACAATCCTGGGGAGAATAAGTCACTTATGCAATTACTAGCTGAGAAAGAAGTATACTTAGACAACAAACGAATTAACCTCCTTCTTTAACAGAAATAGGTACCAGTAAGTAAAACAGATGGAAGAATTTTATTGGGTTGTCCTCAGATTATGTTTGTCTCTCAGGGGGGTAAGCAAGACAAACTAAACAGTCTAGAAAAGGTTTGCTAGAGCATTTAATGATATTTAACAATGCAAAGAAAAAGATTTTAAAAGCTTGGTTGATATTAATATTTAGATGGACACTAGACCTCTGGTTTGGCCTTCTTTTCAGTGTGGAGGGTGTGCCATGCACTGCTTTAGACATCTTGATGGAAGCATAGAACTAGGACGCAATTTCAGTAATTTGTCTATGCTTTGCCATTCTTGCTGCAATGACTCATAGCTGATTCCCTGGTGGGTTTTCAGAGGCAGTTAATCACACAGGAGAAGATTGCCCAGTGGAGCAGCTAGTGAATTCGAACCATGTTCCTTGGGGATTGCAGAGCAGTTTCTTACGACTAGGCCAAGGCCTCCATAAGACACCAACTCCTAAACGAGACTTGATCATATTTGACTGCTTGAACTTCTAGCTATTGGAATGCAACCAGGCACATGATTGGATTAATGAAATATCTGTGGAAGGGGGAAAAAAAGTAAGTAAAAAAAGAATAAAGGGAAGGTATGATGGGGGGAAAGTGAGGGAGGGATTGAGGAAGAAGGGAAGAAAGGAGAGAGAGAGAGAGAGAGAGAAGGAAGGAGGAAAAAGGAAGGAAGGAGGAGGAGGGATGAAGGGAGAAAGGTAGGAAGGAAAGAGAAATAAGGAAAGAGAGGAAGGAAAGAAGTAAGGAAGGGAGGAAAGGTGGAAAGGAAGAAATGGAAAGAAGTATTCAGTTATCTAGGTTGCTTGTCTAATTCTTCCTTTTGACACATGAAAGACAAGTGTCTTATTCTTATTACAGTCCCTTCAGACTCTTATAGATGAAAAGCATTCTTTACATTCTTATCTGAGTCAAATATAGGAGCCTTCTAATGTTTCATCAAAATGTTGTTGTTGTTTGTTGTTATGTGCTATGGAGTCACCTGCAACTCATAGTGACCCTGTATACAACAGGCCTAAACCTACTCTATCCTGTGCCAATCTTATTGTCTCCAACACACCTAACCCCATCACCCCAGTCACTGAATCAATCCATCTCATCGAGGGTCTTCCTCTCCTGCACTGTACCTCCACCCTCCCAAGCATGACATCCCTCTCCAAGGACTGGTCCCTCCTTGTAACATGTCCAAAATGTGTCAGATGAAGCTTCAGAATCCTTGCCTCCAAGGAGCAGCACGGCTTCACCCTCTCCAGGACAAACCTGTTCGTTTTCCTAGCAGTCCATGGTATAGTCAATACTCTTCTCCAATACCACAGCTTAAAGGCATCAATTCTCCTTCTGTCATCCTGAGTCATTGTCCAGCTCTCTGATGCATATCAAGTAATTGCAAAGACTATGTCATGGGCCATGCACACCTCAGTCTCCAGATTGGCATTGTTATTCTTCAGTACTTTGGAGAGGTCTCTGACAGTAGACTTTCTCAGTGTAATTTGTCTTTTGATTTTCTGGCTGCTGGTACCAAGAGCGTTGACTGTGGAGCCAAGCAATCTAAAATTGTTTACAATCTCAAGCTCTTCACCATCTGTCATTATGCTGTCAATTGGTCCAGTGGTGAGAAGTTTTGTTTCCTTGATGTTGAGCTTCAATCCCTATTGAAGGCTGCAGTCCTTGACCTTCTGCAGCAAGCACTTCATGCCATCCTCAGTTTCAGCAAGTAGAGTTGTATCATCTGCATAACAAAGATTATTGATGAGTTTTTCTCCAATCCTGATGCTATATTCCTCCTTATAGAGCCCAGCCTCCAGGATAATCTGTTCCACAGACAGATTAACAAAATGAGATAAAAAAAAAATGAATTCGCTTCTAAGAGTAGATCTCATTTAATGCTTTATTCTCCCAGACAGTGTGAATATAAACACTGACCCCATAAAGCTCAGCTGGGAGGTGGCTGCATAGTTATCCCGACACAGTGATTCCATTAACGAGTTTATAGAGCCTTGGTTGTG
>NW_006399825.1:2751852-2782867 GCF_000299155.1 Elephantulus edwardii | reverse complement strand
CCCAAAATCTCTGTAAATGTTCATTAAAACTAATAAAATTTAATAATAAAAAAAAAGTCCAGCAATTAGATCATCCTACAGTGTCTGCTCTCACTGAAGTGCAACCCTCTGTCCACTGTGTCATCTCCAAATTTAATCTTGTTCAAATTTTAAGGAAAACTGTTTTTATAACTATGTAAGGAAATATTTCCATTTATTTAAAAATGAAGACTGCGGCAGAGTCATTGTGGCCTTCTGCTATAACCATATACCAAAGGCGATTAAACACCATACCATGTTCTGTTATTTTTCATTAAAAAATTAATTTAAAGTGACTATTTAGCTTTTACTGTGTTACTCTAGTTAAAGGGAAAATTATGTTCTCAAGTCTCTTTACCTCCTGTTGGCCTAACGACTATAGATAATCCTTGTTATTAGGAATTAGTACACAAGTAAATGTCTTTTAAGTAAGGAAGCTTAAAAAGGGAACAGAAGAAGAAATTATTGTTTAATATGATTAAAAAGAAGACTATGTTGTTGTTATATACTGTGCAGTAGGAATCAACTAAAAATTCACCATCCAGCAGGTTTTCAGAGACTATAAACTGCAAGAGAGGGGATTGCCCATCTCTCCCTGTAGCCCCTGACTGATTCAGTGTACCTTTTAGTTGGTAGCACAACTCCACCAACACTCCCTTATACCATAGTAAATGTCACTTGTTGTACCAATTTACTTCTGTTTATTTCAATGTGAAGAATTCTATTTTGGTGTGACTTCATTTTTTTTTATCTTATTTTAAAATAAGTGGGAAGTTCTAGTTATCTGTTCCATAGAAAGTTGCACTATTAACCCAAAGACTGTGTCTCTTCCAAGGTTCAAATTTGGCAGTGGCTTCAGGGAGGAAACATGGTCAAGCTCATCTCATGTGATTTATAACCTCAGAAAACCTGCTGGAGGGTCACCTAGGAGTTGGTTCTGATTCAACAGCAATGAGTGAGCTAAAAGAAATATGATCACTAGTAATTCAACTGCAATTGATTGCAAATATTACACTACTTAGGATACTACATAGTGTATGCAGGCCGTGATTATATATATCTCTCTCACATTATGTATATTCAGTTTTGTTGAAACTGAGGAGTTTAGTTCATTTTAGCAAATAGAGGTGTTGGGTGATTTAAAGTGATCCAGAGTTTTGCTCTTTGCTCGCTATGAGTTGGAGCTGATGCACCTAACAAGAACATGTGCCTTACATTTCCTTACAATTTTAATGTTTGTGAACATGATCTTGCCCTACTCTTGCTGAGGAGATAGACACTGAGTTTTCAAGTTTACATTTCAACCCTTTTACAATTACATACTATGTTCATACAGCATGATCAAAAGTAATTCGTTACACAGTCTTAGATTCTTAAGCATAAATGATCACAGAGTTAGGTAATATGTGAACTTTCTTCAACATTGGTGGTTTTAGCACATACCTTTCTTTCCAAGGAAATTTTCTCCCCATAAGAAACAGCTGTCTGTTACCATTTTGTGTTAATTTTATGAAATTAAAAATTTATTTTTATATGTCTCCAGAGAGCTCCTAAGTAAACAGAGAAAATCAAAACTAAACCTTGGTAAAATCACTATATAAAAACTTACAACTGCTTTAAAGTCCCAAGCTTGTTCAGTGTGCAATTTTTATTAGAATGTAATAAATGGTTTTTAGTAGGTGGATTTTATAAAACCACATTCTAACCAACTCCTGGCCTTTTGGGGCAAATTTTATGTATTACCTGAGCTCTTCAAATGTAGGCTTATGAGTTTGAGACCACATACTCAGTAACTCCAACATATAACTAAATCAAAATTGTCCACTATCAGTCTATCTTTTTGAGTTTTGAGTTAGTGGCTTGAAAAACTTAAGAAGAGACTAAGTGGAGCTCTGGTGGCCCTAGTGGCAAGAAGCCTAACTGCAATCCCGAAACTCATGGTTCAAATCCACCAGGTGCTCTGATGGAGAAGGAGGGGCAATCTCCACCCGTCGGATGAGATTCGACGATACACAACAAGAAAAAAATTAAAAAAGAAAAAGAAGAAGAGAGAGACTAAGTTGCTACAAATCCTCATGGTGAAATGTTTGAAAACATAGGTTCTAAGACCAAATTTTCTGAGTTTGAATGTTGCTTATACAAGTTATTCATTACACAAATATTATCTGTGTCTCAGTGCTCTTACTTGGGGAAATGGGCACAATAGTAATATACACAAGACTATTATGATAATCTGGATAGTAATATAGACAAGACTATTATGGGAATCTGAAGTGCTTACTGCAGAAGGTCAAGGACTACAGAAGTTAAACATAAATAAAACACAGTGTTCTTACTTGGGAAATGGGCACAATAGTAATATACACAAGACTATTATGATAATCTGAATAGTAATATAGAAGTGCTTGCTGCAGAAGGTCCAGGACTGCAGCCTTCAATATGGATTAAAGCTCAACATCAAGAAAACAAAGATTCTCACCACTGGGTTGATTGGTAGCATCACAATAGATGGTGAAGAGATTGAGATTGTTAACAGCTTTAGTATGTTTGGCTCCACAATCAACACTCTTGGCACCAGCAGCCAGGCAATGAAAAGATATATTGCAATGGGAAAGTCTGCTGCCAGAGACCTCTCTGACAGTAATGGAGAGCAACGATGTCAGCCTGGAGACCAAGGTGTGCCTGATCTAGGCCATGGTCTATACAAATACTTGCTATGTATCAGAAAGCTAGACAATGACTAGGGACTATAGAAGAAGAATCGAAGCCTGTGAGCTGTGGTTCTAGAAAACTAGGAGAACAAACAGGTTCATCCTAGAGAGGGTGAGACCAAGCTGCTCCTTGGAGGCAAGGATTCTGAAGCTTTGTCTGACATACTTTGGACATGTTGCAAGGAGGGACCAGTCCTTAGAGAGGGACATCATGCTTGACCAGTCCTTAGAGAGGGACATCATGCTTGGCATGTGGAGTGACAGCCCAGGAGAGGAAGACCCTTGATGAGATAGATAGATTAACCCAGTGACTGGGTAAATGCATGTAGGTGTGTTGGAGACAATAAGATTGGCACAGGATAGAGCAGATTTAGCGCTATTATACATAGGGTTGTTATGCAATATAAAGAAAAGGTATTTGTAATGAATAAGTAATTGAACAAACCAAATTTGACCATTCCATTTTCAATCACTATGAGTTGCAGGCAACTCGACAGCACCTAACAACAATAATGACATTATGAGAATCAAATAAATTCTCATTTCTAAGGCATATTCAATAGTACTTTACACATAATATTTAGTAAGTAGCTATATTCTTAAAATATCTGACAAGAGAACTTTGACAAGTTTTCAGACTGAACTGTCTCTCCCTGCTTCCCACCATCTCGTTTTATTCAATTATTGATTGTTGTAGGGTTCCATCAAGTTCAGTACGAACCACAATGACCCTAAAAACAACAGACAGAACCCTGTCTTGTCTTGTGCCAGCATCACACTTCATCTTAGAGCCCATTACGGCAATTACCAAGTCAGTTCACCTTGTCAAGGGTCTTCCTCTCCTTGGCTGACTCTCCACCTTTCTAAGCATCATGTCCCTCTCTAAGGAATAGCCCCTCCTAGCAATATTCTCAAAATATGTGAGGCATCATCACACACTTATCATCTTTGCCTCCAAAGAGCACTCTTGTTGCACCCTCCCCAAGATATATTGCTCTTTTGGTAGTTCATGGGATAGGATGTTCAGTGCTCTTCTCTAACACTGCAGCTCAAAGGCATCAATTCTTCTACTGTCATGATTATTCACTGTCCAGCTCTCAGATGCATAGTAAGTTATCAGAAAGACCACGACCTGAATCAGATGCATCTTAATCCTAAACTGACATCATTACTCCTCAATAATTTGGAGAGGTCCCCAACTGCAGACTTTCCCTGTACAATGTGTCTCCTTATTTCCTGACTGCTGGTACCAAGCATGTTAATTGTGCATCTATGTAAGATGACGTTATTGAGTTTCTATCTTTTCTCCATCTGTTATGATGTTGCCTATTGGTCCAGTAGTAAGAATTTTTCTTTTCTAAATACGCAATCCATAATGAAGGCTGAATTCCTTGATCTTCTGTAACAAGGGGTTCAAGTCCTCCTCACTTTCAGCAAGAACGGTTGTGTCATCCGCATAACACAAGTTATTGATGAGTCTCCCTCTAGTCTTAATGCCACATTCTTCTTCATAGATTCTAGCTTATTGAATAATTTGCTCAACATACAGATCCATATTGAAGGCTGCAGTCCTTGACCTTCTGCATTAATTCTTCTTCTGTCATCCTTAGTCATTATCCAGTCTCTGATGCATAGCAAGTAATTGTGAAGACCATGGCCTGGATCAGGCACTCCTTAGTCTCTATACTGACATTGTTGTTTCTCAGTACTTTGTAAAGGTCTCTGACAGTAGATTTACCTAATGCAATTCACCTTTTGATTTCATAATTGCTGGTGCCAAAAGTATTGATTTGGAGCCAAGCAAGCTATAAGTGTTAACAACGTCAATCTCCTCTCTATCCATTATGGTGCTGCCAATTGGCCCAGTGGTGAAAATCTTTGTCTTATAGATGTTGAGATTCAATGCATATTGAAGACTACAATCCTTAACCTTCTGGTCCTCCTTAGTTTCAACTAGAATGTTGTGTCATCTATATAACATGGGTTGTTGATGAATCTTCCTTCAATTCTGACGCCATATTCCTCCTTATAAAGCACAGCCTCCCGAATGATCTGTTCTGCAAATAGATTGAAAATGTATAGAAACAGGTTGTATCCATGATGCACTCCTTTCCTGATTTTGACCCATGCAGTGTTTCCCTGCTCTGTGCTGAGGACTGCTTCCTGGCACAAATACAGGTTTCGCATAAACACAAAATGTGTTCTGAGATTCCCATTCTTCCCAAGGTTAACCACAGTTTGTTGTGATCCACACAGTCAAATGCCTTTGCATAGTCAATGAAATACAGATAGCTATCCTTCTAGTATGCTTTACTTTCTGCCATGATCCATCTGACATTGGCGATAGTATCCCTAGTGCCATGGCCTCTTCTAAACCCAGCTTGTGCTTCTGGTAGTTAGTTCTCTGTCAATGTACTACTGTTCCAGTCATTTCTGGAAAATGTTCAGCAAGATTTTGCTAGCATGTGATTTGAGTGATATTGTTCAATAATTTTCATATTCTGTTGGGTCATCTTTTTTTTTTTTAATGGGAATAAATATGGATCTCTTCCAGCCAGTTGGCCAGGTAGTTATCCTCAAATTTCTTTGGCACAAACTGGTGAGCATGTCCAGGACAGCATATGTTTCTTGAAATACATCAATTGGTATCCCATCAATTCCTGGGGCTTTATTTTTAGCTGTCTTTAAGAAATGCCTGCACTTCCTCCTTCATGACCATTGCAGCTTGATTGTATGTTGCTTCTTGAAATTCTTCTGTGTCAGCCAATTCATTTTGGTACAGTAACTCTGTATACTCCTCCCATTTTCTTTTAATACTTCCTGGATCATTCAATATTCTACTCATAGCATCCTTAAGTATTGCAACTCGAAGCTTGAATTTGTTTTCCAGTTTCTTCAGCTTAAAATTGCAGAGTAAAAATACAGAGTAAATTACATTATTAATAATATTGATAAAAGCAGAGGCTGGACAATTTTGGAAAGTACCAAGAGATCAAGAGCCAGTGATGATGAAGGAAGAAGTCCATGTTGCACTGAAGGCATTGACATCAATGGGATGCCAGGCCCTAGGAATCAGTTGAATAGCAACTTCCTTGTTTCAAATAACAGATGCAGCTCTGTACATACTAACCAGTCCATGGACTGCAAACAATCAAACAATGTAATTAGTATTACATGAAAATAAAACATTGCTGAAAATCATCCAAAAATGGTTGGCACAGTAGATTGACAGAGAACTGTCAGAAGTTCAAGCTGGTCATATCATGAAGGATATTATTGCTGATGTCAAATGGTTTCTGGCTTAAAACAGAGAAAACCATAAGATGACTACCTGTGCTTTATTAACTATGTGAAGGCATTTAACTATGTAGATAATAGCAAACTATGGCAAACATTGAAAAAATGAGACTGTCATAACACTATTGAATCATGTGAAACACCTAGACTGAGCGGCTGTTATCTGAATAGAGCAAGTATTCACAACACAGTTTAAAATTATTAAAAGTGTACATCAGGATTGCATCCTTTCTCCATAACTATTCATTCTGTATGCTGAGCAAATTATTCAAAAAACTGGACTTTATGAAGAAGAATATGGCATCAGGAACAGAGGAAGACTCATCAACAACTTAGGCTATGCAGATGATAAAACACTGCTTGCTGAAAGTAAGAACCTTAGGTGCTTACTGCAGAAGATCAAAGACTATATCCTTCAATATGGATTACATTTCAACATTAATAAAAACAAAAATTCTAACAACTGGATGGAAAGGAAACATCTACAATAGATGGAAACCATCTTAATTGGATCCACATTCAACACCCTTGGTACCAGCAGTCAGAAAATTAGGAGACATATTGCACTGGAGAAGTCTTTGGTCAGGGACCTCTCTATATTTCAAATTATTGAGAAGCAATAATATCAGTTTGAAGGCCCGATTTAGACCATGGTCTTTTCAACGACTTCATATGTACCTGAAAGCTGGACAATAAAAAAAGATGACAGAAGAAAAATTAATGTCTTTTAGCTGTGGTATTGGAGATGAGTAGTGAATATCCTACTGACTGTCAAAATAACAAATATATGTCTTGGAGAAGGTGCAGCCAGAGTGCTCCTTGGAGACAAAGACAACAAGCTTTGTCTCACATACTTTAGGCATGTTGGCATGTGTTAAGAGAGGCTATTCCTTGGAGAGGCTATTACTTAGAAAGGTGGGTGGACACCGAAAGAGAGGAAGGCCTTCAAGAAGATGGATTGGCACAGTAACTGTAGCCACAGATGGACTCAAGCATTTCAGAAATGATGATGGTAGCACAGGATAGGAGAGGGTACAGCTCCGTTGTTTACAGCTTCTCTATGAATCAAACTCAACTCTACAGCTCCTAACAAATACAACATAGAAGCTGAAGTTCAGTTATGACAATAACAACAAAAAAACCTAATGGGCATTCACAACCACTGGGATCGAGTTGGAAGTATCAAACATTTGATCTCCTTCTAGCAGTTGTTTGCATAAGCTTAATATGAGCTGCAGTGAACTCTAGCTCATACTAAAGTAGTACACTCCGTAGTGTTCTAAAGTATCTTGGTTGAGTATCTGAATGACATCAGAATGACTGGAATCATTTGTTCCAAGACATTGTCATTTTAACCCCCCTCTCTCACTGATGAAATATAACTTCTTAGTAGTATCCTTTACGTTATTGTTGGAAACCAGAGTTGGTGCCAATTCATAGGAACCCATGCATACAGAATGAAACAATGCTCAACCCTGGCTTTATTTTATTTTTACAAAGCAAATTGCTGTCATAAGTTATCTTGTATTGCCAAAATGCTCCTTAGATATGAGGACGGTGAAATTCTTTTTTTTTTTAAATTATGCTGGTATATTTACAAAATTTAAATATTGTTTTTCACACCAGATTCTTCCAAATTTCCTTCACTCCCCCACCCATAAAATTGTAAAATCTCATGATTAATACCCACCCACCCCATCTACCCCCTGCATATATCATCAAGAAAGACCAATCACTAGAAAAGATCATCATACTAGTAAAATTTAGTAAGTTGCATCGAGAGCTAAACACAGGAAACTCTTCATAGATTATATTTACAGTCTACAGCAATAGCCTCAATCAAACATCCAACAAATTTAAGGATTTTTCAAGAGCAGGTAATGTTTTGTCCTAATACCCTGGGTGGCCCTGAGTTGGAAGTAATTATCAAAAACTTTGTCCTTGTCTTAAACAACTAGGAAAAAGCTTGGGGGGTGGGGGTAGGGTTAGTTAATTTTGTGCTAATTACATTTTAAAAATAAATACATTCCTTAGATGTATTTGAATTATAGAGATATCATATAATGGGAAAAATTTCCTATGAAAAATAGAATTATCAAGGAAGACATATCCCAGTCCACTACCATAGAACTGATGCTCACTAATGATGACACTCCCTCATCTTTTTCTTGAAAAGCAGCTGAAAGGTATGTTGCTGTCAGGTCTGCTCTGATTTATCATCACTTAACCTAACAACAGAATGAAACACACTCGCACAATTGCTACTGTACTAATACCATTGTTATAGCCACTGTGTCAAACTAGTTTATTGACTCATCCTCCACTTCATTGGTGCCACTTTACAAAGCCTGATATGTCTCTAGGGATTAGGTGTTGACCGTCAACTCAAGTAAAATGGAATAGATGGCAGCTTGAATCTTATCTCCATCTATAATGAAGTTGCCTATCAGTCCAATAGTGAGGATTTTTGTTTTCTTATTGTTGAGATGTATAGCATATTGAGAGTTATAGTCTTTGATCTTCTGCAGCAAGTGTTTCAAGACCAAATCACATTCAGTGAGCAAGTTTGTGTCATCTGCATATCACAGATCATTGATGAGTCCATATGCTAGGTTGTTCTTCATGCAATGCAGCTTTTTAAAGTATTTGCTCAGCATATATCACACTTCATTCTCTCAGTACTGGACAACCAGACCATTTGAAATAATGTTTTATTTTAGTTTTAACAATATTGCAGCAAATTTGGAACTCTTTACTGACACTTTTCCAGATTTCAGAGGTTGCGAATTTCACAGGAGGAGAGTGACCATCTTTCTTCCACAAAGGAGTCGGTAGATTCAAATCACTTGCCTTTGGGTTGTCAAGGAAACTTCTTACCCATTCATCCCCCAGAACTCCCTACTCTAATTTATAACATATCTTATTCTTCTTTAATGTGCCTGATTGGCCTCAAAGCCTTGAGATACAACTGATCAATGATCTATACATTATTTATACAACTTTCTATGTTTTATAAAAAATTATTAACCAATGAAACGTTCCTCTGCCTTGAATGAACATGATAAAAAAAATTTTAAAAGTCACATATATTCAATGGACTTCAAGTTCCAAATCCATAATTCAAAAGTAATAAATGATTCTTGTTTGGGGTACAATAAAAGAGAGAATCATAACTAAATAGACTTCAAGAAACACAGTCTTTTTCTTCAACAGTCTTATTTTCTTCTTAAAAATAATATATTTTAAATTTAGAAAATGTAAATTTTCAATACCAAATTTAAGTGGATACTTTCCCAAAGTTTGCACATGTTAATTTAACTTAGAAAAGACACAATTTTATAACTCAAAAAATATTCTCATTTTTCCTTTGCAATTCTCAAATAAAGTAAGCAAACACCAAACTTTTACATCTCCTTTTAAACTTTACACTGAAATCAGAAATAACACTAAAGTAAAGGAACACCCAAATAATAACATTGTGATATAAGAAAATCATAGTGGATTTATAGGATTCTCCTTATTTTTACCAAATTCACTCCTAGCAAAAAAGTATCAACCATAATTAAAAATTTTGATGCAGATACTATTCATGTCTCCGGATTATTTTTGTTTTAGTTATTTTAAAGGAGCCATTATTCTAATTAACAATTTAAGCTCCTTTCATACCATGATTTGAAGAGGAAAGTAGATACTTCGTAGTAAGGAATTTCTAACACTTTCATTAAAATGTTAATATTTTCCTAAGGGACTATGTACCAAATAAAGCTCATTCCTACATATTTTAAATAGGGATTTAAGGGTTTAAGCACCATGGAGATTGACTACAGAAGAGGAAGATAAAGCACACGTCATCATCCAAAATTCACTGTGTGTGAATCAGAAATGTTTGTACTATCTCAACTAAAACATGAGTGGAAATAAAAACCAAGAAAAGAGGGAACGGCAGAACAAGAACTCACTTCATGATTCCAAATAAATTATTGCTTTCTAAAGCATTTTCTCTTGGACTATTTCTTAAGAGAAGAACAGAAAGGAGAAGTTTCAGAAGTAGGGGATTCAGAGAGAGGCAAGTGAGCCAGCTGCCATATTTCATGGGTGCTGTGAGCTCAGCAGCCCTCAAGGCATAAAATGAAACACTTGGCTGCTAACCAAAAGGGTGGCAGTTTGAACCTACCAAGAGTCCCCTCAGGAGAAAGATACGCCAAAAAGACCCTACAGGGCAGAGCTATTCTGTCACATGGGGTCACGAGGAGTGCCCTACAGAAACACCACCAATAGGAACACCTGATTGCTATCAATAACATATCAGCTCTCCTACACTTAATGCTATTGTGCCCAAGTCTTTCAATTCAAAATAAACACTTACAAATTATATAAGAATGCTTTAGAGTAAATTAGATTATACGAAGGGGGAAGCAAGAAAAATCTTAATCCAGAAATTCTAGTCTTAAAAATGACTAATTTACGTAAAGCTAAATAAGTGCCTATGCATATGAACATACACAGCTAAACCTAGAAGCTGTAACATAACTTTGGCTCTGAGTTCTCTTGTTTGTCTTTCAGTCCCTTCGCTTTATACACCAACCCTCCTGAACAGAGTCAGAGTAGTCACTGTGTTACACGTAGCAGAAGCGCCACACACATTGTTAGGGAGAAAGGATTGTTGGCCTCCTCCATGTCCTCCCCATATTTAGAGACAAGTAAACCTGAGGAAGTTTGACCTCATGTAAGGCAGAAATTCATCACGGGAGAAGAATTCGAATATATTCTTTCTCTCTTTTTCTCCTCCTTTCCCTTTCCCTTCTCCCTCCCCCCCCTCTCGTTTTTCTCTCTTTTTCCTCTGCATTAGGCTTCCACCAGCCCTGACAAATTAGTAATAAGGAAACAGGCTTTCAGATTCTATCTTTCAAAAATGAAAGCAATGTATTAGTTAGCATTAAGTCAATAACTTGCCAATTTAAGGTTACACAAGAAAAGTGGTTAGAGAAAACTGACCATGTATGTGACTAATTAGCATAATAAGTTGAACCAAAATTATATAGTTTGATGAATAACCTCTACTGAAAATTTTGCTTTCTTGTAAATGTACTATGCTCAAAGATTTCTCTTTACAAATATAAAATGTGTTACAGAAATATAGTACAATAGCTTTTCTCAAATGCAGGTAGATAATAAAATAATCCTGTATTGATGTCCTTTGATTGCTAACATCTATTTTTCAGGGGTTACAAATCTTAATGGTATTTCTCATTCCTACTTTTGATAGACACTGTGAATTACCTACCTCAGAAAAATTTCTCCCTTCTTCCTTGCCAAAGGAACTCAAGCAGTTTAAGGATCACAGCAGCTTGTCTTTTAGAAAGTATTTTGTGCTGATTAACTTACCCATTCAGATAATTCTAGGCACCAGAATCCAAGAACTCAATTGTTGACCAATGAGGCATAAGTGAATATATTATGCAGGATTTGGGGGAAATGTTTCAGCTCTTATAAAGTGATACATGTTAGAAACACCATATCATGACTTTGAACAACGATGAGTAAGGATACAAGGTGAAAACCAGTAAATTAACCATTGAACCATGAATTAATCAGTCTCAGGAATACCAATTTATTTCTTGTTTCACAAGGTAATAACTGTCATTTTTTGTGTTTGAGTCTACAATCAGTAGGTTCCTTAGAAGCAAGGATGGTAAGATTTCCTCTTGCTTACTCTGGACAAGTTAGGAAAGACCAATTACTAGAATGCCACATGATTGATGCTTGGTAATGTAGACGGAAACCCCTCTCCCTCCATGAGAGGGATTGATGTAATCGTCTCAGCAACAAACTCAAACATATTCAAGACCATGGCAGTGGTGTAGGATTGGGCAACATTTTCTTCTGTACACAAAACCATCACTATGAGTAGGAGCCAAGTTGAAGGTAACTAACAGTGTGTTTTAACCATATTTTGAGAAGGATTATTCATTATTTGTAGCCAAAATTGTCCTAGTCAATGTTGCCTTCTTTTTTGTTTGTTTGTTACTATGATGTGTCTCCTAGTCTGAACTGACTAGAAGTTGACCCTCCAGCAGATTGTCAGAGGCTGTGTCTTACATGGGAGAAGATTATTCTTCTTCCTCCAGCTGAGCAACACAGTTCCTTAGGCCACAAGAACTTTTTGTTGCCCTTTGGAACAATTAAAAGGTTGTTGTTTTGTTGTTGTTGTTGTATACTGTCGAGTGGACACTGATCCATAGCCCACCCTCTGAGGGTTTTCAGAAGCAGTTAATAGCACAGGAGGAGATTGTCAATCCTTCTCCCACAGAGTGGCTGGTCGCCTTGGATCATGTGCCTTTGGGATTGCAACACAGCTTCTTGCCACCAGCCACCAGAGGTAAGAACTTATAAATTATTTAGAATTTCTGGATGCCTGTTGCATCAAACATTTTTCTGCAAAATAATTCTACAAAGTAAAAGATTCTTCACATTTTTCTAATTAAACTTTTGTCCTTGTTCTACTATTTTCTCCAAATAATTTAAACTCAATTTTAGATTAAAAGATTGAATTATTCTAGTCATACCGTGTTCTCTACCTCACAGGTGTACCTTGAAGCTTGTAAACTATGCCTCAATACTTTTAAAATTACTGTTGGGAAATTCGAAGAAGAAAGAGTGTGAATCAGCTCAGACTCACAAAGACGGGCCATGTTCATCATATTTACTATTATGACATATTAGATTATTTTCTTTCAGTGCTCCAAACGCACAGCCTTTCCAAAAGGGAAATACAGTTCTTTATGTTCGGTTCACATAATCCAGACCTGCAGTGTCAGTGCCTGAAACAAATTACTGTTTATATTAGAAACTTAGTTTAATAAATTAGGTCTGGTCTATGGACTGTCAAAATCCTTATAGACTGCAATTCATATATAACAGATGCCTTTTCCACGACTCTTTAACTAGAAGTGGCCAACGTGATTGCTTCCTCCTTGCCATTACTGCATTCTGTAGGTTTAGTTATCTACTGCCCACAGAGAATTAAAAACAATTTAAAAGGGCATCTGGAATAAAGAACTCCAAGGGGGAAAAAAGCTTTCCATGTACAATAACTTTCTGTTTGGGTCCGAGAACTATTCAATAATTGGCACTTGTTTAAATAGACCGTTCAGGATCGCTTTGGTTTTCCAATGGCAGATTGAGTTACAGGACTACTTTTTTTCCCCAAACTCACTTTTCCAAGTCTTAATTTTCAGCATATTTGTGGCACGACTGTGATTAACGGAGTAGCTAATTTTCGTATAAGAAAGATACAAACACATTTTTCAAAAGTGTAAATAATTCACTAATTTTCCCACAGATTGTTTATAAATTATGAATTTTCATTTACTTGCCCTAGTTTGAAAATACCGGTAAAACAGGGGAGCTAAAAGCAGTAATTTTAACTTACGGATTTATACAATTTAAATTTCATGAGAAAGCTGGGTTCTTCCACTGTCTATGCTAGTTCCGTCATAAGCATCCCTCTAAGAGTTGGATCAAGAAATCTGTGGCTACCACGTATGATGATATTTCCGTCTCTTGTATTGTTTGCACTCAGTACGGGAACAGTTGTTACATGAAAAGTTAATAATGATGCACATCTACAAAGATTAAATAATAAGGCCATGGAAGCATCAACTTGCATCAACACAAATTCAGACATATGGGTACTTTTTAAAGCATCGGCTTTTTTTTTTTTTTTTAAGGTTTTACTTGACAGTGTTGTTTTAAGTTGTTTGGTAAACTTCCACTTCTAGAATTTCTATTTCAATGGATTAGCTAAGAGTTTACTGGGATCTTGAGAACTAGGTAGAGGAGGTACTAGGTAAGATTTTAACATTTATACCCAGTAATATGTTAGCATTTTAAAAAATAAATAAGAAAACCAATTGTTCTTGGTGTGAAGTAGGCAACTTTTTTCCTTCCAGAAACAACAAAGTTACCTGTTAAAAAATATTATTTTTTTAACTTTACAGGTCTAAAGCATTTACAGTATCAAGATCAACACTGAAAACTGTTTTTAATAGAACATTAGCCTCGGGGTACAGTGAAAAGCAGATAAATATAGTCATCCATTCACCAGCAAAACAAGGGTTTGTGAATATGCAATCTTATTTCAAATTTCACTCTTGTTCTTCGATCTTTCAAATGATTATAGTTTCCTTGGAGTGAAAATAACTTAAACTTACTAGACTTTTTAAAATCTTTACAGCCAAACTGCTACAATTCTCACTTTGCTAATCTGTAATTCTCACAGAAGAACTGGCAGCGTTACCCGGCCTTTAGCAAGGACCCTGAAGTGAAATCACTTAAAACTTCCTCTATTTTAATTTCAAATGATACACTCTGTATATAAACCACATAGATGCTCTATCAAATATGACTCGTACCTGCAATGTTAACATTTCTTCCAGATGCCAGCAGACTGTGCACGGTCATCTATTGTCAAAGTATTGGCTTGTAGAGCAGATACAGAGTTTAGATTTCAGTAGCTGGTTACTTTCCTGTGGCCTCTCCTGAAGTCCAGGAATTTTATTTGTTTTTTTTTTAAATCGCATGTTGTTTTGCTTTTACTGAAAGCTAACACAGTAAATCAGGTTCCTTAATCTATAGAAATAGTGCAAGGAAACCTAATGGCACAGTAGTTAAAGCGCTCAACGGTGAGACAAAACGTTGATTGCTTTAACCCATCAGGTGTTCCATGGGAGAAAGATACAATGGTCTGCTTTCCTAAAGATGGATTGCCTTGGAAACCCTACAGGGCCCTTCTCAGAGGTCCTACAGGATTGCTAGAAGTAAAAACTAATTTGATGGAAATGGATTGGGTTTTGTTATGTAAGCTGTTCACTTCTACTAGTTTTGTGTTGTGTTCTTTTTCCCCCCAAACTTTGTTTAGGACTATACACAAATCATACGGCGATGCAGCCATTTCTAAGCATACAATTCAATGACATTGATTACATTTGTCATGTCCTAAAACTGTTCTCATCCTTCTTTTTTGAGTTTTCCCCACTCCATCAAAACAAACTCACTGTTCATTAAATTTATATTGGTGGTATAGTCACCAAGGTGGACAGTTTGAATCCATGAACTATTCTAATGGGTAATGACGAGCAGTCTTGTCCCATGTGATTTCCAGGCTCTGAAAACCCACTGGAGGGTAAGCTAGGAATGAATTCTGACACTACAGCAATGAGCTGGTTATTGGTTTTTAACTGTCCACTAAGGTCCCTATTTAATTTTTCAAGTTACCCTCGTCACTTTGATCTCGTTTAGATAGTTCTTAAGATACCATAATGCTCACAGCACAAATTCTACTGGTTAAGCTAACCTATTGCTTGGTTTTAATACAATTACAGGCAATATTTTTTTTAAGTTTTTAGGACAATTATTTCAGAAAGTTTACAGGAAGTCTGGAGTCCATGAGAATTTGAAATGTTTTGCCCCCTTATTTTTAATCAGATTCCTTCTACAGAAGCTGATCAAAATGTTCTGTCACGGTAGCCTGGCACCATCCAGTTCTTCTGGTCTCAGGACAAATGAGGTAGTTGTTCACGGAGGTGAGACAGTCACATTCCATTCCAAACTGAAAACCACTTCTCTTTGTCCAAGGCCCAGGCATGTTAGATAAGACAGGCAAGGAGAATTGGAGTTGTTGTTTGTTGTTATGTGCCGTCCAGTTGCTTGTGACTCAAAGCGACCCTATGTACAACAGCCCTAAACTCTGCTCTGTCCTGTGCCAATTGCACCATCTCTGATACACCAATCCTGATTACCCCAGTCACTGAATCAATCTACCTCATAGAGGGCCTTCCCCTCCTGCACTGTCCCTCCACCCTCCCAAGCATGATGTCCCTCTCTAAGGACCGGTCCCTCCTTGCAACATGTCCAAAGTATGTTAGACGGAGCCTCAGAATCCTTGCCTCCAAGGAGCAGCCTGGTTTAACCCTTTCCAGGATGAGTCTGTTTCTTTTCCTAGCAGTCCATTGTACCCTCAACACTCTTCTCTAGCACCACAGCTCAATACTCATTCACTACCTTAAGGACTTTTCACTGTTGGCTTCCCATTAGAACAACCCAGGAAGTTTTGAAAAACACCAATGACTTAGCCTCACTCTACATTTTCATTTTTTCTGGGTTGAGACCAAAGCCAAGGCTTTTTGTTTATTTGTTTACTCATGCCCCTAGTGATTCAGACTCCTCAAAGATTTAGAACCTCTGGACAACCACACTTTAGATTACAAATTCATATTTCAAAAGACCAGAATTATATTTCCAGATTTATCCTCATCCATACACAGTGTAGGTCTTGCCTTTAAAAAAAACATTTGACAAATGTATTTGAATATTCAGAGAATGAAACTGAAATTTGAAAACTTCATATCAAATGAACGCAAATATGCAAGGCCCTGTAGGAATTTTATAATGGGGACTGTACTCCAGTTTAAATTTGGTTTTGTTATTATTTTTATGTGCCATCAAGTCAGAACTGACTCGTAGCTGATCCTCCAGTGGGTTTTCACAAGTTGTAAATGACATGGCAAGATATGGTCCATCTTTCCTGAGGTGTCATTAATCATAAGAAAATACCAAGATTCATTTTTAAAAACTAAAGTCAAAGGAGATAAAACATAGATCATCTCAATAGAAATAAACAAATATTCAGTAAAAAGCAGTTGCTATTGTTGTTTTCAGGTGTTGAATATGGTTCATAACAACATATTTAAACCCTGTTCTATCCTGTGCCTTCCTCATACTTCCTGACACATTAGAGTCCATTGTGCCTGCCACTGTGTCAATCCACTTGGTCATTGGTTTTGGTATCAATTACTAGTTATGCTTTTTATCCTAGAAATCTAGTAATGTGGTATAATTAAGTAAGCAGTATTTAAAAAACTAAGCACCTTTAAAATTAATAGTGTATTCACAAAATGTATAGAAACCTCTTTCATGTATACTTTTTTTTTTTTTACCTTAAAAATAACCCTACTACAAGGGAGCTCTTTTGGCTGAGTGGCAAAGAAGCTGCACTGCAATCCCAAAGGCATGCAGTTCAAATCCACCAGATTCTCTGCTGATCTCTTTCGACAGCACACAACAAGAAAAGGAAAAATAAATACATAAATAAAAAGAATAACCCTACTACTTCCCCTATCGTCACCAGTTGATTTTAGTTTGAGAGTCTGGGTGTTTCTTGGTTTTTTGTGTTTGTGTTTGTTTTCAAATTTAAAGTATTCCACTGAGGCTCAATGTCAAGAAGACAAAGATTCTCACCACTGGACCAACTGGCAGCGTCAGGATGGATGGTGAAGAGATTGAGATTGTTCACAGCTTCAGTTTGCTCGGCTCCACAGTCAACATTCTTGGCACCAGCAGTCAGGAAATCAAAAAACGTATCGCGATGGGAAAGTCTGCTGTTAGGGACCTCTCTAAAGTACTCAGGAGCAACAGTGTCTCTCTGGAGACTAAGGTGCGCCTGATACAGGCCATGGTATTTGCAATCGCTTGTTATGCATCAGAGAGTTGGACAATGACTAGGGAGGACAGAAGGAGAGTGGATGCTTTTGAGCTGTGGTGCTGGAGAAGGGTATTGAATGTACCCTGGACTGCCAGGAAAACAAACAGATTTATCTTGGAGAGGATTAAACCAAGCTACTCCTTGGAGGCAAGGATTCTGGGGCTTCGTCTGACATACTTTGGACATGTTGCCAGGAGGGATGGGTCCTTGAAGAGGGACATCATGCTTGGGAGGGTTGAGGGACAACGCAGGAGGGGAAGACCCTCTATGAGATGGATTGATTCGGTGACTGGGGTAATCAGGATGGGTGTGTCGGAGGCGGTGCGGTTGGCGCAGGATAGAGCAGGGTTTAGGGCTGTTGTGCATAGGGTCGCTATGAGTCAGAAACGACTCGACGGCACATAACAACAACAACAACAACAACATGCAAGTGAGCATTTAAAGAATGCAGGCATTCTCTCACCGTGCTGTGACAACGTAAGTAGATGGAATTTTTGCCTCATAGAGGCAAACTCTCAGATTGTTTTACAGCCTTAAAGTTGTTCATTTCTTTTTTATCCAACAATTCTACTTCTATGATTTACTTTGAGAAGATATGAGTAGCACATGAGATGTTTAACATAACAGTATTAATAATGTCACAAAATATTGGAATTAACCCCACTGGCAAGGAACCCTGGTGGTGCTAATCAATACGTCAGTGATTCAAATACAAGTCACTCTATGGGAGCAAACTGTGGCAGTCTGTCTGCAAAGATCCACAGCCCTGGGGCAATTCCACTCCATCCTAAATGATTGCAATGGATTGGAACTGACTCAACAGCAGAGAGTTTTCTGGTGTGAGACATTACTAAGAGTGAGGTCATGTGATCAAGAAGCCAGTCACATAATATAATATTAACTAGAAAAGTCAACTTTAATGAATATAGAGAGTAAGTAAATTTCTGTTCACAGGCACATTGACTTATCTGTGCTGTCCAAATATTTATCATTTTCTTCTAAATGGAAGAATTGCGATTATTTTCTATTTTTTTATATTGTTGAAAGATTTTTAAATTTAGTTACTTGCCATGAAACCTTACTAGAATAATAGTAAAGAACTTACAATTTTTTTAAGAAACTCAGATTTTAGTCTGGAATTAGCTTTCTTTTTTCCACAATTTACTAAACGAATTAAATGCTAACATACATTTATAACGATAATAAATAACTGAACAATACAGGACAAGGTTCAGATCTGTTGTTTAAAGGGTCCCTATTAGTCATACTCAACACAACACTTAATAACAACAAATAATACAAATATCTGTATTGCTGTAGAAAATGAGGCAGTGCCTATTAAGATTTCCTGCCTCAGGAACGCATTGGGAGTCACCATGAGTTAGAATCAATTCAATGGCCATGGCTTTGGTTTTTTCATTTGTTTTTCTCACCACTGGGCCAATTGGCAGCATTAGCATGGATGGTCAAGAGATTGAGATAGTTAAGAGTTTTAGTTTACTTGGTTCCACAGTCAACACACTTGGTAAGAGCAGCCAGGGAACCAAGAGACAAATCACATTGGGAAAGTCAGCTGTGAGGGACCTCTCAAGAGCAACAATGTCAGACTGGAGACTAAGGTGTGCCTGATCTGGGCTATAGTCTTCGCGACTACATGCTATGCATCAGAGAGTTGGACAGTGAATAGGGATGATAGAAAGAGAATTGATACCTTTGAGCTGTGGTGCTAGAGAAGAGTGTTGAATATACTCTCTGCTAGGAGAACAAACAGGTTTGCCCTGGAGAGGGCGAAGCCAGAATGCTCCTTGGAGTCAAGGATTCTGAAGCTTCATCTGACATACTTTGGGTATGTTGCAAGGAGGGACTGGTCTTTGGAGAGGGACATCATGTTTGGAAGAGTGGAGGGATGGAGCAGGAGAAGAAGACCCTCAATGAGGTGGATCGATTCTGTGATTGGGGTGGTGAGAATAAGTGTGTCAGAGACAGCGAGGTTGTCACAGGATAGAGCAGCATTTAGTGCTCTTGTACATAGGGTTGTTATGAGTTACAAGCAACTCGATGGCACATAACAACAACAACAACAACATATTGCTATAATCACAAGGAATTATCATAAAATGGCTTGAGAACAGGATACTCAATCAAATTTTCCCCAGTGAGTTAAACTGACACCTAGGAGGTGACAGCAGAGGAAAGGAAGAATAATTAACTAAGTCCTGTTTGTGCTGCTATTGTTGTTATCTGCCTTTGAGTTGCCTATGATTCATAGCAACCCTATGTATAATAGCTCTGAACTATGCTCTCTCTCCTGAGTTAGTCTCACTGTCTCCAACACACTTATCTCCATTCCTTCTAGTCCCCCTTTTTTTTTTTAAATGTAGTACAACCATTTTCATTTCTTTAAAGTGATAACATGGTTAAGTAAATGTATTCATTTTTGTAATTTCTCATCAGATTCTGAGAAAACCTGATGGAACCGAGAACAGTATCAGTAAGTTTTGAGAAGAAAATTGTGTTCTAGGATCATGCAGAAGCCCTAGAGGAAAACATTCTTTAACTTAGAAAAAATTGTAACCACACTTTTCTTATTTGCTTTCCAGTTGTGGTGCTGGAGAAGAGTCTTGGACATACCATGCATTGCCAAGAAAACAAATCGGTCAGTCTTGGAGAGGGTGAAACCAGCTCTCTCCTTGGAGGCTAGGAATTTGAAGTGCCGCCTCACTTACTTTGGGCACGTGGCTAGGCGAGATCAGTCCTTGGAGAAGGACATTGTGCTCAGAAGGGTGGACGGACAGCTCAGGAGAGGGAGACCCAGTTTGAGATGGAGTGATACAGTAACTGGGGTCATGGGGGTTAGTGTGTCAAAATTAATTGGAATGGCTTAGGACAGGGAAGGATTCAGAGCTGCTGGACATAGGGTCACTAGGCATTGCAGGCAACTCAACCAATAACATTCTATGACAGGTTTGGAAGCAGGAGTGGCATCCACTTCCTAAAAACTTGCCTCCAGAAACTCAATGAATTGTGACAAATGTCGATACTTGTAGAGGGGCTTCAGGCCTTTTGTTCATAGGGTTGCTATGAGTCGTACTCAACTTGAAGGCAATCAACAACAACAATTTAGGATCAAACCAGAGAAATTTCATTTAACTATTTTGTGATTTGGTTTGGGTTTTTTTTCTTCTGTTTCAATTCTGTAACTTTCTGTAATTTCTGTAACTTTCAGTAATTTCCACAACATAGCTTTTTGTTTTCATAAATCACTCACACTCATTTTCCTTTTATATGCGTATATAAAGTATGGGTATTATCTATATATATTCATGAGAGTATTAAAGTATTCCTTTAAAATTCTTCAGCATCTTGATCTTATTTGTGTGCTTTGAAATTTAAAGCAATGTCTTCGGTAGACTCAAGGATCTCCTAAGCTTTTTGAATGATACTATAAAACATGCTACTGTCAAGTGGATTCTGAGTCATAGGGACCTTATAAAGCAGAGTAGACTTGCACTATAGTTTCCAAAGCCATAAATCTTTCTAGAATTGGACTTCTCCCACATTCTTCTCCCACAGAGGATTTAGGGGTTCAAAAAGCTGACCTTTTGGTTAATAGTCCAATTTTTAATCGTTATGCTAAATCACCTTAAAATAGTCTTGGAAAGACCTTAACGGGAGAAGGTAGGCATTAGAACAGTTAAGGCTGTGGTTTTCTTATTGTCAAATAATATGTTCTATTTTACCAATATTTTCCACATTTAATTATAACCAGCATGTTTTGCCTGTTTTGATATTTAATTTTGAATTGGAAGTCTGTTCATGTTCTCAATGATAAAAAGTAAAACATATCTCTAATACAAACTTGAAGTGGAAGTCTATAATCTTTGAAAGATCTTATAGAAAATGAATCATGCTACTTTACTCATTTCTAGCTTGCTTTCTGCTATAATTGTAAATACTTAAAAGACAGCTGGTAGAAACAGATTCCAAATGAGAAATTTATACTTTCCATTTTAGTAAAATAGTTATTTTAAAATGTGATCCCAAATTTTCTCAAACACCTAGACACAAACTCCGGTTTGAATTTTTATTGGCACTTCCTTCTAAAGTGACATGGACTGAACTATGAAATGCTGTAATCAATTAAACCTCTAAACAATCTCTAAAACCAGCCTGGGACCAGGCCCTTAACTTGTCTACTTTACTTACAGTTAAATGAATAGCTTCGTTTTTATGTAGCTGTCATTTTGTCTTCAATTTTAAAACATGGAAAATAGTTGTGTGTTTACTGGGTGAATTTTTTTAATAATTATATCTAATCCTTGGCCCTAAGGCCTGTCTTTAATTGTTTTTGGTGACACATTCTTCTAGGTCATATAGCCCTGTTATGCCTACTTACCATACAGAGGCAAATTGTGGTCACTGTGAAGCTGAACACCATGATACTGACGTGTCAAATGCAATAATGGTTACCCGTGGAGGACAAGCTTGGAAGCAGGAGTGGCATCCACTTCCGTAAATAGTTTGCTTTGGGAAACCCTACAAACATGGAGAAAGGATGAAAGTCACGCAACTGTCAAGGACTTTCATTCATAGGGTTGCTATGAGTTGCCCACAACTCGTCGGCACTTAACAACAACAACATCTTTGAATTTCCTAAATTTAATTTCCTTTTAAGCACAATCAAGTTCAGCATCATGTGCCAGCCCCTGGTGGCTCTCATTCTCCATGGCATAATTTTTGCATGGAGAAAAAAAAAAGATTCAGAGAAAACTGTGGTAGAAGATATCAACACGCTTGCTTGTATTCCTTTAAAACAGCATTTCTATAATTTATGATCATGTTCACTATTATCCAATCATTCTCTCTTGTCCTATAAAATTATTCTTATGTACTTTTTAGTTAATAAAAAATTGAAAAGTACTCCTACCCTCAAAGATTTAGAAAAATAGGGATATATCCAAGGCAAATCGGCATTGAAACAAAAAACGTCATAGTAAGTTTACTTTATTTAAGTGTATCTCACCTAAAGGTATTTATGGCAGCACAGGGTCCTCAAAATAGAGAACAGCAGGAGGTCTAAATTTGTTTTGCCAAACTCGACTACCACGGGGAATGTTACTGGAATGATAGAGACTGAGTATCCCATTAACTGCTGAAAGAACAAAGAGAGATGTTGGAGAAGGTGAAGTCACAAAGCCCCGTGGAGGCAAAGATGACAAAATTTCATCGTCTATACTTGTGTTATATTTGTATGTTGTTGGGAAAGGTTATTCCTTGGAAACAGACATTATGTTTGGAAAGGTGGAGAGCAGGTGAAAGAAAGGAAGATCCTCAACCAGATGGACTAAACCGTGACTGCTGCAATGGCTTCAAGTGTGTCAGAAATTATGAGGATGGCACAGGATAGGACAGGATTCAGATTTGTTATTCACAGATCACCATTAGTCATGCTCAACTTGACAGAACCTAACAACCACCACAAGGAAAAACACACCTCGGATTAGGCACCAATAATAGGACAAGATATCTATTTAATTTCAGATCAGTGAAAAATTAATGAACATCTTTGTATGAGGCATTGTACTACTAGAGTCTTGTTTAAAACAAACATATAAGTAAGTGTTCATACTCTAACTTAATAGAAACTAGAGGGAGCTCTGATAGTCTAGTTGTAAAAAACTGCACTGCAATCCCAAAGTCATGCTGTTCAAATCTAGCAGCCTCACCAGAGAAAGATGGTCAGTCTCCTCCTTCATGATTAAGAGCCTCTATGAGGGTCAGCTGTGGGTCAGTTACAACACAACAGTACACAGCAACAACAACAACAACAAGTCTTCAATTTAAGATTTCTTCAAGTTAGGACAAACTACACATCTTCCTGGGTTTGTAAATTTTTATTTCTTGGGAGTTTAGGGGAGTATTTTGGTAATAAGTACACATAATAAGCAGTGTATAATTTTCTGTCAGTCTCAGATGTTCACTTACAGATGTTTAATGTTACACTTTAAAAAGATGCTGATAACAAAAGGCGAGGAGAAGACAAACTCATTAACTTTTCCAAGGACACTAAATATCTGCATATGGATATGAATGTCCAAACTCTGGCCTAGAGACTCTTTATCCATACTCACCCTCAAAAATGTGTTTTCAGAGAAAATCTTATCTTCATACTCAGACTTTGTATTGTCACTCATTTGTATAAGTGTGCTTCATCACAGCCTAGGCCTGCCCTACAATGTGGAAGTGTCACACAGCACCTGTAAAAAGAGACTGGCTGATCTCTACCTGGACCTCCCCCAACTTCCTAACACTTATTAATTTATGAAACTGTTTTTCTCAGTGCGATTTTGTTTTGTGTGTCCATTGGATTACAAACTTTATTAAAAAGTACAAAACACACACACAAAAATGTGAGGTTGTTGTTAAGTGTCATTGAGTCATACACAACTCATTGCAACCCTATGAATGAAAGACCTGAACACTTGCATAACTTTTATCATTTCTCCAAGCTCATAGGGTTTCTGGAGGCAAGCTATTTCAGAAGTGGATGCCACTCCTGCTTCCAAGCTTGCTTTAATCAGAGAGCTCCACCAGAGACTGTCCACCATGGATAACCATTATCATATTTGACACATCAGTGTCACAGTGTTCAGCATCACAGCAACCACAAGTTACTTCTGTACAGCAAATAGACCAGAAGAATGATTTACTAAAAACAATTAAAACCAGGCCAGAGGGCTGCAGATTAAAATCACCAACTTTTGGATTTGGTAGCATCACTTTCTATCCATTAGGCCAACAGAGCTCTCTCACACAAAAAATGTAAGCTCATGGCTAGAATCGTTCATTAGTAATGGCTCTATGAAAGAATTGACCTAGTTTGTTTCTTCAATAAATATTTAGTGTTATTTGGGCATCACACGAATCCTCTGGCAAATAATAGAAATATGCCAGATGAAGCAACTTTATGGATAAATAGGTATTCAAGAAGGAAAGACATAATGGAAAGAATTGGGAAGTAAAAAATATTCCCCATTAAATCACCATACTTATAAAGGGGTCGAAAGATTGCTTCTGCATTTAACTGTGGATATTGAAAACTTAAGTTTAAAGTCTTTCAAGGGAAAATAAGAAAGAATGAGGAAGAGGCTGGTGTTGAGTAAAAGAGTAAAAAAGAAGAGGAAGAGGAAGAAAGGATTCTATAGAATTCAAACAAAGACAAAATGAAAACCCAACGCTGTAATCCCATTAACACCTAATCATGGTGACCTTCCGCTAGAACTCTGAAATCGTAAATGATAACTTGGTGGAACTGCCGCTACAGGAGGAGTTACCCTGCCAACCCAAAGGCATATGATTTGAATCCACCAGGTGTTCTGTGGGGAAAAGATAAAAAAATCTCTTCCTGGAATTAAAGCCGCTAGAGGGTCAGCTATGAGTCGTTTCTGACATGATAGTACGTACCAGCAACAACAAATTTTAATAGGAGGAGATTATCTCATTTTTCTCTCCATGGAGAGGATAATGGATTCAAATGGTTGACCTTTTAGTTAACAGAGCAACATTAAACCTACCACCCCACTAAGGTTCCTGACAACCTTTGTTGTTATTGTTATGTGCCATTGAGTCACTTGCGACTCATAACAGTTCTATGCACGATAATTCTGAATGCAGCTCTAACCTAAACCAATCTCACTGTCTCTGGCACACCTACTCTCATTACCCCTGTTACTGTGTCAATCCATCTCATCTTGAGCTTCCTCTCCTGCACTGTCTCTCTACCTTTCTAAGCAGATGACCTTCTCCAAGGACTGGATCCCTCCTGGCAACATGCCCAAAGTATGTGAGATGAAGTCTGAAAATCCTTGCCTCCAAGTAGCAGCTTGGTTTCACCCTCTCTAGGACAGACTTGTTCGTTCTTTTGGCAGTCCATGGTATGCTCAGTACTCTTCTCCAGCACCACAACTCAAAAGCAATGATTCCTCTGTCATCTTTGGTCATTTTCCAGCTCTCTGAGGTATAGCAAGTAATTATGAGGATTATGGCCTGGATCAGACACACCTCAGGCTCTGGATTGACATTATCACACTTTAGCACTCTTGAGAGGTCCTTGACAACAGACTGTTCCAAGGCAATTCATCTTTTTATTCCCTGATTTATGGTGCCAAGAGTGTTGATTGTGGAGCTGAGCAAACTGAAATTGTTAACAAACTCAATCTCTTCTCCATCTATCATGGTGCTGCTACTTGGCCCAGTGGTGAGAATCTTCATTTTCTTGATTTTGAGTCTCAATCCATATTGCAGAATACAGTCCTTGACTTCTGCAGTAAATGCTTCAGGCTCTCCTCAGTGTCAGTTTCAACAAGCAAGGTTGTGTTGTTAGCAGAATGCAAGTTGTGGATGAGTCTTCCTCCATTCCTGATGCCACATTCCTCCTCATAAAGGCCAGCTTCCCAAATGATCTATTCCTCATACAGATCGAAAAGGTATGGAGACAGGACACACCCCTGATGCATGCACTCCTTTTCTGACTTTGAACCACACAGTTTCCTTGTTCTGTTCTGAAGACCACTTCCTGGTCTGAATGTAAGTTTCACTTGAGCACAATCAAGTGTTCTGGGATTTTCCTTCTCCTCAAGGTTAGCCACAATTTATTGTGATCCACACAGCCAAATGTCTTTGCATAGTCAATGAAACCTTTAAGATGATCCTAAACAATCCCTGCCTACTGGTATTTCATGTCCTTGAATAGCTCTCTTTCCTTGAATTCAGGAGGGACTAGTTCACTCAATTCGTATTATCAGGATATGGCAGAACTGAAAATGTATCACTTCTAAGAGTAAGTTATTTAAAAACCCCTTCCTTGTATTTTGGGTACAGTGTCTCACTTTCTCTTGGATCACTCACGGTGCGGAGGAGCACCAGATGCCACGTCATGAGTCAGCTTTCTGGAGGGGCCCATGTGGCAAAGGACAGAAACCTGCCACCAGGTAGCTAAGTAAATGTGAAAATGGATGCCACCCTCTGCCTCCAGCTCAACCTCAGATGAGACCCTGGGTCTCAGTGGACAGTTTGAGTGCAACCTCATGAGAGAAGTGAGCCTAAACACCCCAACTAAATGACACCACAAAAACAGAAATAGAAAATGCTTATTGCTGAAGCTGCTCTTTTAACCTGCTGAGTTGCTGACTCACAGAAACTGACGTAATAAATGCTTATTTGCTGTTATGTGCTGTCAAACCACTTGTGACGTGTAGAGAGCCTATCTATAACAGCCCTAACCCCTGCCCTATCCTGTGAGAATTTTATTGTCTCTGACACATCTACCCCCTCTACCCCAGTCACTGAATCAATCCATCTCATCCAGGGTCTTCCATTCTTGCGCTGTCTCTCCACCCTCCCAAGCATGATGTCCCTGTCTAAGGACTGGTCCCTTTTTGCAACATGTCCTAATTATAGGTTTGGTTTTATTTAAAAAAAAAAAGAAGAAGAAGAAGAAGAAAGCATACCTAAATGCACCTTTTCTATAGTTTTCAATCGCTTCAAACTCCCTTTAAAAGTTTCATTTTGGACCACCTGTAAACAAACTATTACCATGGAAATTTACTATATATGGATAAGTTTTGTTATGATGAAAGGAGGAAGAGGATTTGGAGAGGAGAGAAGGAAGTAGAGACAAAGGCCTATCAGAGGGCAAAACTGAATTTAAATGTGTGAGACTGTATATAGAGTCTGCTTAAATTTAAGTTGTACTTTCTAATTTTAACAAATCCCCTATCATATTTCCTTCTTATCATGCTTACATTTTAATATAGGTGGCAATGTTGGCTGCGTCAGTTTGAAAGTATGACTCATTTCCTTATTGCTATTTCTTCTCTCCACACTGCTGCTTCTTAATCATTTGATTAATATTATCTGGACCCCAGAACTTCAATTAGAGATACACCTCTTTTATGGAAAATTTTTGAAAAAGACAACTGATATTCCCCAGTATGTATAGGTAGATAAAGTGGACATTATTTTTATTTGCTTTCAAACTGCAGAGCAGGCTGAACAATAGACAAAAAAAAACCCAAGTCATTTTGTATGGCTTTTGTGGGACTTGAATAGAATTTTGACTTAATGGAAAATGATGCTTTGTTGGAAACCCAGCAAGAGAAGCAATAGAAGACTGACATGGTAAGTGCCCCAAACATACCTCCACAAATGATACAGTCACATTGAACTTGAAAATTGGGTGGTAAAGGTCAGTTTGTAGTGCATAATTAATAGGTGGTATCTCACTGAGACTCTTCACCTCCTCCTTGAGGAAACTTTCAAGGTTTCTCCAGATAAAGAGGAGAACTCAAGGACCAGAGACACCTCAAATATGTAGATGACACTGTCATCCTGTGCTTAAGCTGAAGACCTTGAAGCAATGGTGAAAGAATAACAGAAGAGCAAAGAATCTGGATCATTTATATAAAAGAAGCATATGCAAAATCACATCAAGTACATACATTCAAGTGGGAATGCTGGCTGGAAAAAAAAAATTAGGCATTGCAAAGAAGTGTGTGCTGAGGCCATATGGCACACATTATTACAACCCAGAAAGGTTCAGAAATCAGAATAGACCCTTGTTAGTGCCTCTGGGAAGCCGAAAATGAATAGTTTCATACATTTAAAGAATTATCTATTAGAAAGAGGAATATGATACTAGCTTACTCCTGGCTTGGGCAACTGCAGCAAAGGCACACAGATTAAAACACTGGAAGAGAATGAAATATGTGTGATGAAACAGAAGGGACTTTGAGGCTAGTACAGTGTGGCAACACAAAAGAAAGGCTGGTTTGTACAGACAAAGTAGACAATTACCAGGAAGCAAAGCTCCCTGGCCTTCTTTGGAGATATAACGCATTAGAGATCTAGGGTGGGTCTGCTGCACATGTAGGGTGAACAGTCTTCGCAGGCCTGTTCAAAGAGATTATTTCAGTCCCTTCAGGAGCCCAAGTCTCTTTGTGCATTGTCATGGATGAGACGCTTCAAAGTACATGGAAAAAAGACGCAAACCTCACTGTTCTCGGGTCTTCTATGATAAGCCTGGGCCATGATTGGAGTTTTCAGAACCACCACTGCCCTAGCCTTGTACTGTTACCAATTTCCCCTTGCTTTCAGAAGTATAATGACGAAAGTACTCTCAGAAGAGGAACATCCCTTGTAACAACACACTGGTGGATACTAGGATACTTCTAGTATCCTAGGTTGTGGTTGTTGTTAAGTGCCGTCAAGTTGCAGGTGACTCATAGCGACCCTATGAAGGAAAGTCCTCAACACCAGTATCCTAGGAGATAAGAAAAATTTTCTCTGATCTTAAAAAACATATAAAAAATTGATTTTTCTTAAAATCAGATAAGTAAATACTGAGATAAATTTCACCAAAATGACACATGTAAAATTTATTATTTTTAACAGCTGTATAATATTTCCATCTTAAAAAATGAAAAGCAAGTTATTCAACTCTTCTTTAGGGAGAAGCATTCACTTTCTTTCCAGTGCTTTGCTACCATTTTTCCTTTCTTAAGTACCCTATAAACTATTCATCTTTGTATTTGTATCCTTTTATACTAGACCCTCTATTTCTATAAAATAGATGCTCCAGGATTGAGATCACTAATTTCAAGGTTATATATGTAGATATTTCTTTCTAAAAGATATTGTCAGCCTATTTTCCCAAGGGGCTATAATTTACCATAATTGTTGTTGTTGTTATGTGTCATCAAGTTGCTTGCGACTCATAGCAACCCTATGTACAACAGCCCTAAACTCTGCTCTGTCCTGGGCCAATCGCACTGTCCCCGACACTCCCATCCCGATTATCCCAGTCATTGAATCAATCCACCTCATAGAGGGCCTTCCCTCCTGCGCCATCCCTCCACCCTCCCAAGCATGATGTCCTTCTCCAAGGACCTGTCTCTCCTCAAAACATGTCCAAAGTATGTTAGATAGAGCCTCAGAATCCTTGCCTCCAAGGAGCCACCCGGTTTAACCCTTTCCAGGACAAATCTGTTTGTTTTCCTAGCAGTCCATGGGATTCTCAATACTCTTCTCCAGCACCACAGCTCAAAGGCATCAATTCTCCTTCCATCCTCCTTGGTCATTGTCCAACTCTCTGATGCATAACAACTGATTACAAAGACCATGGCCTGTATCAGATGCACCTTAGTCTCCAGAGAGACACCGTTGCTCTTCAGTACTTTGGAGAGGTCCCTAACAGCAGACTTTACCATAATTATATATTAAAATAATATTTAATAATTCTTATATATTATAATATTCTTTTCCTTGTAGCCTCTCCTACATGAACTGCTAATGTAACTATATTTAAAATGCTATATTCTAATTCAAAAATTTTACATGTGTGGTTTTGTAATTTATTGCTTGTTAATTCTAACTCCTTTAAACCTCATGTGCACAAATTAGAACTATGTCATAACATTCCCAGTGCCTGTGACATTGCAGAGGCAGATTCCAGACACCTCTGAAAGGGTTCAAACTGCCAAATTGTGGGGTAATCCAGCTCTTAACCATTTTCACTTCCCAGGGATTTCTAACTTTTTTTATTTTTTTAATATTCTTTTTTGTGCATGTACCATCAAATCAGATCTGGCTGGTACAGGAGGAAATTGTCCCTCCTTCTCCGGCAGAGCATCTGGTGGATTTGAACCGTGTACCTCTGGGGATTTCGAACTTTTAATCCATATTAACACATCTAATGGAATCTCTGAACAGTTAAGGGATTTTCACAAGAGTTTGCAAATGAAAAAAACAGAGATTTAAGCCCAAACTATATGTTTTCATAACCTGCTTTCTTTTAAAAAAAAGTAACACAAGAATATATTTTTATTTGGCTTCAGAAAGTTCCCGTGTTCTAAAACAATAAAGTAAAACACAGTGTATTTTAAAGTCATTTTGCCTACAGTATCTCAGTTTAAAATCTTCAATCATGTGCAATATCTGATTCATAACCTACCTTCTTAACCATTGTGATATCTTTTGCCACAGTGAAACATACAAAGTAATATGTTCCACTTCAAGTTTTATTTTTACTGAATACTAAATGGTAGAACATCTTGTCAAGCATTTATTTCCAATTTAGGTATATTCTTTAATGAATTGTTTACTTGTGTTTGTATCAGTTAGGGAATACATTTGACTGCATTGAACAGAAAACCCAAATAAGAGTGATATAATATAACCAGGTGAGGATTTGTTTCCTTTTATGTAAGGACACGTGTGGAAGCAAGCAGGCCAGTCCTGGTGCAAGAACTCACTGACATCATCAGGTGGTTTTGAGGTTCTCCCTCCCCCAGCTTCAGTCTATGTATTCACGCCCACACTCAGAAGTCACCTACAGGACTACAGTTGTTGTTGTTGTTATGTGCTGTCGAAGTCTCTTGCGACTCATAGC
>NW_006399825.1:2726483-2751012 GCF_000299155.1 Elephantulus edwardii | reverse complement strand
ACACACACACACACACTATGCAGATGACACAACCTTGTTTGCTGAAACTGAAAAAGACCTGAAGCACTTGCTGCAGAAGGTCAAGGACGGTAGTCTTCAATATGGATTCATCTCAACAACAAGTAAACAATGATCCTCACCACCTGGCCACTAAGCAGTATCATGATAGATGAGGAAAAGATTGAAGTTGTTAATGATTTCATCTTGCTCAGATCCACAATCAACACTCTTGTACCAGCAATTAGACTATCAGAATTACATTGGGAACATCTTCAAAGACCTCTCCAGAGCGCTAAAAAACAATGATGTAAATCTAAGGTGAATCTAATTCAGGCCATGGTTTTCTCAATTGCATGCTATGCACATGAGAGTTGGATAGTGGGTAAGGATGACAGAATAAAGATTTGTGTCTTTGAGTTGTGGCACTAGAGAAGGTTACTGAACATACTATAGACTTCCAAGAGAACGAACAAGAGAAGTCTGTCCTGGAGAGCGTGAAACCAGGAAACAAGGATTTTGAAGCTCTGTCTCACACACTATGGACATGTTGCCAGGAGGAACCAGTCCTTGGAGAGGAGTCCAGGACTTCATACCTACTCCACAAGAGAAGGCTGGGCAATCTCCTCTTTCTTGTGAAATTAACTGTCGTTGAAAACCTGCTGGAAGGTCAACTATGAGTCAGTTCCAACTTGACATCACACTACAACAATTCTAGTGTAGACACAGGATACAGTAAGGAACAAAACCAACAAAAATCTCCAGTGTTTTCATTCTAATGTGTTATGCAGTCAATGATAAAAGTAAAATGCCATGTGTTTCATATTAGTATTTAAGTTTCCTGAGTCCTTGCTTACTGATATACACTAGCTTTTTGTTCTTCCAAAGTCTGTGATAACTTAATATACGGCTTTACCTGGAAACTTGCTAGAAAACACCTCACCTAAATCATGTACATCCTCCAGTCTCAGATTACAACATAATGAAATATATTGCTAAGAGTTCCACATAAAATATATACAGACGGAAATTAGTCCCATCTTTTCCTCCCTACCTTTTACTCCTATGTTGTTGTTATGTGCCATCAAGCTAGAACTGACTCATAGCTGACCTCAGGCTTGTTTTCAGAAACAGTAAATCACACAAGACAGTCCATCTTTCTCCTGTGAAGCATTTGGTGTATTTGAACCCTGTGCCTTTTAATAGGCAGCACAACTTCTTAACTCTAGCCACCAGAGCTCCCTTGTATTCCTATAGTTCTTACAATCTGCTGAACCAGATCTTTCTTCAGTTCAGAGAAGTTTTCCTTTTCTTTTAAATATTGCTTAATTAATGTTTTTCCTCCATCTGTTCTTTTTTCTCCTTCACTCCTTCTGGAACTCTTATTCTTATATTCAATTAGATTTGAGCTGTCCTCCAAATATTATTTTGAGTTGCATATGAGCTGTCCTCCAAATATTATACGTTGTGGCTCTTTGCATCATTTTGTATTCATTTGCATACTATTCTTTCATTTGACCTTTCAGAATTAAAATAAAAAAACCAACCACCAAGTCCCAACTATGACAATGACACAATTCATCTGTTTTTTGTCTTCCTTAAATCATTAACAACTTTTTTAATTTGGTTTAGAATATTTTAGACTATCTTTTTATCCAGCATTTCACATGTACAACAAAAGTTAGAGACTTACTCTCTGGTTATTTTGTTCATTAATGACATATGTGTGGCAGTAATGACTACGAAGGTTGAGACAAGTGTAATACTGGTTGTGATGGCTGTGTTATTAACCTTGGTCATTTAGCAGTTGTGTAATTATGTAGTTTGACATGCAATAATGAAATTGGTAGTTACATAGTGCTGTCATTTGCTTGTTTTGCGATGATGTAATAATGTCTGGTGTAATTATTTTGTGATCTGATGTGATCATCCTCCATTTTCATATACCACAGATTTTTGCACAGTTACTTTGCCTTTGTAAGCTAAACATGTTAATTAGAGATGAGGAGGTATAACTGTATTTCTGAAAATAAAATAAAACAAAAAAAATGTTTTCTTGCAGGTCTGATACTGCAAATTCCTGAAAAATAAAGTGTAACAGTAACTCAGCTTCCAGATTAAGAAGTATCCTGGTTGTCTTGTCCCATAAACCTACTGCTTCTCTAAGGTTGAGGAAAATACCACTTAAGTATCCAGTACACTATAACAGGTTAGCACTTCCAAAACCCAAACTCTATATGGCTATGTATATTTATAATTGTTCCCCCAAATTATCCATTATCAATCCCTATGTTTTTATTAGGGGAAACAGTTTTGGGCTTTTTTATTTCATCTGGATTTTAAAGACCCTAAACATTTCATTCATACCTTCTGACCCAACTAAACAGAAAGCTCTGAAACTTAATATACAGGTCACAGATTTCAAATTTATTGCATTTTGTTTGGGTTTATTTCTGGTGATAAAGATAACAAGCACAGTAGATGGAGCACGATGGGATTTTCCAGATCATTCTAGAGCCAAATAGCCCTCTTCAGTCACTGTTCTCTACTTCCTGTCGTCTTCTAATTGGCTTGTCCTCTTCTGACTGTGCCCGTCATTGACCTCTATTTGTTTGCTTGCTTTGGAATGATTATTCTCTTGTGGCCACTAACCCAACTCCTTCTCAAATATTATAGACTCTCTTAAGGCATCTTCTTTGGGGTGGTCAGTCAACAAGGCCAACTGTATCATGTTATTTATCAAAGCAAAATTACATGGTTTGAAAAAGAAAGATAGAGTACCACTCAGACAAATTATAGGAGATTATGTTCTTGTCTACAGGACAACACCCAGGGAATGCCATTTTCCTTCTGAAAAGCAGAATTCCATCTCATCATCCTGTCCTGTGAATTGAAAAAAATCTGGAGTTTATAAACTAAATTGATTGGAATTAATTATAACCAATGAAGCAGTGAAGTTTGTTTATTTTCTTCCACATGTAACCTGATTTACATATTTAAATACTAACTTACTTTAGCATTTGTTTGTAATTATGTCATTATTTATGTTTTTTCAAGTGATTTTTAATTAAATGCATTTTTATTTGGGGGAAGATTATAGACAAACCAGTTCTTATATGGAGACCAAAACATAGAGTGTGTAGAGGATAGATAGAAAGATAATGATAGATAGGTAGATTCGGTAGATAGATAGATAGATAGATAGATAGATAGATAGATAGATAGATAGATAGATGCTGTTGTTGTTGTTAAGTGCCATCGAGTCACAGGCAACTCATAGTGACCCTGTGAAGGAGAGTCCTCAATGCTTGGGTGTCTCTCATCCTCTCTCCAGGTTCATAGGGTTTCCAGAGGCAAGCTATTACGGAAGTGGATGCCATTCCTCCTTCCAAGCTTGCTTTAATCGGGAAGCTCCACCACACTCTCTAGATAGAAAGATAGACAGATATAGTTTCCACTATGTTCATCTTTGAAGTTAACATATTTTTGGAAATACTACTATTTCATTCATTAATACAATAAATTTTCATGTTAAAATTTAGATAGATAGATAGATAGATAGATAGATAGATAGATAGATAGACAGATAGATATTGTTGCTCTTGTTATGTGCCATTGAGTCACTTGTGACTCATACTGACCTTATGTACAACATCCCTAAACCCTGCTCTCTCCTGTGCCTGTCATACCGTCTCTGAAACACCATCCCGATTTCCCCAGTCACTGAATCAATCCACTTCATAGAGGGTCTTCCTCTCCTGCGCTGTCCCTCTACCCTCCCAAGCATGATGTCCCTCTCCAAGGACTGGACCTGCCTTGCAATATGTCCAAAGTATGTCAGACGAAGCTTCAGAATCCTTGCCTCCAAGGAGCAGCCTGGTTTAAACCTCTCCAGGACAAACCTGTTCATTTTCTTAGCAGTCCATGCTATATTCAATACTGTTCTCCAGCACCACAGCTCAAAGGCATCAATTCTCCTTCTATCCTCCCTAGTCATTGTCCAGATCTTTGATGCATAACAAGTGATTGCAAAGACCAGGACCTGCCTCAGACTCACCTGATTTTATATCTCAATCTCTATATCATCTATATCTATATCATAGCTCAGTCAACTGATAGGAGATTTAATAAATCCAGCATGCCAATTTCTTATTCTAAAATGGCCAAGCAATAAAGACAGATAGAAGATTCTTAGGTAAACAGTGTTTCTAAGAATGTCCATGTTTATTAATATTCAGAAGGTCCAATAAAAGAGTAAAAACATAAACTACACTTTTCTTCCCTGTGAATGGGCCCGTACAACAGACATTTCTTCACTTTGTTCTGAAAAATGAAGTTAGCAAACAAATGCCTTCAGAAACTATTTCCCAGAGCCACATTCTCCCTTCATTTCAAATCCTTCCCTGTAAGATCTACTTTGATGGTTAGTGTATTGATGCAGCTAAATGCCTCTGTTTGAATGCATTATCCTTGAAATACTTTTATTGTTGTTGCACCATGTACTTGGCTAAACAATGGGAGTCTGGGGTGGGGGGTTTGAGGGATTGAATCCTACATAATTCCTGACCTCAAGGAATTTACAGGTGACTGAAAGGGACACTAGGTAATTTTAATGCAATGTATTGTATGATAGAGCGAAGTAATGCAAAGACAGATGGCACTTTCTATAAATTTATGTCCACTAGTTGAGAGAGTGCTGGTGGCTGCCAACCTAGAGGCATGTAGTTTGGATCCACAAGCTGCTTCACAAGAAAAAGATGAGCCATCTCCTCCTGCTTTACTGCCCCTGAAAATCTGCTGAAGGGTCAGCTATGAGTCAATTCCAACTTGATGGTACCTAACAACAGCAATAATTTGCATGGCGCTAGATTATGTAAAGAGAGATTTTTAGTAAGTAAAGAAACTTGAACTTCATTCACAGTTAAGGTTCAGACTTGCCTAATCATCTGAAGAAAGGACCTTACAGAGATCAAATTATTGAGCTAAAACTAGAGTACTACTCAGAATAGAGTTTTCATGTGGAAGTCTCTGGAAGGGTAAATAGATTCTCCCAAAGTCTGCATGCCAGAGTAAGATGTTGGAAAGGGACAAATTATGTGATCAAATGAAGAACTCCATGCACTATAGCATGGCAGAACCCAAGCAAATCGCCTATGTAGCACTTTTTACTAAGAGTCATCCAAGAGAAGAAAAGTTCCCTGGTCACCAGGCTGGCACCAGCTAAGCTGTCAGTCAACCCAGGTCTCGCCGTGACACCAGGAAAGCAGCAACACCTCAGAGCTGCGAAGGCCAGTTCCTCAGACCATGAGAGATGAGCCCAGGGCAATAAATCATATCATGAACTTTTTACACTCTGTGGGGGAATTTACACTCTATCCTAAAAGCCTTCGAAGGGTTTTATATGAAGACAGTAGCTTAATCAAGTTTATGTTAGAATTGCCTGGGAAGAATTAAGGCATGAGCGTCCTGACCTGGCTGCCATCCCTCAGGTAGCACGGCACTGTCCTTTGTTGCACTGGCTACAGGGAACTGTGGTGAAATGAGTTCCTGGATGTGGACTTGGCCTTTGTTCTTCTTAAAAACAGCCTGAGACCTTTCCTCCTTAAACTTAGCGGAGTCACTTTTACCCTAGTTCTCTACTCCACAGTGTTGTTCATTTGACCAAGCTGCTTGACATTTCCTGGGATTGTAAGTAACTATGGCTTGATAACTTTTTGTCTTGCCCTGGGCTGCAACCTGCCCTGTGATTGGTACGTGTGTTGCACAGTGGTCAATAGACAACACAAATTAAGTGACTATAGCCTACTACACAAATAGGCCAATAGGCAACTTAACTGATGGTGAAAGGACTGATTTCATCTTGCTTGGATCGATAATCAACAAACTTGGTACCAGTCAAGAGACCAGGACACGTACTACATTGGGGAAATCTGCTGTCAGGAACCTCTCCAAAATATTGAAGACTGATGATGTCAGTCTACAGACTAAAGCATCCCTGATTCAGGTCTTTTTAATCACTTGATATGCATCTGAGAGCTGGCCAATGACTAAGGATTACAGAATTGACGTCTTTGAGTTGTGGTTTTGGAGAACAGTACTGAATATCACAAAGACTGCCAAAGAAACAAACAATTTTGTCTTAGGGAAAGTGCAGCCTGCATGCCCTCTGAAGGCAAAGATGACAAAGCTTCATCTCTCTGTTGCTAGGAGAGGCTATCCTTTGGAGAAGAGCTTCATGCTTGGAAAGGTAGAGGGTCGGTAAAAGAAAGGAACACTCTCAACCAGATGGACTGACACAGCGACTGCAGGAATGGGTGCAAGTGTATCAGAAATAATGAAAGTGGCACAGACAGCATAGGGCGGAGCTCAAGTCTGTTGTTCATCGGGTTGCTAGGAGTCACACTGGACTCGCCAGCACCTAATGATAACAAAAACAACTATACACATAAAGTCTCTACCATCCACTGAGAAAGGATAAGGGAAATCCTCATTCTTTTTGTCAGGGTTCATGCTTTGAAATTTATAAAGAGTTGTGTATATATGTAACCAATCACAGAAAAAGAGGGTAAAATGATATCACAGGAAGAAAGAAGAGGGATAAGCAGAAAATAACTGGAGGAAAGGAACCTCCTAAAAGAATAACTGCCAAAAGGCTAGAACATTGAAGACAAGAGGTCTAGCAGCAGCCCAGCACAGATCTGACAACAGTCACTGAAAGGGGGTGATGGCAGAGTCAGCAGCAATAAACCTGGGAAAGGACCAGAGGGAGAGCATGCAGAGACAGGTTAGCAGGGGTCTTGGAGCAGAGCTGGTGGTGACAGACAGCAGGGCTAAGAGGAACTGAGGTGAATGACAAGGCTGAGAGGTTCTGAATCAGAGAAAGGAGATCTTACCTATAAGCTTCCTGATCCTGATCCTAAGTTCAGTCTATTGATCCTGATCCCCCGATTGTACTCTGTTACTTTCTTCCCCTCCCACTTAACTTTATGGATGGTCCGAAAATTCTATATCTCCATTTTAATGGATTCTTTATCCCATAAGAGTTGTAGATAGTATTTTGAGAAGGGCAATGTAAGCTAGAATTGGTAAAAAGGTTGGAAAATAGAGATATCATCCATGTAGAAAGCAAAAGGTCATTACAGAAATAGAGAAGAAAGAAAAAAATAGAAATGAATGTCAGAAGAGACTCTAAAAATTGCACTGGAGCATCAAGGAGTTACAACAAAAGAAAAACATGCTGAAGTTACAGAGCTGAACAGATTTCAAAAGGCAGCTCAGGAGAACAAAGCAAAGTATTATAATGGAAAGTGCAGAGAGCTGGAATTAGAGAATAAAAAGGGAAGAACTTGCTTTGCATTTCTCAAGCTGAGAGAAATGAAACACAAATATAAGCTTTGTGTTGCAATATTGAAAGATGTTATGGGAAATATAGTGAATGACCCAAAAAGGACCAAAAGATGATAGAGGGAATATATAGAATCCCTGTACCAGGAAGAATTTACAGCAAAAAAAATTCAGGATGTACCATATGAACAGGAGCCAATGGCAATGAAGGAGAAGTGTAAACTGCATTGAAAGACTTAGCAAAAAGTAAGGCCCCAGGAATCTATGGGATACCAATTGACCTGTTTCAATTAATAGATGCAGCCTTCGATGCACTCACCAGTCAATGCCAGGAAATTTGGAGGACAGCTGTCTGTCCAATGGATTGGAAGAGGTCCCTATTTGTTCCCATTCCCAAGAAAGGTGATCCAACAGAATGTGGAAATGCTCCAACAATATCATTAATATCATATGCAAGCAAAATACTACTGAAGATCACACAAAAATGGGCAAAACACTACATAGATAGGGAACTACATAGATAGCAGGATTTAGAAGAGGCCATGGCACCAGAGAGAGATATGATTACTGATGTCAGATGGATCCTGACTGAAAGAATCCCAGAAGAATGTCTATTTGTGCTTTATTGACTATGCAAAGACATTTTGACTGTGTGGATCATAAAAAGTTGTGGGGAACATTGAGAATAATCCGAGTCCCAGAGCACTTGATTGTGCTTATGTGGAACCTATACATGGACCAGGAAGCTCTTGTGTGAACAGAGCAGCAGAACGCTGCATGGTTTAAAATTGATAAGGGAGTGTGTCAGGGTTGTATTCTCTCTATATATCTATTCAATCTGTATGCTGACCAAGTTGTCCAAGAAGCTGGACTCTATAAGGAAGAGTGCACCATCAAAATTGAAGGGAGACTCACCAATAACTTGCATCATGCAGATGACACACCTTGCTTGCTGAATGTGAGCAGGACTTGAAGCACTTGTAGAAGATCAAGGAATGCAGCCTTTGTTATGGATTGCATCTCAATATCAAGAAAGCAAAGATTCTTCCCACTGAACTGATGGCAACATCATTATAGATGGAGAGGAGATTGAAACAGTCAATAGCTTCACCTTGCTGGTTCCACAATTAACACCCTTGATAGCAGCATCAGGAAATAAAAAGATGCATTGCACTGGGAAAGTCTGCAGTTAGGGATGGCTCCAAATTATTGTGGTGTAATGATGTCAGTTTGAGAACTAAGGTGCATCTGATTCAGACCATAGTCTTTCTGGTAACTTGTTATACAACCTAAGAGCTAGACAATGAGTAAGGATGACAGAATAAGAGTTGACTCCTTTGAGCTTTGGTATTAGAGAAGAGCACCAAACAGCCCATAGACAGCTGAAGAACAAACATATTTATCTTGGAGATGGTTCAGCCGAAGTGCTCGTTGGAGGAAAGAATGAGGAGGCTTCACCTCACATACTTTTGAGCATGTTACTAGGAGGAACTATCCCTTGGAAAGGAACATGATGCTAGATAGGGTGAAGGGTCAGCAAAGGAGAGGAAGACCCTAACCAGATGGATTGGTATGGTGACTTCCATAACCAATTCTTGTATGTCAGGAAGTGTGAGGATGGTGCAGGATAGAACACGGTTCAGATCTTTTGTTCACAGGGTCACGATGTTCTCAACAGCACCTAACAACACAAACTCACCTCCACCTTGCAGAAGTCAACTGTGAATTTATTTTGATGTTGATTCTCTTCTCTTTCTGTAGAGAGAGGAGGGTTGAGACCACAGCACTTTTACAACAAGCCAGAAAGACACTGGAGTATCTCAGAGAGAAAATAAAATTCTACCTAGGGGCCAGGGATGGCCTGGTAAGAAGTGCATAGATTAGTTAGGAAGTCACAGTGAATAATCAGCTATAATAAGTATTCTTTTTAAAAAATAAATATTGCATTTAGCAAGGGGTTGAAGAAGATAACACATTCAGAATTTGTATAAAAAAGGAAAGCAGTGCATAACAAAGAGATAAAACTAAAGGAAAAAAGATGCAATAGCTATGTAAATTAAAAAATTCTTTTGAAAGCTAAATACCATATGTTATGTGTTAACTTTCAAATATCTCTATTGTAAGGCAACCATAATAGTGAATGGACTGAGAAGTTAATTAATCACTTAGGCAATAGTATTTCAAGAAATAGTCAAGTGATTAGCTCATGGTGTGTCCACAAGACTCAGTACTTGTCTCACTTCTCAGGGAGAGACCTTCTGAAGGATAGAGGCATTCACCTTGTGAACAGATTCCACCCATATAAGTTCCATACTTTTTTCCCCCACAAATATTTTTTTTCAACTACTTAAACTTGGACCAGCAGGCAGTCGTCAGAACAGAGCAAGGAAATACTAATGGTTCAAAACTGGTAAGGGTGTATGCCAGGGATGTGCCCTTTCCCCATACCTTTTCAATCAATATGCAGAACAGATTATCCAGGAGGCTGGGCTCTATGAGGAGAAGTGTGGCGTGAGGATTGGAGGAAGGTTCATCAACAATCTGCATTATGAAGATGACACAACCCTGCTTGCTGAAACTGGTGGACCTAAAGCACTTGCTGCAGAAAGTCAAGGACTGAGCCTTTGATTGAGGCTCAATATCAAGAAAATAAAGATTCTCACCACTGGGCCAATTGGTAGCATCATGATAGATGATGAAGAGATTTAGATTGTTAACAGCTTTAGTTTCCTTGGCTCCACAATCAAAACTCTTGGCACCAGCAGTCAGAAAATTAAAAGACGTATTGCATTAGGAAAGTCTGCTGTTAGAGACCTCTCCAAAGTACTGAAGATTTACCATGTCAGTCTGGAGACTAAAGTGTGCCAGATACAGGCCATGGTCTTTGCAATCACTTGCTATGAATCAGAGAGCTGGACAATGATTAAGGATGATAGAATAAGAATTGATGCCTTTGAGGTGTGGTGTTGGAGAAGAGTATTGAATATATCTTGGGCTGCAAAGACAGCAAACAGGTTTGTCCTGGAGAGGATTAATCCAGGCCGCTCCTTGGAGGCAAGGATTCTGAAACTCCATTTGACATGCTTTGGGCATGTTGCAAGGAGGGACCAGTCCTTGGAGAGGGACATCATGCTTGGGAGGTTGGGGGACAGCACAGAGGAGGAAAACCCTCAATGAGATGGATTGACTCAGTGACCGGGGTATTAAGTGTAGGAGTTTTGGAGACAGTGAGATTGGCACAGGATAAAGCAGGGTTTTAAGGCTGTTGTCCATAGGGTTGCTGTGAGTCACAGACAGCTCAACGGCCATAATAACAGTAACAGTATTTTCAAATCTATACCATTAACTAGAAACCAAAGCAGCACACTTTTAGAAATTGTGTAAGTGACTCATCCGTTTCTACTGTCAACAAATACTTTATTTCAGTTCTCGTGGTGATCAAGTGGTGTACACAGTACCAAGTATCCAGAAGGTCTTACCTAGATAGAGTTAAAATGAAGTCAGGAGCCAAATCTACTGATTTTAAGTGCCTACCCATGAAGTCAGTAAGAGAGATGCTAAGGGAAAACACAAGCTTATGGGGAGGGCGGAAATCTAGATTTTAGCATTGTTTTAGTTTTATTGAAGTAAACAACCCCCATTTACATCTGGGAAATAAAAAAACGTATTGCAATGGGAAAGTCTGTGGTTAGAGACCTCTCCAAAATACTCGAGAGCAACAGTGTCTCTCAGGAGACTAAGGTCCGCCTGATACAGGCCATGGTTTTTGCAATCACGTGTTATGCATCAGAGAGTTGGACAATGACTAGGGAGGATAGAAGGAGAATTGACGCCTTTGAGCTGTGGTGCTGGAGAAGAGTATTGAATGTACCATGGACTGCCAAGAAAACAAACAGATTCATCGTAGAGAGGATTAAACCAGGCTGCTCCTTGGAGGCAAGGATTCTGGGGCTTCATCTGACATACTTTGGACATGTTGTAAGGAGAGACAGTCTTTGGAGAGGGACATCATGCTGGGTAGAGTAGAGGGACAGCGCAGGAGGGGAAGACCCTCTATGAGGTGGATTGATCAGTGACTGGGGTACTTGGGATGGGTTTGTCAGGGGCAATGAGATTGGCACAGGATAGAGCAGGGTTTAGGGCTGTTGTACATAGGGTCGCTATGAGTCGCAAACGGCTTGACAGCACATAACAACAACAACAACATTTTCAATTACTCAACCGGAAGATGAGTACAATAATCTGATATTTCTCTATAATATGCATCACAGAGGAAGCATTTACACCATTCATTCCTAAGATACTCAAATGAAAAGTGTGCTTATAATCATTCAAGAGCTACAGAGCTTGGTGCATTTCCCTTGCCCAATAGCCACAAAACATTCCATGACCTGTCTTGCATCTGTTGTCTTAAAATAACTTTACAATAATGTATGATTTCTATTCTTATTTTGTTGAAACCACTGGCATTTGCCCAACCCGTAAACAAAAACAGCATTCTAGAAACCACCAGACATCAACTATGCAATTTTCTTCCCTAATACTTGGTCTGAAAGAAAGACTGCACTTGCACATTTACAGTAACCGTTGTGCATGCGTTTGTATTCTGCCACCATCGAGCTAAATTCATTTTTAATGAGTCACATCATGAAGCACTGTATATTTTTGTTGCTAAATTTATTAACATATACTTATGGGTATATAGTTATACAGTTCTTCTTGTGGTGTTTGTGTCTGGACTAATTTTTGCTAATTTTCTCTTATTTTTCCAAGGAATATTTTTGTCTTTCTAAACCTCAAGAATTACCTTTGATGTGGTTATCAAGAAAGAACTCAGATGTTTTAGTATTCCTAGACATATATTGCTAATATGTTTTATATCCACATACTTTGAGAAATCTTTTGGAAAATGATCCTGTTATTTTACTCTTCAACCTAGCCCTCATTGCATTGACCACCAGGTGTTGGACACAGAGGGCAACAATAAAAGTGAATGCAATGTATAATAAATAGGAAAAAGGGGTCCTGGGGTGACATAAGATGTGGACAAGCTCCGTTACCTTTCCCCCAAAGTAACCTTGAAAGCAAAACCCGGCCCTCTACTGAAAGTCCTGTAGGGCAGGAAGAAAGATGGGCAATCTCTTCCTCTGAAATATATAAATGTGGAAACTCAGTGAAGGGTCAGTATGAGTTGGTTCTAATTTAAAGGCAATAAGAGGAAGAAAGACCCATAAAGTAGTCATTAGTTGGCCTCACCTCAACAGCATTTGGTTAACTGGTATAAAAACAACACATACATTTAACACTTCATTTCTGCGTTTATGGGCTATAATGCCCTATTGTCAGACTTAGAACACCATAATCAAAGCAACAGTGTAAGACAATGGAAACGAGAACGAGTTCTTGAGTGAACAGACTTGGTCTGAATTGTAGTTTTACCACAAGTTAGTTGGGATATCACTTGGGATCTATTTCTTCTAATATGACTGTTTTGTATAAGCCTGTGCCTTCATCTCATATTATACATATGGTTATAGATATAGCTATAGAGATAGAGATGATATATAGATATGATTATACAGATATAGATATTGTTTTTGTTGTGTGCCATCAAGTCTATTTCAGTTTCATAGCAACTCTATATGACATCATGATCTATCCCCTAGGATGTCCTGAGATGTAATCTTTAAAGAAGCGGACTGTCAGATCTTTCACTCCATGGAAACATAGGGTAAGTTAGAACTTGATACCATTCAGTGGCCATTGCACCACCCAGACTTCTGGAATACACATATTAAGCCAGCTATATTAGCACACAACAAAAGTTCATAATGGAAAAGAATTATGTGAAAACCAGAGTTACATGAAGTGTATAAAGATCTTATTTTTCTATTAAGGTCATTTATGTACTTGCATCATTGCTAAATAGGAAATTGGAAATTTATTTGATGTCAAGAAAAGCCACTTAGCCACTGATGACTCATATTTTGCCTTGAGCAGTCTGGCAGGAAACTGGTGTATCACATGTTGGCAAATTCGAGTGGTATTAAATAGAACAGGTAAAAAAATAGACTTGTCAATTAACCAAATTAGATATGAATGGCATGGACCAAAGAATGCTTATGTAATTTACAGAAAGTGCAAGGATTCAAAGAACAGACATCCTTTTCAAAACCAAACCTCTAGGGCATTCTAGGACCCTATTTGTCCCTCACAAAACAGGGTCACTGTGGACTATATGGCTTCTCGGACCACAGGCTGCTCACACCACAGCCAGAAGGCATTGGTCCTGAGTCTGTCAGAAAGATAAGACGTTCATAAATATCTAGTAAAAAAATTAAAAAAGCTTTATATATATAAATATATATTTGCTTGTTTTTAGCTAGAATCTCTAATCTTTACTTTCAGTTCACATGAAGTGCCATTTTGATTCTCTGGGTATTTTCACTCTGGCTACCAATTTAAGACTATTCCCTGGATCCAAACAATCTTTAGACTTTGACTCACTGCTTTCAGCCTTCACTACCTTGGCCATAGTCTGGATCTCTGAATCTATTCCCCATCCTTACTAGCACCTCAGACCCATTCTGGTGATACAAAGGCATTTGGTGTAGTGAGAGATGATAGAGGAAACAATGTGTCCCGAAATACTAATCATTGAACAGGAGCAGGGAGTCCCAAGTATGCTTCTAGGAATGAAATTATGCCATTCAGTCCTGGGGAATGTGACTTAGTTCTCAAAGAATTGCTTGTGCTGCAAGAACATTTTCAGAGGGATGTATTTTTACATTTGTTCAACATAACAACCAAAATACAATTTCACGGGAGGTAGGAAGAACCTGGAGTTGCCTATCTTAGATGTTGACTTTTTTTAGTTTTTCCACAAATCCAAGTAAAATCAAAATATACCTAATTTAAAATACTAACTTCAAAGACTTGACTGGATCCTTCAGCAAAATTAGATCTCCTGGGCATAGTCCCAAGAGACAAGCTGATGTCCTGATGTTTCAAAAACAGTAACAAAGAGGAAAAAAAGGTTTCCAACCACCAGTCTTTTTTCCATTTTAAACACACAAGTTTTGGAGTACTGATTTTAAGCATGGCAAACTCATCCTCAGCCCACAGTCTGGATATCACTAGAAGATATAGATTTTTCTCATGCTCATTCTTCCCTATGTCTGGAATGAATAGTGATTTTATTTTCAGAGTATTCTGTATTTTTATATTGCACTTTTTCAACCCCCAAAATGTTCATAAATAGGAGTCTTTGAATCCCATTCATTGCAATGCTCCTAAACAGGAACTAGATAAGATATTCTGGCTGAAGTTATCCACACATTTTTGTCACCACTGTTACTCTTCCTCCCCTTTGGAAAAATGCCATAAGTTCGAGATTGGCTCCATGATGGTCAGCAAATGAAAAGACTTTTGCTCGTCAAAGAACAAGTGGTGTGCTGTGCAACCTAAAACTAAGATTAGATGTTCTTTTGACGTTTAAAGACACTCTGTTGGCAAAGCCCACAGGGAGCTGAACTGCTAAGTCAAAGGTCATGCCATTTTGGTGGTCTGAATCCACCAGTGTCTCTATTGGAGAAAGATCAGGTATCGCCTCTCAATAAATTTAAAGACTTAGAAACTCAATGGAAGGTCCACTAGGAGTCAGTTCAGACTTGATGACAATGGGGTTTTTAAATAAAACTCTTAAACATACATTATTGTCAAGTAGGAACTGACCTATAGCTGACTCTCCACCAGGTTTTCAGAAGCTGTAAATTGCATGGGAAGAGATTGCCCATCTTTCTCTCAAAGAGCAAGCAATAGATATGAACCACTTGGCAAAGTACAACTCCTTACCCACTAGCTCATCAAATATCCCTAAATTCAGACCTACTGTTGTGGAGTTGGAACTGACTCACAGCTGACCCCGTTCGGTGAATGTTCAGAGGCTGCAAATAGCATGGAAGGAGATCTACCTTTCTCTCATGGAGCAACCAGTGAAATCAAACCACGTGCCTTTGGATTGTAAGCATAACTCTCTACACACTAGGCCACCAGAGCTTTCTTTCTAAAACTAGGAGGGCACCAAATAGCGTAACCATGTAACCATAAGTTTCCTTCCTCACTCTATTCCCACAGATAAGATCCCGTAAGAAAAAAAAATCCTTGTCATGAAAAGAACTAAGCACAGTGCCTGCTTATCAAATCAGTTTCTGATGAGTCTTTGATAATTTTCAAATCAATAGGAATCAGGGATCACCTCACCTTTTTATTACTACAAAGGCTACCTCCCAAATCTTTGTTCCCTCTGTTCAAGTGCAATCCCCATGTAGCTCTACATGTAAATAGAAAAACCAACATAAAACCACAACATTACCATCAGGTATGTAGGCAACTCATGGTGACACTCCATTGTGTTTCTGAAGTGTACATCTTTAGGGAAGGAGATATTCTCACCTTTCTCCCTGGAAGCACACAGTATATTAGAACTACCAACCTTTGGGTTATCAGACCAACATACAACCTAAACCACCAAGGCTCCTTTAAGCTCTGAGTGCACATAATTAGCAAACTGTCACCAAACTTCTCTGCAATGTTGAGTGTATTGTGTTTGGTCATCTTCATAAATCTAGGGTAGAAATCTCTCCTTCACAAACCCAAGTGAAGACATAATTTCCTTTCTCCTACGCATAACAACACCATCACCACCACCTCTTGTGACTCTAATCACTCTTAGGTCTGCTTCATCCTCCCATCCAAACCCCACTGTTGTTGTTGTTGTTGTTGTTATAATATTAGAAAAGACTGTTTCAGCTAATCCTTATTCAGATGAGTGACGGTAGAAGAACTGATGTGTTTCAGCTGTGATGCTAAAGTAGCCACCCCATGGCTTGCTGAAAGAACAGTTATGTCTTAAAGAAAGTACAGTCAGAGTGTTCTTTGGTCACAAGGATGACAAAACTCATCTCACATACTTTGGGGATGTTCTTAAGAGAGGCTATTCCTTGGAGAGAGATACCATGCTTTGAAAGGTGGAAGGTCAATCAAAGAGAGGAAGACTCCCAAGTAAATGGATTGACACAGAGACTGCAACAATGAGATCACGTATGTCAGATAGGACAGGATTCAGATCAGTTATATATCAGGCTGCCATAAGTTGTACTCAGCTCAGTGGTAGCAACCACAACAACATATGCTTCATAAACTTTTTCTCTCTTCTGTACAGACACCCAATTCCATAAGCTTCTTATTTAACCCTAAATATCTACCAAGTCAGGTGTTGTATAGAGAAAACAAAAATCAGAGCAAGAAGACATAATTCTCTAAATATAAACCATGGCTCAAACAAGGTGGAATTTCTATACAGTGTCATGAAGAAAGTAGCAGAGAAATACATGGTCTAGGTCACAAAGGATGGTGTATACGAGCAAAATGAAATGACATAATTAAGTGTCTGGTACACTTGAGACTAAGAACATACTTTCAAAGTTTCCTAAATGATTTTGAAAGACACAGAGCATATAAATACTTATTTATAAATAGATAAGAATGTCTTCATTTTCCTCTTTGCTACATTTCACTAAATATTCACTTTCTACAACATGCTAGGTTTGTGAGAAATACAAAGCTGTGTTCTCACAATGGTTTAGTACCAGGCAGAAGTAACTTTGATTGTAAGTATCATGGTTAATTTTAAGTATCATGCCTTTTACAGTTTGTTAATTCCAATGCTTATCTTTATATATTCCTAAATGGTTGTTCATAGATGGGGAGGAGTCCATAGAGAAGGAAATGTGCATGTTTGTGGACCACTTTCCAACATGATTCATACCCTAGATGTACTTTCAATGACAGGAAGTAAGCATTGTATGACTGTGAATCTTAGCTGTGTATCTATAATGGTTGGGCCATCATCTATCCCCACAACAAATTCACACATATCCGTGAACATTGGTTCTCACAGCCAATGCATACTCTTAATACTGAATATGAAAATTAGAAATAGCACAAAATTTGATATTAGACTATGAAAACAGATAATTTGTGTGGGATAGCATTCATTTACATTTAATTATGACAATTTTGATAAGTTTATTTCCAATAAAATAAATGACTTCCATTTTCCTGAAGTAAATAATAAACAGGAGAGTTTCAAAGTCATTCCTGCTCAACGTATTATGTCTCTTTTCATCACTTTCTGGCTTCCAAATTAGATGGATGGGTAGTTAGCTTTCATTTGTTTTCTCCTTAACTTTCATTCCTCTGAAATTCAAACTTTTGAACGTTGCCTGAAGTCCATTTCCTCTTATCTCCTAAGAATTTTTATTTCTTAGAAACCATTTACTCTTTTATCAATTTGTAAATGTTACTTTTCTTTCCCTCTCTCCTAATGCATGCAGCATATTTAAGATTCCTTAACTCTGGTGGCTTAGTGATAAAGAATTGCACTGCTAAACCAAAAGGACATAGTTTGAATCCACCAGCTGCTCCAAGAGAGAAAGGTGGGCAATCTCCTCCAGTGAGGTTTACTGTCTCTGAAAACCTGCACTGAGTTGGTTCTGACGTGACAGTACTCAACAACAGCTTTAAAAGAATGGTGCATGGAATTTAACTGCACCACCCCTACTATAACAGATCTGGATGGCAATCCCTACCCTTGCTTCATATATCTCCTTTCTATAAATTTCTCTTAATCCCTATGAATAGGAATTAAAATTCTTCTCACATAAACTGCGCCTGCTACAGTCTTTCATTGATTTTCCACTGTCAAATAATCAAACAATAATGATCACTTAATCATCCAAAGAATTCTTGATGTCTTTCATTTCTAGAGATCTGAGGCAGAGACGCTAACCAGTAACTCCTCTCAATTACATAAAAAGGAGCTAAACTATGTCAGGAGTGATTTATCTTCTTGCCAAAGCTGGAGAAGTCCTTGGAAACATCAGGTGATATTCATACAAAAGCTCTTATGGGATTTGACTTTTCTAAATACCAATAATTTATAAATCTATTTATTTAAAGTCTCAAAAATGACCCTGACATTGCTAACAAATTACTGGATCATTTATTCATTAAAAGTAAAATGACCAACATCAGTTAAAGAGACCAATCAAAGATACTAACAGAAAATGAAGAGGTGTCACTTAGAAGAAATAGTTTATACCGAAAAAAAGCTTTAAAACAGAAGTTATAGAATAAAATTCATATCTCAGTTGTGATTAATATTTGGTTTTTGTTTGTTTTGTTTTGCTTTATTCACTATCAGAGCAGTGACAAGACTATTCATAAATGGCTGAGCTACCTGGACCCCTTTGTCCTAGGCTTTTCTCATTGGTGGTTTGAAAGTATAGGTGGGAGTGGGCAAAATTCTCTCATTGGCAGTTCAGAATATCAGTGGGAAGAAGCAGAAACAGATGTCAGTCTCTTAAGTTTAGAGAAGGGAAGGGGGTGTTGGGTGCTGCTTCTCTTACCAAGTTACAGCCCTTCTGGCCCTTCAGATAGAGAGGTGTTCCTCTGAGCCTCTCCCATCCCTTAGTCTCCTCTCTCACTTTGACTTCTCTAAGAGTGGAGTCCTTGGTTGCTATCAATAGTTTTCTTTTTCATTATCTTTATTTAAATTATTTTCTGCTGGTTTACTTACTAAGTTCATATACATTCTTGACTAACATTTAGATCTAGATCCTTTGATAGTCGATATGCTAAGAGGCATTTATTCATTCAGTAAAGAGCACTCACGGCCTGTAACATGTCAGATACCTTTCTAGGTACTGGGAATGCAGTTGTGGACACAGGGAGGAGGGGAAAGTCCTGCCTTTGCATTGTACATATTGATGGAGGGAGACAATGAAGGAAGGAAAAAGGGGGAAATTTATACAATTAGAGAATGAGGTCGGGAAGTATCTCAGGAGGCAGATCAAAAAGCAGCTGAGGGGTCATTAACAGGGCACTTACTTTTCACTCTGTAACAGGGAGTCTGAAAGCAGGGAATACCAGAAGAAAGTATATCGGTGTTTCATTGATGATGCAAAGGCATTTGACTGCGTGGATCATAACAAACTGTGGCTGACTCTGAGAAGAATGGGAATCTCAGAACATATAATCGTGCTAATGTGAGACCTATATTGGACCAAGAGGCAGTCGTCAGAACAGAGCAAGGAAACACTGAATGGTTCAAAATTGGAAAGGATGTATGCCAGGGATGTGTCCTATCTCCATACCTTTTCTTTTTTTTTATTTTTATTGTTTTATTTTTACATGTACCATCAAATCAGATCTGGCTGGTACAGGAGGCCATTGTCCCCTCCTTCTCCAGCAGAGCATCTTGTGGATTTGAACCGCTATCTCCGTACCTTTTCAACCCGTATGCAGAGCAGATTATCCGGGAGGCTGGGCTCTATGAGGAGAAGTGTGGTGTCAGGTTTGGTGGAAGATCTATTAACAATCTGTGTTATGCAGATGACAAAACTCTACTTGCTGAAACTGAGGAGGACCTCATGCACTTGCTGCAGAGGGTCAAGGACTGCAGCCTTCAGTAGAGACTGAGGCTCAAAGTCAAGAAGACAAAGATTCTCACCACTGGACCAATTGCCAGCATCAGAACGGATGGTGAAGAGAGTGAGATGGTTCACAACTTTAGTCTACTTGGCTCCACAATCAACACTCTTGGTACCAGCAGCCAGGAAATTAAAAGACGTATTGAGATGGGAAAGTCTGCTGTTAGGGACCTATCTAAAGTACTCAAGAGCAACGGTGTGTCTCTGGAGACTAAGGTGCATCTGATACAGGCCATGGTCTTTGCAATTACTTTTCATGTATCATAGAGCTGGACAATGACTAGGGAGGATAGAAGGAAAATTGGTGCCTTTGAGCTGTGGTGATGGAGAAGAGTATTGAATGTACCATGGACTGCCAAGAAAACAGATTCATTCTGGAGAGGGTTAAACCGGGCTACTCCTTGGAGGCAAGGATTCTGGGGCTTCGTCTGACATAATTTGGACATGTTGTAAGGAGGGATAGGTCCTTGGAGAGGGACATCATGCTTAGCAGGGTGGAGGGACAGCTCAGGAGAGGAAGACCCTCTATGAGGTGGATTGATTCAGTGACTTGGGTAATCGGGATGGGTGTGTCAGAGGCAATGCGATTGGCACAGGATAGAGCAGGGTTTAGGGCTGTAGTACACAGGGTCGCTATGAGTCTCAAGCGACTCGATGGCACATAACAACAACAACAACAACAACAGGCAGTCATTGCTGATTTCTGGGGGAAGGAGTTACTTTAGCCTACTACTGCTCTACTAACGATAGGTAATGGCAAAATGGACAGAAGCCGGGAAGCAATAATCAAGATGAATGATGATAGGGGCTTGGACTATGCTAAAGCTTAGGTTTTGTCCTGAGAAAATCCCTCTCTGTAAGATGGGGAAATCTAAGAGGAAGTGTGTTTGTTACTGTTGCGAGAGGTGGGAGTGGGATGGATATCAACATGAAAAGCCTCTTAGACATTAAAGGACAGATGTCCAGCAAAGCAGGTGAAGATAACTGAAGTTCAGGGAACTAGTGTTGGCTGGAAAGAGACATTTCCCATGAAGAGAAAGATCACTGGTGTTGTTTTTATGTGCTGTCAAGTCGTATAGCAACCCTATGTACAACAACAGCCCTAAACCCTGCTCTGTCCTGTGCCAATCGCACTGTCTCTGACACACCCATTCCAATTAACCCAGTCATTGAATCAATCCACCTCATAGAGGGTCTTCCTCTCCTGTGCTGTCCCTCTACCCTCCCCAGCATGATGTCCTTCTCCAAGAACCGGTCCCTCCTTACAACATATCCAAAGTATGTCAGACGAAGCCACAGAATCCTTGCCTCCAAGGAGCAGCTCGGTTTGAATCTGTTTGTTTTCCTCACAGTCCATTGTACAATCAGTACTCTTCTCCAGCACCACAGCTCAAAGGCATCAATTCTCCTTCTATTCTCTTAGTCATTGTCCAACTCTCTGATGCATACGAAGTGATTGTAAAGACCATGGCCTCTATCAGATGCACCTTAGTCTCCAGAGAAACACCATTGCTCTTGAGTACTTTAGAGAGGTCCCTAACAGCAGACTTTCCCATCTCAATACGTCTTTTAATTTCCTAGCTGCTGGTGCCAAGAGTGTTGATTGTGGAGCCAAGCAGACTAAAGTTATGAACCATCTCATTCTCTTCACCATCCATTCTGATGCTGACAATTGGTCCAGTGGTGAGAATCTTTGTCTTCTTGACATTGAGCATCAGTCCATACTGAAGGCTGCAGTCCTTGACCCTCTGCAGCAAGTGCATGAGGTCCTCCTCAGTTTCAGCAAGCAGAGTTGTGTAATCTGCATAACGCAGATTGTTGACAAATCTTTCACCAGTCCTGATGCCACATTTCTCCTCAAAGAGCCCAGCCTCCCGGATAATCTGTTCTGCATACAGGTTGAAAAGGTATGGAGATAGGAATCATCCCTGGCGTATGACCTTCCCAATTTTGAACCATTCAGTGTTTCCTTCCTCTGTTCTGATGACGGCCTGTTGGTCCAAGCATAGGTTTCGCATTATCACGATCAAGTGTTCTGGGATTCCTATTCTTCTCAGAGTCAGCCACAGTTTGTTATGATCCACACAGTCAAACGTCTTTGCATAATCAATGAAACAAAGATAGACATTCCTCTGCTACTCCCTGCTTTCTGCTAAGATCCATCTAATATTAGCTACAATATCCCTAGTACCACAGCCCCTTCTAAACCCAGCCTAGACTTCTGGCAGTTCTCTGCTGATGTGCTGTTCCAGTCATTTTTGGATAATCCTCAGTAGAATCTTGCTTACATGTGAAATCAATGATATTGTTCTATAATTTCCACACTCAGTTGGGTCACCCTTCTTTGGAATGGGAACAAATAGAGATCTCTTCCAGTCAGTTGGCCAAGTGGTTGTTCTCCAGATTTCTTGGCACAACTTGGTGAGCACATCCAGGGCAGCATCTGTTAGCTGAAATATGTCAATTGGTATACCATCTATCCCTGGGGCCTTATTTTTTGCCATTTCCTTCGAAGTAGCTTGAACTTCTTCCTTCATCATCATAGGCTCTTGCTCATATGTTGTTTCATTAAATTCCTCTGTCTGTTAATTCCTTTTGATACAGTGACTCAATATATTCTTTCCATCTTCTCTTAATACTTCCTGGATCATTTAACATTCTGCCTAAAAAATCCTTGATTATAGCAACTCGAGGTTTAAGACCACTTATAGAGAACAAAAATGCCTTAGGGTCCATCGAGATAAGCTGCCACCCACACAGGAGCTGTGCTTGAGCTGCCAGTGAGGAGGACAATCTGAGTGTTTCCTAAATGGCCATGAATAAACTATTTCAAGGAGGAAAAAGTCCACAGGTGTGGGAGAGGGGGGATGCTGTCTTTCTATCAGTTGACTTAATAGTAAATAGTTGTACTGCTAAACCCAAAGGCAAGTAGTTCAAATCCACCAGCTGATCTGTGGAAAAAAAGATGGACAATCCCCTCTCATGTGATTTACTGCCTCAGAAAACCCACACTGCAGGGTTATCTTTGAGTTGGTTTCAACTTGTACACAACAACCCCAAAACATCATCAGCTAATAATAGAGCTGAGGATTGATCAATGGGGTTTATGAAGAGAAGTATCCCAGACTAGCAAAGTAAACTTTATTAACACACACAATCCTGGGTCACCCATAACAGTGAACATCCATCTGCAAGTGAACATATAGACATGCAGGCAAGACAAACAGATATGGGGAAGTGAAAAAGGCTACATCTGAGATAATACATGTTATTGTTAGGTGCCATCAAATCAAATCTGACCTATAGCAATCCTCTTCTATGTCATTCTCAATATTTTACCTACTGCTGCAGTCACTATGTCAATCTATCTGCTTGAAGGTCTTCCTCTCTTTTGCTTATCCCCTCCCAAGTATGATGTCTCTCTCCCAAGAAATAGTCTCTCTTAGCAATATGTCCAAAGCATGTAAGATGAAGTTTTTCCATCTTTGCCTTCAGGGAGCACTCTGGCTTCACCTTCTCCAAGACATATCTGGTTTGTTCTTTTGACAGTTCATAGAATATTTACTACTCTTCTCTAACAACACAGCTCAAAGTTATCAATTCTCCTTCTGCCATTTTTATTCATGGTCCAATTCTCAGAAGAATATAAGTGACTGAAAAGACCATGGACTGAATTAGGTACAAATTAGTCCTCAAATTGACATCATTGTTCTTCAATAATTTCCTAACTGCCAGTACCAACAGAGTTAATTGTAGATCCAAGTAAGCTGAAGTCCTTGTCAGTTCCAATCATTTCCTGATCTGTCATGATATTGTCTATCAGTCCACTGATGAGAATTTTTGTTTTCTTGATGTCGAGATGCAATTCATATTGAAGGCTGCCATCTTGCATCTTCTGTAGTGAGAGCCACAAGTCCTCTTCGCTTTCAGTAAGGAAGGTTGAGTCATCTGCATAAGAAAGGTTATTGATGAGTCTTCCTTCAATTTTGATGCCACATTCTTCCTCATAGTGTCCAGCTTTTCAAATAATTTGCTCAGTGTATAGATTAAACAGGTGGAGAGAAAGAATACAACTCCAACACACACCTTTCCTAGTTATAAACCATACAGTGTTTCTTGCTATGTGCACACAACAGCTTCTTTGTCTAGGTACAGATTTTCTGTAAGCACAATTAAGTTCTGGGATTCTCATTATTCTAAATATTATTTATAATTTGTTGAAGCCAGAACAATTAGAAGAGATGCTGAAATAAAAGAGCTGAGCAGGCAGGTTGAGAAAACAACACAAAATATCATAAGAGAATGTGCAGAGAGCTGAAATTCAGTAATAAAAAGGAAAGAATTTGATTGGCATTTCTCAAGCTGAAAGAACTGAAAAACAAATCCAAGCCTTGAGTTGCAATAGGGAGACACTTGAATGATCCAGGAGGTTAACTGGATTAAAAATCTTTAATTAATGAGGAACCATCAAAAGAAGATGGAGGGGAATACACAGAATCACTGTTCGAAAAAGAATTGACCAACATTGAAATATTTCAGGAAGATTCTCACCACTGGACCAATTGGCAGCGTCAGGATGGATGACGAAGAGATTGAGATTGTTCACAGCTTCAGTTTGCTCGGCTCCACAGTCA
>NW_006399825.1:2630110-2725873 GCF_000299155.1 Elephantulus edwardii | reverse complement strand
TAACAACAACAGCAATAATTTGCTTGCATGTGATATTAATAATATTGTTCAAAGGTTTCCACATTCTGTTGGATCACTTTTTTGGGAATGAGAACAAATAAGGACCTCTTCCAATCTGTTGGCCAGACAGCTGTCCTCCAAATTTCCTGGCATAGACTGGTGAACACATCCAAGGCTACATCCGCTAATTGAAAGAAGTCAATTGGCACCCCCTAAATTCCTGGGGCCTTATTTTTTTGCCGGTGTCTTCAACGCAATTTCTATTTCCTCCTTCATTACCATTTGCTCCTGTTCGTATGGTATGTCCTGAAATTTTTCAGTGTCAATCAATTCTGTCTGGTACAGTGATTCTGAGTATTCCCTCCATCTTCTTCTGATGCTTTTTGGGTCATTCACCATCTTGCCCATAGCATCCTTCAATATTGTGACGCGAAGCTTAAATTTGTTTTATGTTTTTCTCACTTTGAGAAATTCAGAACAAGTTCTTTCCTTTTTATTCTAGAAAACCAGCTCTCTTCACATCCCATTATAATACTTTGCTTTGTCCTCCTGGACTGTCCTTTGAAATCTGTTCAGCTCTTTTATTTCAACATGTTTTCCTTTTGTTTTGGCTTCTTGACGCTCCTGTGCAATTTTTACAGTCTCTTCTGACATCTATTTTAATTTTTTTCCCGATTTATCAGTCTCTAATAGGTTCTAAACTCACTCACTAGTGGAACAGAGGTATATTAACTCTAAATACAAAATAAAACAGGTAAAAATGAAAGTGACACTGTTTTATAAATTACATTTTCCATATGTACTTACATCAACATTTCAGAATCTGAGCCTATTATTTGAATAATTCTGAGGAGCTTTTAAACATTTAAGTACTGACAAGGCAATATTTCTCTTGAATTTACTTACTCATTGTTAAGTCAGAACCAACCCATATCTTACTCTGCAACAACAACAACAACAACAACATCATATAATCGAGAGCCAATTATAATGAAAGAAGAAATTGAATGAATGAAGCTTCACAGAAGACACTGGCAAAAAAATAAGGCCTCAAAAAATTAATAAGATACCAATTGACATGTTTCAATTAACAGATGCAGCCCTGAACATGGTCACCAGTTCATGCCAGGAAATCTTTTTTTTTTTTTTTTACTTTTTTACTATTATTATTATTATTATTAATTTTAATGAAAATTTACAGAGACTTTGTATTTCCATTCATTCATTGTTGCACTTTTCTCCCTGCCAACCCCTCCCCCCAGTACACTCTTCTCTTTGAAAAACAAAAGAAGAATTCTTTCATTGTTTTAGAATCCCTCACCCAAGGTCCACTCCACTATGCAGCCTTCATTCTGGACTCCTGTCATGACAAGGAGACCTAATCACATTTTTCCTTTTAAACAGTTTTCTCCTTCATCTGTTTCAGTGCAGTATACATTATTTATCCCATCTTTCTCAGTCTCCCCACAACCCTGATGTCAGTTCTGTTTTACAACTGTGGTATTATGCATTATTTGTGCTTTTGTGACGGAAATATTTCACTCAGCATAATGTCCTCCAGGGTCACCCAGTTTGAATACTATTGCATAAGTTCCTTATTTTTCAATGCAGCGTAGTATTCCATTGTGTGAATATACCACAGCTTCTCTATCCATTCATTTGTTGATTGGCACTTAGGTTGTTTCCAACTCCTTGCTATTGTGAACAAAGTCATGATAAACATGGGTGTGCATGTATCTGTTTTGGTGGCAGTTATGGTCTCTTTAGGGTATATTCCCAGTAGTGAAATTGCTAGGTCAAATGATATCTCTATTTGCAACTTTTTGAGAAAGTGCAACACCGCCTTCCACAGTGGTGGCACCATTTTACACTCCACCAACAGTGAATAAGGGTTCCAGTTTCTCCACAACCTCGCCAGCATTTGTTGCTTGCTGTTCTGTTAAATTTTGCTATTCTTACTGGAGTGAGATGATATCTCATAGTTGTTTTGATTTGCATCTCTGTTAGAGCTAGGGATTTTGAACGTTTCTTCATGGCCATCTGAATGTCTTCTTTGGTGAAGTGTCTGTCCATATCCTGTGCCCATTTTTCAATTGGATTGTTTACCTTTATCTTGTTGTGGTGCTCAAGTACTTTATAACTTCTGGATATAAGTCCTTTATCTGACATGTTATTAAGAAATACATTTTCCCAGTCTGTGGCTTCCCTTTTTACCCTGTTGGAGTTTTTGGATGTGCATAGGGATTTGATTCTTAGAAGGTCCCATTCATCTATTTTTATCTTCTCCTGACTGTAAATTTTTCAGGATACTTGGAAGACTGTTTATGTTGTGGATTAGGACTTCTAGCGTTCTTCCAAGCTTTTCTTTAATGAAGTTTATAGTCCTTCGTTTTAGTCCTGGGTGTCAGGAAATCTTAAATACAGCTGCCTGGTATACTGAAATAGATATTTGCTCCCAATATCAAGAAAGTTGATCCAACAGAATGTGGAAATTATCAGACAATATAAGTAATATCACCTGCAATCAAAATACTCCTGAAATAATTTAAAAACTGCTATAACAGTACATAGCCAGGAAACTGCCAGAAGTTCAAAGTGAATTCAGAATAGGCCGTGGCATCAAGGATATCATTTTTTGATGTCAAATAAATCTTGCTTAAAAACAAAGAAGATGATCATACATCGATTGTCAGGTGATATTTCTACATGCATATTTGTATATGCTTAAATATGTTCATGTATACTGTAGAGCCAATAGAGTGTAACACACGTAAACTGCTTAATAATTATTAACCACTCTGGAAAAATTTATTATTTGTCATTCTAGGACTTCAGGGCCTAGAAAATGCTTTCCACCCTACTTTAGTGACTAGCCCTGAGGTATTGATATATTGTGAGCAGTCATCAGAGGTCTAACAATTGGTCTCTTCCTGGCCAGGATGAAGAAGAGCAAAGCAAAGCAAAAGATTCAAAGAGAAAGCGACCACGACAACTCATCCTGCACTACCTTGGGACCATAGAAACTAGATGCTACACCGACTATGACTGACTCCTCTAAGAGTTTAGAGTAGCGGTTGGTGAACAGAGTAGAATGAAAACGTGTAACAATACTCAAAACTATAAAGAGGACAAGACTTCTTTGTCTAATAGAGGCTAATGGAACCTCCAAGGTTAAGGCCTTAGTTCTCCTTTGAGTCTACAACTGAACTCACTTCTCCAGCCCTGCTTTCAGCACAAAACAATAGACAACCCTACGTGCCAAACAAGAACCAGAGCAAACCATGAACAATAACCACAGTGAATGAATCCCAGAGCTGTCTCCTTGAAATAATCAGCCATATCCTTCAACCGTACAGCCAACCATTCCCATCAAGAGGGAAACATTTAGTCGAAATGTAGGAAAGGAGATGATGGAAGGTTGAATGGAAATGAGAGTCACAGGAAGAAATGCAAAGATTGTTGTTACAATGCAGGACATAATTAATGCCATAAAACAACATGTATAAATAGTTAAACGAAAGGCAACATCCTCTGTAAACTTTCACTCAGTAAAAGAAGTGAAGCCTCAGCTACCTGGTGGAAAAAGAGATGAAGGCGAGGAGTTAGGGAGGTCTAGGAAAAGTAACTTTTCAGAGGGGCTTTGTTCTAAGAGACAAAAACAGAGAGGTTGCAGGGTGCAGAAATGAGAGGAAGAGTTGTGTGGGTTTTGTGTGGGTTTATTTGTTTATTTGTTTGTTTGCTTGCTTGTTTGTTTTAAGTGTGAGAATGCAAAAGAGTAGAAATTTGATGACCAAGGAAATAAAAAGAGGCAACTGTTGGAGTGCCATCCAGAGACTGGAGTGAGGGAATTTCCTGCCCAAGTGAAGGGCCTGCTCTCAGACAGGAGAGAGGACAGTGCAGCCACAGAAACAGCAGGAGAGGCAGAGGCGCTGGCACAGATGCAAGAAAGCACTTGAATGTGCAAAGAAAGTAAATCCCCAACATGTCAGAGTAGTTAATGCTACTGGTCTCTCAGAGAGGTAAACATGGAAAACTCTGTGTGTGTGTGTGTACACACATATATAAAACAGCAGCAGAACTACAGCAGCTGGCTTGAACCTAGAAGGTGTAGAAATATGAGAGGACCACACTATTACAAAAGGAAAGGTTTCTTCTAATTGCCACACAAGTAGATTCGAGTTGGGATGAGGTGGATGAAGGGAGGCGAAAGGGGAACTGGAGGAGTCAGGAAAAGGCCACACACACTCTTAATTCAATATTTCACTCCCATTAAAAATAAGCTCTCCATAAGTTTCAGTGTAGGGCACATAATTCTATGTAAAAACTGCGATTCCTCAGCTGGAATATAAATCATGATGATTAGGCATTCGTCTCCCTGAGAGTCCTTGAGGCAGAGACAAGACATGGGTACAGTAATAAAGATCTGGTTATTAGAAAGTCCACCCTAAACTCCTGTAAGAAAAAAAAAATAACAAGAAAAAAGCTCTGAAAGTATTTATTTATTGGAATACAACACAGTTTTGATTATTTTATTAAAATTAAAATGTCTACCTTGATATCTAAATGATATTTTATTTCTCAATCATGGTTCTATGTTCTTTAAAAATAAACTATGAAGCCTCTTCTGACTAAACGCTTTGATAAAATAATGAATATTAAATATTCAAAGCCACAAGAAGGACCAGCTTCTCTTTGTGGTAGCTGAGGAGTGCCCCCTACAGTCTAATGTGCACAATGCATGCGGATGACAGGCAAAGGACCGCGCTGGAGTGTTTGGGAACTGTCCTGTAAGCCATCAGTGAAAGAAAGGTAAGAATTCTTGGCTGGGAAAATATGACATTAAAGACTAATAAATTCACGGAAAATATTAATTCCTGCATACATATAAACAGCTAGAAATGAAATGGAAAACCTTTACATAGACTTTCCTTTTTTCTGACAATTTCATTTCACAATTAATTAAAGAACAACAATTTATTAGTAAATTCTGTTTTCATTATTTTGTCACTTCATATCAATGATTGAAAATACGGTAAAATAATGAAAATGGAATTAAATTCTATGCCCTCCACAAACCACTTCTGTATCTGGAATCGAAATTACTTGCATCTGTTGTAAGTAACATTAGAAAACATAACAAATCAAAATGAATTCTAGTTTGAGGTTTTATTTATTTTTTAAAAGAATTTATAAAGAAGTATTTGCTTTCTATAAGCAGTACTTCTGTAGTGGTAATTAATTTAAAAATAAAAACAGTACAGGAGGCATGGAATTCATATTCCCATGGTTCCAATATAAAATATTATATAAGTGTATATAAGTACAGTGTCCAAATATATTACACTAATTATCAATATTAAACACTGTATAAAATGTATTGAAATAATATTTGAGAGCCAGAGAATTTGATGATAAATTAATCCAAATTATTACATTTTATATCACTTTTTCTCATCTAGTTTTGTATTTGTAAGAGTCAAGAGAGACAAAATATATACTAAAATATTTTAAATTTCACATAGGAAAGATTTGAAGCCAAACATTAGTGATATTTAAATATACTAATGTACTTAATATCTATCACTATAAATTAAAACCTAGAATTATATTAATGCTTAGCAGTGGACACAGTAGTATTTATTTAAATTATCAGCCTCCTACATGATCTTTGAATAAGTGCACATTGTTGGAAAACTGCACTTAGCATCATAAAATTATTGTTCATTTAGACTTAATTTCACATATATTCAGGAGCTATACATAAATGCATGTGATTAAATTGATAAATTGTACTTCAAGAAATTTTGTAAAGAATGCTCTTCATACTCCAGAAATAGATTAGAATTATATAGTTTGATAGCTTGTTTTTTCTTATGCAATTTAATGGCATAATCTAATATTTACATATTCTGACTTCCATAAAATTCTTAATAAAGTTGAATAACGATAAAATGATAAAATATATCCTTTCTTATAGATAATAAAAGCTAGAGCCATTTACACTGCCTTTTGAGTTAATCTTTCTATGTATTCTGGTTATTTACCTAAAAGTCAAAATTGTCTCTTCTTTCTACTTTATCTCTAATAACATACTCAAATGTTAAAACAGCATTTGTGGAAATGCCAACTAAAATACTACTAGTGTACAGGCCCCATAAATATACACTGAAATTACTTAAGATGACTCTTTTCATATTTAATTAACCACGGGAATTTCTAGAATTGTCCGCTTTATAGAATTTTTGTCAAAATATAGCTTAAAACTATGTTTTTGGTAATACAAAGTGATTAAAACATTTCAACAGGACAATGATGCTTTAATTTTTAATTCAAAGATACCCCATTAATTTCAGTAAATAAATAGGACATTAAAATTTCCCCCTAAAAAAAGCTTTGATCCAGAAAGAAATTTTAATTTCTTAATTGTCATGTCTCTACATGACAAGTAGGAATAAAAATAAAACCAAGCTTTGAATATTATAGAACATTGATTATAAAGTCTTCATTTGTGAAAATGTACCAGATTAATAATGAAGGCAATTTTAAGTAAACTCTTATTCAAATTGAAAATACAATTGTAGGTTGGATACACTCCTTTGGTGTTTAGAATACATCATAAATTCAGTCACTTCCTCATGCCCCAGAAAATGCAGACATTTTTCAGAAAGGCTATTGCTTTCATACTATTCCTACCATGAAAAATGCTACCTTTTTTGGCTAATACAAAGAAACCACAATTAACAGTGAAACCATAAAGACTTTCTGTGTTAACCACAAATGGCCTTTCCCATAGAAAAATGGCTTGCATGTGTTCTAAATGTGTTCGGTTTCGTTTTGTAGGGAAGGAGCTGTGGGTATGTTTTTATCTAAGAAAAGAATATGGCATGCACATGCACCGCTTTCCAAAATGAGAAACACTCATTGGACTTAATCGGAGTTTTGTCTGGGCCGGAAATTCAGAATTAAGTTCCATGGGTGATGATTTGCGATTCTCTGGACAAGACTCTGAGGTTGATGTGCCCAACTTCCTAGGCTTTTCAGTATAATGCAAGGCGGAGGGACCTTTAACTGCCCTGGATTACCGTATGCAAAATAATGTTGGGCCTATTTTACTAGTACCCAGCCTTCACAGATTTGCACATTGCTAATTGAGTACTGTTAGTTCAGTGTGGGTCAGTCCTACACACAACTGTCCGCGGCCTGTCACTGTTCTTGTTCTGCCTTTTTTTTATGTGCTGTGTGCATGTCACATCAGTTAATTTTTTAGTATTTACTCATTACATGAACATCAGAATGTTCATGGAAATCTGCACATGTTGATGGTGCAAGTCATTTTTTCCATTTGGTTTTAGCGTATGTTGGATCTTTATGGTGTATTTATCAGTGGGTGCTCCTTGAGAGCACATAGCAAAGGGAAGACCTTTTGCTCACTAGAAAGTCTCCTTAGAAAGAGTATAAATGGAAAGGAAGTAAAATTTCATTCCCTAGTTTTTCAGTGTTTGTGTATAAAGGAAAATGTGACAATCTGAGAGAAAATCAGAAATTACTTAGAATAATATCTGTCTCCAATATGATCTATCCAACAGAGGTAACACCCAGAAAAGCATGTTCTCCATACAAATAATGTTTGGATATCTTAACAGTTTATCCCACCAAAGATATATCTAATCCTCTACTCTCAATATATCTTTATAGGACTATACCAAAGACTAAAAAAAAATTAAAAATAAAAAGCCACTATCTTTTTATTATTCACAAGCTTAGCACAGCAAAGTGATGATTTATTTTTTAATAATTCTGTTTATATGTTGTAGAATTACCTACCTTAAAGAAGGGAAATTACGATTTTCAAGACCTTTTAAATAATCTTATAACTGAAAAAAAGGCTGAGTATTCACAACACTAAAACCAGTTTAAAACATAAAGCTCAGTAAATTAACAAAATTGATTTTTTTTACTTTAAGTTCTCAATACTATTAATTGAATCATCAGTTAATTCATTGTTATATAAGTTTATATTTGAATATGTTTCTACGACTCTTTTCTGGCTTTCTTTTCATGAAGATGAGGTTTAGATGTATGTGTGAGAGGTGGGAATAAAGATGGAATGTGTGTGCTTGTGTGTATGTATGTGAGGATACACAAATACACATACGAAGTAATGAAATTATCTCAAGCCCTAAGTCTTTTCTATAATTGTCCACTGTCCTTTTTTCTTTGAATTATGTGACAAACTACCATAAAACATGGAAGTTTTGTAATCTACTTCAGCCCCATTACCTTTGAAAAAATACGTTTATAAAGAGGAAAAAATCCAAAACCAAAAACCTTTGTTATTCTTTGGCACAGGAAGAAGTTTCTCTGCTTATAACCAGGCAGCTGCATTATATTTCAAATCTTGTCAGATGTATAATATTAAAAGGGTCTGTATCATGGGAGACATTATGATTTTAATTATGCTTACAAACTTCAGACAAGGCACATGAAAATAAAATATTAACATAATGGGAAAAACAGTAAACACTTTTGGTTAATCCCAAGGTGTTCCTCTAAAAGGAATGGAAAGCTGGTCAGAAAAATTTCTACATCAAATTTAGTAAGATGATATTAAGAAAATGTTTTCAGTTTCTGAGGAAAGATGTAATAAATGTTACATTACGTTGTGCCTTACTCACTGTTTCATTTTTACAAATATGACAGGGAGCAGGAAACAAAAGAAAAGGCAAAGCAAATCTCAATATTAGATATTTCAATAATCTTCCTCAAAAGAAGTAACTACTCGCATAGAGAATGACTTTCCTTTTTTCCTAAAACATTTCCATTTACAATAGTAGCAAATGAAAACAAATACAATTGCACCTACAATTAAGACAAGGGAGCTCTAGTAGCCTAGTCTGTAGTGAGCAGCACCACTAGTCCAAAGGCCACACCTCTCTGCTGGTTCAAATCCACCAGTTGCTCCTCTGAAGAAAGATGGGCAATTTCCTCCTGTGTGAGTTCCAGCATCTGAAAGGTCACTGAAGAGCCAGTTCTAAGTCAATTTTGGTTTATTGACAGTGAGCAAAATTATAATCAAGACAATTTGTATTAAATCACCTGAATGTTAAATCAATGTGTTACAGATACCAATCTTACACATAAAGTCCTGAACATGGAAGTGTTAATCTCTTTTGTATTTTTAATTTTAAAGACAATTATTTTTTATGTCATTGAAAATATACAGCAGAACATCCACCAATTCAACAATTTCAACATGAACATTTCAGTGAATGGTTATATTGTTTGAGTTGTGTCACCATTCTAACCATCCTTTTCTTTTATAAAAATAAAATTTTATTTTAACTGTCATTTTAATGAACATTTACAGAGAAGTTAGATTTTCATTCATACATTGTTGCACATTTTATCCTTTTTCCTCTGGGGATTTTTATCCCCAGTCTACTGGAGGGAGGAGGGTAATAATAACTCATTGTTGCACAGTTACTTAACTGCCTCACTCCTCTAGTCCTCTTTGTATTGATATACCTTTTATTCTAAGATGCTGTACACATAATGCCTATTCAGATATTCCTTTTAAATAATTCTTTCCTTCATCTGCTCCAATGAAATGGTCATTATATATCCACTCTTATCCCAGTCTCTTCCCAACCCTCCATGTCAGACCTGCTTATAACAGTGGTGTTATGCAGTATTTGTCCTTCTGTGACAGAGATTTCACTCAGCATCACATCCTCCAGAGTCCCCCATGTTGTGTAATGTTTTATGAGTTCTTTTTCTGTGCTGTATAGTATTCCACTGTGTGAATATTCCATCCTTTTCCTTTCCATTTGTTTGCCGGTGAACACTTGGGTTGCATGTATTGTAAATAATGCAGCTACAAACATGAGTGTGCATATATCTGTTTATATGGCTGTTATGGTTTCTTCAGGATATATTCCCAGTAGTGGCATTGCTGGGTCAAACCGTATTTCTAAACTTTTTGAGAATGCATCTAAGTGACATCCATACTGGTTGTACCAAGTGCCATTTTATGTTTCTTGCAATTCCTTTTCAAGATGACCCATAAAAATTCTTCCAAGTGCTGTCATGCACTTTGCAAAGACTGGAAATCTTCAAGAAGAACACACTTAGCTCAGTATACATGCCCACTTACCTGGTCATTCCTAAAATGAGCCACCACTGAATCATTCACAGTGTAATTTAGCTCTAATAACTGCTGAATGAAAATACAGATCAGGATCACAGGGATTGGGGCTGGTGTGCATTTACTTATTCTTTCAAGGCTTCTAACACCAGAGAATTTCCCCATGCATTAGAATGTCCACTCCAAGAGAGCAGGATCTCCTGTACTTCTGTCCCATGGACTAACACCAACTCAGAAGCATGCCAGTGAGTTCACATGGTGGAAATGAGTACTGAAGCACTGATATTGGAGACATATCCAGGTGCTCGTCTATTTCATGACTACTAGTGCCAAAGGTGTTGATTGTGGATCTAAGTAAGGTGAAATTGTTGATAATTTCATTCTTTTTCTCCATCTGTCAGAATGCTGCCTATTGGCCCAGTGGTAAGGATTTTTGTTTTCTACAAGCTACGATACAAAACCATATTGAAGATTGCAGCCTGTGATCTGTTGCAGCAATGAGTCTTTCTCAGTTTCAGCAAGCAAGTTTGTGTCATCTGCTTAACATAGGTTGTTGATGAGTTTCTTCCAATTCTGATGCCATATTCTCTTTAGAAAGTGTAGCTTTTAAATGATAGTTTAAGTATACAGACTTAAAAGGTACAGAGAAAAGAAAAAAAAAGGTACAGAGAAAGGATATATCCCTGATGCACTCTTTCCTTGATTTTGAACAATACTGTGTTCCCTTGCTCTGTTCATGTAACTTCTTTGTCAAGGTATAGGTTTCACATGAGTACAATTAAGTGTTCTGGGATTCCCATTATTCTCAGTGTTATCCATAATGTGTTGTGAACCACACAGTTAAATACCTCAGCAGAGTCAATAAAACAAATATAGACATCATTCCGCCACTCTCTGCTTTCAACCAAGATCCATTCCACATCAGCAATAATAACCCTGAGTGCCACAGGCTCTTCTAAACCTAGCTTGTATTTCTGGCAGTTCTCTGTCATAATATTCTAGTCATTTTTGTATAGTCTTCAGTAAGATTTTGCTTGCATGTGATATTGTTTGATAATTTCCACATTCTGTTTGATCATCTTTTTTGTTAATGGGAATAAATATGGATGGATGCTTCCAGACAGGTAGTCCAGATTTCTTGACACAACCTGGTGAGCACCTCAAGGATTGTATCTATTTGTTGGAATATGTCAATTTATATTCCGTCAATTCTTGGGGTTTTATTTGTTCCAATTCCTTCAGAACTATGTGAGCTTCTTCCTTTATTACTAATGGTTCTTGATCAGATGCTACTTCTTGAAATGGCTCTGTGTCAGCCAATTTATTTTGGTATAGTGACTCCATGTATTCCTTCCATCTTCTTTTGATGCTTCCTGAATCATTCAAGATTTTGCCCATAGCATCTTTCAGTATTGAAACTCCAGGCCTGAATTTGCTTTTCCGTTCTTCCAGCTTGAGAAATGCCTAGCAAGTCCTTCCCTTTTGATGTTATGTTTCTAGATGATTCAAATCTCTAGAGACATCAAGTCTGCTCTGACTCATAGCTGCCCTATCTACAAGAAAATTGTGCCAGTTCCCACCCCAATTCCCCAGTCACAGCTTTGCTTAGACCTATTGTTGCAGTCACACTATTTCATTGAGAGTCTTCCTCTTTTTTTTCTGACCTTCTACTTTTCCAAGCATGATGTCTTTTTTCAGGGACTAATTCACCCTGACTACATGCACAGATTATATGGGACAAGTCTCATCATCTTTGCTTCTAAAGAGCATTCTGGTTTCACTTCTTCCAAGACAGATTAGTTCTTATAGCAGAATATAGTACATTCAATACTTTTCTCCAGCACCACAGTTCAAAGGCTTCACTTCTTTGAGTCTGAACTGACTCATAACTGACCCTTCAATAGCTTTTCAGAGGCAGTTAATCACATGGGAGGAGATTACCCATCCTTCTCCCACAGAGCTGCTGATGGATTTGAATCACATGCCTTCAGAATTGAAGTGCAGTTTCTTACCACTAGGACCTATAATATATACTTGGTACCAGAAGCCAGGAACTTAAAAGACAAATTGTATTGGGAAAGTCTGCTGTCAGAGACCTCTCCAAAGTACTGAAGAGCAACGAGGTCAGTCTGATGGCTAAGGTCCTCCTGATACAGGCCATGGTCTTTGCAATTATTTGCTATGCATCAATCAGAAAGCTAAACAATGACTAATGATGATAGAAGGAGAATTAATGCCTTTGAGCTGTGATGTTGGAAAAGAGTATTGAATATACCATGGACTGCTAGGAGAACAAATAAGTTCATCCTAGAGGGAGAAGCCAGGCTGCTCCTTGAAGATAAGAATTCTGAAGCTTCATCTGACATACTTTGGGCATGTTGTAAGGTGGGATCAGTCCTTGAAGAGGGACAGCATGTTGCCAAACATGTTGTCCCTCTCCAAAGAACAGTCCCTCCTCACAACATGCCCAGCAGTAGCAGCATTCAAAACCAAGCTAGTTGCTGGCTGTGGAATGCACCATCAACTGCTCATGTGCAAGTTCAAACTGAAGTAGATCCAAATTTAAAAACCTTCTCAAGAATATGTCTGAAGCATTGAACACAAATGGCCCAAGATCAGATGAGCTGTGCAATAATACCAAAGACATCATCTTTGAAGAAAATAAAAGGTAAGTATAAGTCAAAGGAGAAAGAAAGACTGAAGTCGATGTTAAAAGAAACTCTGAAAATTGCACTGGAATATTGAGAAGCCACAACAAAGGGAAGCAATAAACAAAAGACTTTAAAAAGGGAAACCTCAAGAAGACAAAGCAAAATACTATAGCGGAATATGCAAAGAACTGGAGCTGGAGATTTAAAAAGGAAGAACTTGCTCAGCATTTCTCAAGCTGAAAGAACTGAAAAACAAATTCAGTCCTCCAGTTACAATACTGAAAGATGCTATGGGCAAAATTTTGAATGATACAGGTAATATCAAAAGAAGATAGAGGAAATACAATGTCACTGTAAAAAAAATAGAATTAGTCAACATAAAAATATTTCAAGAAGTAATATATGATCAATAACCAATGATGATAATAGAATAAGTCCAAGCTGCACTGAAGGCATTGGCAAAAATAAGGATCCAGAAATCTATGGAATACCAACTAATATGGTTTCACTAACAGATACAGTCCTTGATGTGCTCACCAATCCGTGTCAGAAAGTTTGGAAGGCAGTCAGCTAGCCAACTTACTGGAAGAGATCCATATTTATTCCCATTCCCAAGAAAGGTGACCCAACAGAATGTAGAAATTATCAAACAATATCATTAATATAATATTCAATCAAAATATTGCTGAAGATCATTTAAAAGTGTCTAGAACAGTTCATTCATAGGTAACTGCTAAAAGTATAAGCTGAGTTTAGAAGAAACCATGGCACCAGATATCATTGTTGATGTCAGATGGATCTTGGTTGAAAGTAAAAAATACCAGAAAAAAATGTTTATTTGTGTTTTATTGTATACACAAAAATATTTTTCTGTGTGGATCATAATAAACTATGGTGAGTATCTAGAAGAATGGGAACATTTAATTGTGCTTATACAAAACCTATACAAAGACAGAACAAAGGTTTAAAATTATTATTTCAAAAGCATGGTTTAAAATCAAAACTTGCACCAGTGCTGTATCCTCTTTTCTTACCTGTTCAATCTATATGTTTAAAAAAAAATCATTTGAGAAGCTGGACTTTATGAAGAAGAATATGGTATCACCTCTGTTGATGAGGAGACTCATCAACAACTTGTGTTACGCAGATGACACAACCTTGCTTGCTAAAAGTGACTTAAAACCTTGGTTATGGCTACAAAGATGGCACCAAGAGTGAAGAAAGAAGCCCCTGCCCCTCCCAAAACTGAAGCCAAAGCAAAGGCATTAAAGGCCAAGAAGGCAGTCCTGAAGGGCACCCACAGCCTAAAAAAAGAAAGAAGAAGATCTGCATGTCACACACCTTCCCATGGCCTAAGACACTTGTGACTCCGAAGGCAGCCCAAATACCCCCAGCAGAGCGCCCCCAGGAGAAACAAGCTTGACCACTACACCATCATCAAATTTCCCCTGACCACTGAGTCAGCTATAAAGAAGATAGAAGATAACAACACGCTTGTGTTCATTGTGAATGTCAAGGCCAACAAGCACCAAGTTAAACAAGCTGTAAAGAAGCTCTATGACATCTATGTGGCTAAGGTCAACACTTGGATTAGGCCGGATGGAAAGAAGAAGATCTGTGTTCGGCTTGCTCCTGACTATGATGCTTTGGATGTTGCCAACAAAATTGGGATCATCTGAACTGAGTCCAGCTGGCTAATTTTAAATATAAATTTTTCTCACAAAAAAAAGGGCTACGCAAGATCAAAGACTATAGTCTGCAATACAGATCCCATCTCAACATCAAGAAAACAGAAATCCTCAACACTGGGTCAAAAGGCAGCATCATGATAAATGGAAAAAATATTAGTTCTCAATTATTTCACTTTGCTTAGATCCATAAACAACACTATCAGTACCAGAAATCAAGAAATTAAAAGGCATAGTGCACTGGGAAATTCTGTTGTCAAGAACCTCTCCAAAGTGCTGACAAGCAATGATGTCAGATTTAAGACTAAGATGTGTCCAATTCAATCCATGGTCTTTTAAATCACCTGATACACCTCTAAGAACTGGACAATGAATAAAGATGACAGAAGAAAGATTGATGACTCTGAGTGTGGTATTGGAAAATAGTACTGCGTTAATAAAAAAAAATAAATAAACTGACAAGTCTTGGAGAAAGTGCAACCAGAGTGCTTGTTGGAGATATGGATGGCGCTGCCTCATTTCACATATTTTGGGCATGTTGTTAGGAGAGGCTATTCATCATGTTTGTATAAGTAGAGGGTCAGAAAAAGAGAGGAAGACCCTCAACAAGATGGAGTGACATAGTGGCTGAAGTTATGGGATCAAATGTATTAAAGACAATAAGGATGGCACAGGATAGGACAAGGTTCAGGTCTCTTATTTTGATAAGGTCAATGAGAGTCATACTCAACTGGATGGCACTTAACACTAAGAACAATGATTCTATCTTTATACTGAGCAAGTTATTGAAGAATTCTGACTATGAAGAAGAATGTGACATCAGGATTGGAGGAAGACAACCTGTATTATGCAAATGACACAAGCTTGATTGCTAAAAGTGAGAAGGACTTAAAGCTCTTCCTGCAGAACATCAAGGAATACAGTCCTCAATCTCAGTATCAGGAGAAAACCAACAACAACAAAACACATCACCTCCCAAGCCAGAGACACCATCACACAAATGGGAAAAAGATTGAAATTGTTAAATATTTTATTTTGCTCAGATAGACAGTTAACACCCTTGGTACCATCAGTCAAGAAATCAAGACAGGTTGGGAAAATCTGTCAGGGACCTCTCCAGAGTACTAAAGAACAATGATGTTAATTTAAAGACAGGTGTTCCTGATCCAAGCCATGGTCTTCTCAATTGCCTGGTATGCATCTGAAAGTTGGACAATGACTAAGGATGACAGAAGAATTGATGTTTAGGTTGCGGTGCTGGATAAGATAAGAGTACTAAATATCCCATTGACTGCCAAGAAAACAAGTCTATTTTGGAGAAAGTAAAACCAGGGTTCTGCTCCTTGAAAACAAGGATGGTGAAACTCAATCTCACACACTTTGAGCATGTTGTTAGGAGAGCCAGTTCTCGGAGAAAGACATCTTGGGGATGGTACAAAACAGGACAGAGTTTAGATCTCTTGTTTATAGGGCTGCTATGAGTCACAGTTGACTTCAATGCGTATGTACAACAAGAAACAACATGAACATACATAAATATGCTTTCTCTGACTATCCTCCCAGGAAATAAAGAACAGAAATGTATTCAAGATTCTGAGCCAGAGCAGACAGAATGATGGACTCATCTGAAATTGACTCACTGTGGTTTATAGAAAAATGGAGAGTCAACATAAGAGAGGAGGACCCTCACATGATGGGCTGCTGATGGTGACTGGATCAAGGGTTCTAGTGTGTCAGAGATGATGAGGTTGGCACAAGATAGGGCAAGTTTCGTTCTGTTGTTCATAGAAGGTTGGGACATTATGAGTCTCAGTTGAGTCTATGGCACCTAACAACAGTAAGAGCAAAGCAGATTTTGAGAAATGCAAATGTCACACACCACATGAAGAGTGGCCAGAAACAGAAGTTCAAGAGACACAGGATCTTGGTCCAGAGCTGATAGAACTCTTTCCTGTTGAGGCAGCCCTTGAATTTTAACTTGTAGCTCCGTAACTCCAAAAGAACAAATGTTTAAAATAATCCACTGGCACTAGATAACTAAGCCATCTCCCCCGCAGTCAAACGTAGCTCCTCCTTTAAATGGATGTGCCTCTATCATTTAGCTTCCTATTACACATACAGATTTATAGGAAACAGGTTAAAATAAACACAAATAATTTCAGATGCATTAAGTACGAAATGACACTGTTGACAAAATCATGTTATAAATTTTACAGAAAGCATCAGAAAAATATTTGTAAATCTTTTCTTTCTGCCAGAAAAGTGGCAGCCGTATTGTTTAGCTCAGCATCGTGAATGATCATACAAAACCAAAAAATTTAACAAGTATTGAATAGCTTTTACTATATAAAAGTGCCTTGAGTCCATGAATGTTTTTTGGTTTTCTTCCCTTGAAACCATTTTTTTCCTAATTGTTTTTATTTCATGAGTCTGGGGCAATTTAATGTATACTGCAGCATAATTGTTCCTTTCCATAATACCAGGAGAAAGTAAAAAGAATGAATGCAGCAGATCAAGGCTCGGGTACAGGGAAGGGTGACAAATTGAACTCTAAGCATGTCCCTTCAAAAAGAATATGGAGCATACAAAACAAATGCTCACATTTTGCATAGTAGTATCTGAGTCGAGTCACATATATAGTGTTTGAGATTTTTAGTATTAGATTGTTTTTCAATATTTCAGTGTATCTTTTCTTATGTGAGTCCTATATGATAACAGAATTAAAGCCCTGGAGGGATGTCTATAATAGCTATATCTAAAGGTTCTTTACTCTTGGGGGAAAAAGGTGATGAGACCTAGACAGTGTTGGAAGTCTGTAAACCATGAAAGCAGCTACTAACTGCCAATGACAGTGTTGGAAGTCTGTAAACCATGAAAGCAGCTACTAACTGCCAATGAGTCTAAGATGACCAGTGTCTGTCAGACACGAATTGTGCTGCATGGGGTATTCAAAGGCTGATTTTCCACACGTAGATTGCCAGGCTTCACTGTTGGGTCAGCAGTTGAATGTGTTAGCTGCCTCACCAACCAAGCCAATTACGATAAATTCAACAACAACTCCTGATGATCCCATGTCCTCCAGAGTAAACCTCCCCATAACATTTCACTGGTCATGACCTTTCAGAAATAAGTGCCATCAAATCCAACCCACTGCTGTCCAGTTGATTCTGACCCATAGTGACCCTCCAATCTGGTTTCAAAACTTTCCAATCTTTATGAGACCTGTCTACTCATTTTTCTCCAACAGAGAAGTTGGTGGAGTTGAGCTATTTACACAACGCATAATACACTTCAATTCATTCACTTATCACATAATGCACTGTTATTGTTGTGATGTGCAGTGGAGTCAACTATGTCTCAGTAACTCGAGTACTATACCATCAAAAATAAATTTCCAGACCTTTGTTCCAAGGTGTTTTTGAATGTATTTGAATTCCCAATTTTTTATTTAGTAATCAAATTGTTAGCCATTTGTGCTATCAAGATGGTCTATAAACTACAGTGAGTCCATTTCAGCTCAGTCCACTCTAATCCCTTCTTGCTCTGTCTTCCCTGGGAGGATAACCAGAGAATGAAGGTTCAGGTACTTTAATGTTGTTGGCTGTTGTAATGTTCCTTCAATTTGATGCAACTCACAGCAACCCTACAAACAGATCTAAAACTTACCCTGCCTTGTGGCATCCCCACCATTTCTGATATACTTAAGCTCATTTTAACAGTAACATCATCAATCTAACCTCTTGAGAGTCTTCCTTTCCTACACTGATTCTTCACCTTTCCAAACATGAAATCCTTCTCCAAGGACTGGCCACTCCTAATAATATGCTCAAAGTATGTGAGACAAGGTTTTACTATCATTGCCTCCAAGAAGGAATGTGCTTGAACATTCTCCAAGACAAATTTGTTTGTCCTTTTGCCAGTCCAAGGGGTTTTCAGTACTCTTCTCCAACACCACAACTCAAAGGTATTGTTTCTCCTGTCATCCTTAGAAATTGTCCAACTTTCACATTGTAGAATGTAGTCTAAACACCATGGCTTGGATCAGGTGCACCTTGGTCTTTAAACTTACATCTCTACTCTTCAGCCCTATAATCTGCATTGAAAGCCTTTAATCTTTAGTTAAATTAAAATTCTCCAAAACCAAAATAAGGGGTGGAAGTGGGGAAACAACGCAAAAGGAAGAAAAATAAAACCACAAATACAGGAAGTAGTCATAATCACCAACCCAGTGTCATTCTTTGTGTTGATCATCCTGATCCAAGGTACTATATGTACTATCTTAATTGGGATCCAAAGATTACCAGACAAGTCATTCTAAATCTTCCTATTTATATCTCCCACGGATCTGATGATATACCAATTGACATATTTCAGCTAACAGATGCTGCCCTGGATGTGCTCACCAAGTTGTGCCAAGAAATCTGGAGAACAACCACTGGCCAACTGACTAGAAGAGATCTCTATTTGTTCCCATCCCAAAGAAGGGTGACCCAACTGAGTGTGGAAACTACAGAACAATATCAATGACTTCACATGCAAGCAAGATTCTGCTGAAGATTATCCAAAAATGACTGGAACAGCACATCAACAGAGAACTGCCAGAAGTCCAGGCTGGGCTTGGAAGGGGTCGTGGTACTAGGGATATTGTTGCTGATGTTAGATGGATCTCAGCTGAAAGCAGAGAATATCAGAAGAATGTCTATCTGTGTTTCATTGATTCTGCAAAGGCATTTGACTGTGTGGATCATAATAAACTGTGGCTGACTCTGAGAAGAATGGGAATCCCAGAACATTTAATTGTGCGAAACCTATACTTGGACCAATAGACAGTCATCAGAACAGAGCAGGGCAACACTGCATGGTTCAAAATTGAGAAGGGTGTACACCAGGGATGTGTCCTATCTCCATACCTTTTCAACCTGTATGCAGAGCAGATTATCCGAGAGGCTGGGCTCTATGAGGAGAAGTGTGGCATTAGGATTGGTAGAAGATCTATAAACAATCTGCGTTATGCAGATGACACAACCCTGCTTGCTGAAACTGAGGAGGACCTCATGCACTTACTGCAGAGGGTTAAGGACTGAAGCCTTCAGTATGGACTGAGGCTCAAAGTCAAGAAGACAAAGAATCTTACCACTGGGCCAATCGGTAGCATCAGGATGGATGGCGAAGAGATTGAGATTGTTCACAGCTTCCATTTGCTCATCTCCATGGTCAACACTCTTGGCACCAGCAGCTAGGAAATCAAAAGACGTATCGCAATGGGAAAGTCTGCTGTTAGGGACCTCTCTAAAGTACTCAAGAACAACGGTGTCTCTCTGGAGACTAAGGTCTGCCTGATACAGGCCATGGTCTTTGCAATCACTAGTTATGCATCAGAGAGTTGGATAATGAATAGGGAGAATAGACAATAGGGAGAATTAACACTTTTGAGCTGTGGTGCTGCAGAAGAGTATTGAATGTTCCATGGACTGCCAAGAAAACAAACAGATCCATCCAAGAGAGGGTTAAACCAGGCTACTCCTTGGAGGCAAGGATTCTGGGGCTTCGTCTGACATACTTTGGACAAGTTGTAAGGAGAGACACGTCCTTAGAGAGGGATATCATGCTTGGTAAGGTAGAGGGACATCGCAGGAGGGGAAGACACGCTATGAGGTGGATTGATTCAGTTACTGGGGTAATCGGGATGGGTGTGTCAGAGGCAATGCGATTGGCACAGAATAGAGCAGGGTTTAGGGCTGTTGTACATATAGGGTCACTATGAGTCACAAACGACTTGATGGAAAATAACAACAACAACAACTGTAAGCTGTGTTCTGGGGAGTCCAGATCCAGTTTAAAGGCTGTGGATTATAAAGAGCTGCTTCAAAAGGAAGTCTTCATTCTTCATGTTCCTATGAATTCAGCAGAATACGTCAAAAAGGCAACTTCTGAGTTCAAAGCTGGCCCAAAAAATAACAGTTCTCTTGGTCAGACAGAATCAGTCACTAAGGTTTAAAACACCTACGCTCTCCCTCTTTAACTTCACCACTTGCTACTCTCTTCCTCACTGTTTACAATGAACAGCTTCAGTTCTTAAGCCTGGTTTTCATTCATTACAGTTTAAATCACACCTTTCGTGAGGCATCCCCGATGTACCCCAGTGAAACGCCCCTTTCATAAACTACACACTATAAAAAACAAATACACTTGTCTACTTGTATTTATTCAAAGTTGCTCATTTGTGATAGACTACAAGTTCAATGAGGTCAGATGTGTAAGTGGCTCATTGTTAGATTTCCATTGTCTATTGCTTGTATAGACTCCTCCTGATGCAGAGTTTAGATACTACTCCCTGCTAACCACAAGGCCAGCACTTTCAACATACAAGTCATTCAACAGGAGAAAGAAATGAGAGTTAGCTAATGTAAAGATTATTGACAACCGAGCAACAAAGTTAGATAAACTGCATCCCTTTAGGACCCAGTAGAACTGATCCATAGGGTTTTCAAGGATGAAAAATCTTTAGAGAAGTAGACTGCAGCATCCTAAAAAACCTATAGAGTAATTCTACTCTTACTTTTGGGGTCTTTATAATTTGGAATTGATGTGAGAGCAACAGAAGATTCTGAATATACAGTAAGTGTTTTATAGCACATTACATGAGTTAGTTCTCATTCATTGTCACTGAATTGAAATTGACTCATAGTTGACCCTGCCGTGGGTTTTCAGAAGTTACAAATTATACAAGGTTGTCCATCTTTCTCTTGTGGAGTATATTTGAACTCTAAGAGAGGAGTCACCTTTGGGTTAGCCATTCAACTCCTTACAAACTATGTCAGAACTAGCTGGTAGCAAATATTTTCTATCATGGGATTCAGTAATAAATTCTCCAAACAATGAGTAAGAAGGTCATTAGTGATGTGTGTTGGCTATAGTACTGCTCCAAAGACTGTTATAAATATTTCTTTTTCCAAGACTCTAAATGGAAACTCTACACATGAACTTCAGTGGATAGAATATATGAAAATCAAACCAGCCACACTTGTGGAGATGGCAAAAATGGAGAAGATGGTGAAGCTCAATAGCATCAGTCAATACAATGCCAGGCTCCAGCTACACAATTGGATTATCAATTGTTCACATGCAAGTTCAAGTTGAAGCTGAATAAAAATAAAACAAGTTCAAAGCAGTCAAAAGACAACTTTGACATATTCTACTTGAATTTAAAGACCACCTCAAGAATAGATTGTATGTGTTGAACACTAATAATTGAGTAGCAGATGAGTTGTGGAATAATTTCAAGATATTCTATATGAGGAAATAAAAAAGTCAGTAAAAAGCAAAAAATAAATAAAAGATCAAAACATATGCCAGAAAAGACTCTGAAATTTTCTTTTGAAGAGAGCAAAGCTAAAGAAAAAGGGAGATCATGAAATAAAAGAGTGAAACAGAAGCTTTCAAAGAGCAGCTTGAGAAAGTAAGGCAAAGTATTATATTGAAATGCACAAAGACCTACTGTTAGAAAATCCAAAGGAAACATTTAAATATGAAAGAACCAAAGAAAAAATCCAAGTCTGGAGTTGCAACATTGAAGGATTCTATATGCAAAATGTTGAATGTCACAAGGAGCATTAAAAAAAAAAGAAAAGAAAAGAATACAGGCATTCATTGTGCCAAAAATAATTAGTTGACATTGAGAAATCAAGGTTGCACTGAAGGCATTGGAAACATTAGGGTCCCAGGAATAATTGGGATAGCAATTGAAGTGCCTGGACAAACAGATATAACTCTGAGCATACTTACTTGTCTATGCCAAGAAATTTAGAAGACAGCTACCTGAAGAACAGACAGGGAAAGATCCATACTTGTGTCCATTTAAAATTTTAAAAAAAAGAGAATGTTACAACAGATTGCTAAAATTATTAAATAGTATTATTAATACCACATACAAGTTAAATATTGCTGAAAACTATTTAAAAATGAATGGAGCTTTTACATTCACAGAGAACTGTCAGAAAACCAAGGTAGGTTTAGAATAGACTGTACAATAAAGAACACCATTGCTGCTAATAAATGGATCCTGGTGGAAAACAGAGAATGAGAATTCCAGAAGATATTTACTTAGATGTTATTAACTATGTAAAAGCTATCAAGTGTGTGGAGAAGAATGGGAATTTCAAAATATTTAAATATATGCATGTAGAAACTATGCATGAATTAAGAAGTAGTCATTCAAAAAGAACAAGGTTTTACTACATAGTTAAAAATAAGAAAAGATGTAAATAAAGGTTGCATTATTTCCCAGGACCTATTCAATCTGTATGTGGAGCAAATAATCAGAGAAAGTGCACTATATAAAGAATATTACATCAGACATCAGGATCGGAGAAAGATTCATCAATAACCTGCATTATACTGATGACCCAACCTTGTTTTCTAAACGTGAAAAGAACTTGAAGTATCAAAGTATTTACTGAAGCCTTCACTATGTATTACACCTCAATATAAGGAAAACAAAAACCTTCACAAATGAATTATCAATAAGCAACATCATGATAGATGGGAAAAAGAGATTGAAATATCAATTATTTCATTTTATTTAGATCCACAATAACATCCATGGAAGTAGCAGTCAAGAAATCAGAAGAGGTACCGCATTTGGAAAATCTCCCTCCAAAGATCTCTTGAAGTCCTAAAAACTAAGATGTTACCTCAAAGTCTTAATTGAAACTAGTCAAAGATATGCTTTCTAAATACTCATACATTTGTGTAAGTTAGAGAGTGAATCCAGGAGACTGGAAGATCAATGACTTTGAATTCTGGTGTTGGTGAAAAATACAGAATATACTACAGACTGTCAAAAGAATAATTTAAAAAAAAACATGTCATAGAAGAAATGAAGTCAGAGTACTCCTCAGAAGTAAAGGTAGTGAGACCTTTTTCTCAACTAATCTGATATGTTGTCAAGAAGTATCAGTCTTTGGAAAAGGAATTTCACGCTTGTAACTGTAGAGACTCAAAGGAGAAGGCAGCCTGCAAGGAAATGGATTGATAGAGTGCAACGATCTGTTTAAGCACAGCCCAAACTGTGAGAATGACGCAGGCTATGGCAGTACTGCATTCTGTTATACGTGGGTCATTATGAACAGAGTTAACTCACCTAACAACAACACTACTAACATATGCAAAATTCTGAGTGACTGGATGGTGCTGGAAGAAATCTACTGAAGATGGAAGCAACACACAGAGACGCTGTGCCAAGAAGATTTGGTCAACATCCAGTCATTTCAGGAGTAAATGATCAAGAATTAATGATATTGAAGGAAGAAGTCCAGTCTGCACTGAAGACACTGGTGAAAACAAGGCTCCAGGAATTGTTGAAATACCAAATAAAGTAGTTCAACAAACAGATGCACTGCTGAAAGTGCTCATTCACAGAAGCTTAGAAATTTGGAACAGAGATACCTGGCTAACAGACTGGAAAAGACTCCTATCTGTGCCCATTAAAAAAAAAAAAAAGGATGATCCAACAGAATGTGGAAATTATTCAACAATATTTATCACATGAAAGTAAAATTTGTCTCAAGATAATGAAAAAAGCCATTTGCAATAGCATAGGGAACTATTAAAAATTCCAGTTGGCTTAAGAAAGACATGAAATGAGGGATACCATTACTGATATTGATGTGAACTAGGATAGATATTGGCTTGAGAAAAGAAAAAATCAGAAAGATGTTTACCTGAATTTCACTGATCATGAAAAGGTGTTGAAATGTATAGATCAGAAAAATTACAGACAGCACTGAAAAATGAAATTCTAGACCACTTAATTGTGGTTATGCAGGAACTGTATCTAGACAAAGAAGCTGTTGTTTGGACAGAACAAGCGGGTACTCTATGGTTTAAAGTCAGGAAAAGCATGTGTCTGGATTGTATCCTTTCATTATAACTATTCAGTTTGTCTGTTGTGCAAATAATTCAAGGTAAACTATTAGAAGAACATAGCATCAAACTCATAAGAACCTGCATTATGTTTACACAATCTTGTTTGCTCAAAGCAAAGAATTTAAAGCACTTATGAATGGAAATTAGACTACAGCCTTCTGAATGTATTACTCCTCAAAATAAACAAATTTTCTCATAACTGTACCAATAAGTAATGTCACAATAAATGAGAAAATATGGAAGTAAAATATTTCATTTTGCTTGTATTTATAATCATCACTCTCAAAAACTAAAAACTCACTCCCAGTGACTCAGAACTGACTCAGAATTGACACTCCTTTTGCTTTCTGATGCTTTCCTGTGGGAAGAGAAGGCTTGTCTTTCTCTCTTGGAGCTGCTGATGGATTTGAAATGCTAGAGAGGCTTTTCGATTAGAAGCACAAGTTGCTACAGGCCACGCCATCAGAGTTCCTTGTAGACCACACCTCCAGAGTTCATTAGACTTGTATGCACAATCTATGGCCAGGAAAGCATCAAGCCCAGGAATCAAAAAATTGCATTACATTGGTCAAATTTGCTGAAAGAAGTTTATTTAATATGTTAATAAACAAAGATAGTACTGTGAAGACTAAGGCCAGCCTGACCTAAGCCATGGTATTTTTAATAGCCCCATATTCATAGTGTGAGGCAGGGCTACAGCCTTCCTTTTTTTTTGTTCAATCTGTAAGCTGAGCAAATCATTCGAGAAATTAGACTTTATGAAGAAAAATATTACATCAAGGTTAAAGGAAGACTCATCTACAATCTACAATCTGCAATCCTGGAAGCAGGAGTGGCATCCACTTCCTAAATAACATGCCTCTGGAAAGTCTATGATAAATGTCGATAGTTGTAGAGGGACTTCAGGCCTTTTGTTCATAGGGTTGCTATGAATCGTACTTGACTCGAAGGCGATCAGCAACAACATCTACAATCTTCATCAGAACAGAGCAAGGAAACACTGCATGGTTCAAAATTGGGAAGGGATATATCCTATCTCCATACCATTTTTAATCTATATGCAGAACAGATTATCCAAGAGGCTGGGCTCTATGAGAAGAAATTTGGCATCAGGATTTGAGGTAAACTCATCAACAATCTGCGTTATGCAGATGACATAAGCCTGCTTGCTGAGTCTGAGGAGGACCTGCTGCAGAAGGACAAGGACAGCAGCCTTAAATATGAATTGAAGATCAATATCAAGAAAACAAAGATTTTAACCACTGGGCTGATTGGCAACATCAGGATGGAAGGTGAAGAGATCGAAATTGTTGAGAGCTTTAGTTTGCTTGGCTCTACAATCAACACTCTTGATACCAGCAGCCAGGAAATTAAAAGACAAATTGCATTGGGGAAAGTCTGCTGTCAGAGAACTCTCCAAAGTACTGGAGAACAATGATTGTCATCTGGAAACTAAGGTGCACCTGATCCAGGCCATGATCTTTGCAATTACTTGCTATGCATCAGAGAGCTGAACAATGACTAGGAATTATAGAAGGAGAATTGCTGCCTTTGAGCTATGGTGTTGAAGAAGAGTGTTGAAAATTCATGCACTGTTAGGTGAGCAAACAAGTTCATCCTAGAGAGGGTGAGACCAGGCTACTCCTTGGAGGCGAGGATTCTGAAGCTTCATCTGACATACATTGGACATATTGCAAGGTGGGACCTGTCCTTGAAGAGGGACATTATGATTGGGAGGGTAGGCTGAGGGTGCAAGAGAGGAAGACCCTCAATGAAATGGATTGATTCAGTGACTGGAGTGATAGGAATAGGTTGATCAAAGACCACAAGATTGGCACAGGCTAGAGCAGGGTTTAGAGTTGCTGTGCATAGGGTCACTATGAGTCACAGGTGACTCGACGGTACATGACAATAACAGCTGCAATCTGCATTATGCAGATAACATAATTTTGCTTGTTGAAATTAGTAAGGAAGACTTGAAAAGCTTAGGACAGAAGATCATTAACTACAGATTTAAAAATGGATTATAGCTCAACATAAAAAAAAACCCCAAAAACAAAAACCCTCACTTCTGGGCCAAGAGGCAACATCATGATAGAGAAGAGATTGACATTTTCAATTATTTCATCTTACTTGAATCCACAGTCAATGCTTCTGATACCTGCAGTCAAGAAATCAAAAGATGAGTTGCACTCATAGGGAAAATCTTCTGGCAGCTAAGATCTCTCCCAAGTGCTAAAGAGCAAAAGCATTAGTTTAAAGACTAAAGTGCTCCTAATACAAGCCATGGTACTTTCATTTCCTTCTTCTGCATCTGAAAATTAGACACTGACAAAGGATGGCACTGGAAGAATCCAGTCTTTTGAGCTGCAGTGTTGAAGAAGAGTACTGAATATTCCATGGACTTCCAAAAGAACAACTATGTCTTGAAGAAAATGCAAGCAGGGCGCTGCACAGAGGCTAGGATGGTGAAGTTTTGTCTAACATTCTTTGGGTATGTTGTGAGGAGGGGATAGGCCTTGGAAAGGTGGACGGTCAGAGAAGATTTCTAAGATGGATTTACCCAGTGACAGCAATAATGGGCTCAAGTAGGTCAGAGATGAGAAGTGTGGCATAGGATAGGGCAAGGTCCAGATCCATTGTTCATAAGACCAATAGGAGTCACAGTCAACTTGACAACACATACAAACAACAACATACGCATTCAAAAGGTGAACAATAAATAAGGAAGTTGGAAGAAGTAATCCATTTGAATATAGGTACTGGTCAAGAATATTGACTATTCCAGAATGAGAGCTGCATAACAAAGTGGTCTGGGGTGGGGGTACTATATAAAATGGTTTTTTTTAAAAAAAAAAAAGACAGCTGAGGTGAGGGAGGTGACAGGGAGGAGAATGTGCAACAATGAATGAATGGAAATCCAAGTTCTTTACAAACTTTCATTAAAATCTCAATTAAAAAAAAAAGAATATTGACTATACCATGGATTCCCAGAAAAACGAACAAATCTTCTTTAGAAGATGTATAGTCACAAGGCTCCTTGAAAGTAAGAATGGTGAAATTTGTCTCACATAACACTGGGCATGCTCTCAGGTGTGATCAGTTCCTGGAAAAGGACATCGTGCTGGTAAAGTACAGTTGTTCTGTGCCATAGAATCAGAACTGACCTATAGCTGATCCTCCCTTCCATTCCGTTATCCTTAAAGTCACTGTGAGGTAGAAGAGTCTTAATTTTCAGATGCAGAAGAAGGAAATGAAAGTACCATGGCTTGTATTAGGTGCACTTTAGTCTTTAAACTAATGTTTTTGCTCTTTAGCATCTGAGAGAGATCTTAGCTAATAGATTTCCTCTATGAGTGCAACTCACCTTTTGATTTCTTGACTGCAGGTGCCAGGGGTATTGATTATGGATCCAAGTTAGATGAAATAGTTGAAAATTTCAATCTTTTCTCTATATTTTTGACCCAGATGTGAAGATTTTTTTGTTTTCTTGATGTTGTGCAGTAATCCATATTGAATACTACAGATATTGATCTTCTGTAGCAAGCTATTTAAGTCTTCTTTATTATTTCCAGCAAGAAAAATGGTGTCATCTGCATAATGCAGGTTGTCCTTTGAGACAACAAATGAGTCTTCCTTTAACCATGCTTAAAGATTACACTTTTCTTCACATAGTCCAATTTCTTGAATGATTTGCTCAGCATACAAATTGAACAGGTACAGAGGAATGATATAGTGCTGCCTTACACTATGTATATGAGGTTATTAAAAAATACCGTGGTTGAGGTTAGGTTACCTTAGTCTACAACGATATCTTTGTTTATCAACACATTAAATAAACTTCCTTCAGTGGGCTTGACCAATACATTACATCGTATTCCTTCCTGGACTTGATGCTTTCCTGGACATTGATTGTGTGTACAAGTCTAATAAACTCTGGTGGTGTAGTCTTTAGGGAGCTCAGATGGCGTAGTCTGTATAGACATAGTCTTCAAAATACTGAAGAGCAATGAAGTCAATTTGAAGACTAGAGTGCTCCTGATTCAGGTCATGGTCATTTTAATCACCTGCTATGAGTCCGAGAGATGGACGATGGATAAGGACGACAGAGAAGAACTGATGCCATTGAATAGTGCTGTTGGAGAGGTGTACTGAATATCCTATGGACTGCCAAAAGAATAAACAGATATGTCTTGGAAAAGGTGCACCAGAGTGCTACTTGGAAGCAATGATGGTAAAGCTTCACCTGTCATACTTCGAACATGTTGCTAGGAGAGGCTATTCCTCAACAAGGGATATTATTCTTGGAAAGGTGAGGGTCAGTGAAAGAAAGGAAGGCCCCTAAAGAGATGGTGACTGCAGCAATAGGCATAACTGTATCAGAGATGATGAGAATAACACACAGGATTGGGCAGGATTCAGTTCTGTTATTCAGAGTGTTGCTATGAGTGGTAATTAACAGCACCTACCAACAACAGGACAATGTAGCCACCTTATACATAGTGATGTATGGTTGAATGAGTGAACAAGTCAGTATATTTTACTTTGGCCAAAACTCAGATAAAACAAAAATCTCTTTATTTGTAATCATTGCAATCTTATCTCCAGAACAGCATAGTCTTCTATTCTTTGTAAAGATGCTCCTACCATAGAAATAAACAAAACTAAAAATAAATCATCTACTCTTTCATTTTCTCATTTATGAAACCAAGAATTTTCCACAGGCACACATCATATTTAGCAGTCTCTGGATACTCCCTAGAAGAGATGCCAAGCTTATGAATAAGAACTATCTTGCCATTATATCCTTCAATTGTTGTGTCCCAGTCTGTGGCCCCTGCCATCAGTTCTTAACAAAATAGGCTAAGTCACTATTCCTTTAAAAATATGTCCTAAGAAACAGACCAAGGTGGATTCCTGTCACATCGGTGTGAAGCCAATGCATCTAAAAAGATCCCAATGACTCATGTTTTGTGGAAGGCACATGCTCCCACTCTTCCTTAAACAGGAGAGACACCTGCTTCAATGTTTCCCATCTCACATTGGATGATTGGAATTGGTATTTTGATTTCTTGCCTTAAAATGGTAAAGCCTGACATCACCTCTCATCAGAAATATCTGAAATTGATTTCTTAAAATGGGATGAAAGTGACTTTATGGATTATACAACAGGAGGCTAGACATCAAATTAGACTTAGAACAAATAGATAAAAATTTACTTTACATACATAAATACAAGAGCCCTCTCAGTGTGAGTCGCTTGACAGTACACAGCTTATTTGCTAACATTCTTCCATTTTTAAATGTTTTTATAATTCACATATATTGTGTTTCATGCATATATGTTGTATTTTATACAATCTTTCATTTACAATGTATTATATATATATATATATTGGCAGGTTTGTACTTTTCAACCACAAGTCCGCTTTAAGAAGATACAGCCAGTCAGTTCAACAGCTATTTTGCTAAACTAGGCCTGGCTGTGATAGAATCTGTGGTAAGCTGACTTTGGCCACCAAACCCAAGCAATTGAAATGTGCTGACTGGCCCAACACAGATTTACTTGTAGACAAATATCAGAGTCACCATGTGTGCCCTAACTACCAAATACAGAGGTTTTTAAGTTGTTGGCATCCTACCTTACAATTTAAACTCTCCAACAAACTATTCTTCTGGGGAGTGTGGGTGCAATGTTAGCAAGTTTTAAGACTGGGTCGCCCTACAAAGCAATTACTGGCGCCATTTCACTATCTCTCTGTTCTTTTGATGTGGCTTTCATATGTTTGATGCATTTCCCTAATTTGAGAGGTATAGAGATTCTGCTAGTATTATCCCCTCAAGTTCTTCTAGGCTAGGGACAGTCTCAGTGCAAACCACATAGTTCACTGGAGACATTGAAACACTGAGGATAAAAAAGTACATCGGACACCAATGTAACCAGCATCTAAGCAAGAAAACTGCTGTCTGCAAGTTGTAGATGTTACCTCTTCTCGAGTTGGCGCTCACTGATTGCTTTCCCTGGCGAAATGTTAGAATAAATGTTTTGAGAACAGTAAACAAAAGTAAACAAATCCTGTTAGATTGATATTTGAAAGGTGTCGTAATCAACAACTCTAAGCCCTTATTTTTCAAACTGTTAACCCTAGGGATATGTCTTCAAAACTTGAATGTTCAGAGATCTGCCTGTAGAAAAGTGTCAGGCAGCTAGAACTCAGAACTGCACGAAACTAAAGTAAGCCGGTACAATGAGCCAAACTGTCCTTAGCAACAGGTCGTTGTTGCTGCATTTTCCCTTGGTTGCCATTGTATCACAGTTCAGCTTTCTTACAAATATAAAGCCCTTGGGGAAATGAGGCTTTGAAGTTGTATGACAGGGAAGTTCACACTAACCCTCAAAGATAAACTTATACTCAAATATGAATGGTGTCTCTTTCTCAAAAATGAACAAAGATTTTAATATTAGCAAAGTATTGAAATAATGTTTTTTTTTCCTTCTGTCTTTTTTTCTCTTTTCAATGACCTTTTCATTTTGGAAAGCAAAGAGTAGACAGGTAGATTTTTAAATAAGCTTTAAGAAATGAAACCATTATTTGTTGTTGATTTATTTCAAAACAATACACCTTGTTTTTCTGGATTTGTACTAGCATACAAATCCGTATTAATCAGGTTTTTTAAAAACATCCTAATAATGGAGTCAACAAAAATATGTTAAAGCAGTCAGATGTCATTAAGCATTTGGCATGCTTATGAATGGTTCAGATTTAACGAAGTTAGCCTTTCTTTACAAAATGATCTGATCATTCTCACATTTTCTGTACTAATGATATCTCTCAGAATAATCCCTTACATAAAAACCGTGTGACTTTTTTTTTAAAGCCTTTGCTTCAAAATATCTTGTTTCTACTAATATGAATTCAGGAGGCATAGAGTTAAAGAAGTTGGCTTTTTTTTCCCCTTCTTAAATCTCAACAATTGGAATCAGCAGTTTGCATTATTTTAAAAATGAATGCTTGGAATCAGCAATTTTCTTGGGGTTGTTGTGTGTGTGTGTTTTTTTTAAAGATCTTGAGGGTGTTCTTTTTTTTTATTTAAAGTGGAAAACTACATTAAGTGCAAAGCAGTCAACAAAGAAGCAGCCATAAAGCCTAAGTATTCGTGGAGTTATAAAATATGTCCATTGTGCCAATTCCACTGCCAACAATGAAGTTTTAAGCATTAATATGCCTTCATTGCGGTTTTAATGCCTTAATATTGACTCTATAGCTCTTTTGGGTAATTTTGCTTTCTCTGGTACTTGAAAGGTGATGATGTCAGCGTTCTTCACCCTGATTCATATGCAGGTTGATGAAGCTGAGTTATTTATTGAGTTCCATTATATTTTCTATAAACATTAGTTCTCAATAAACAGAGACATTTAGCCGAGGGTTTATTTATTAAATAGGTACTGTACAGATGGTTTTGCCACACATGATGTGCTGCAGAGGATATTACTCAGGAATAATCAGCTGTGTTATAGCTTGGCTAAATTAATAAGATGATAATGATGAAATTGATGCTTTTGAGCTAGGCTTGGTAAATGGTTTTTGCATAAACAAACTGATAAATTTGAGAAGCAATTACTTGCTTGTCAAAGATAAAAACACAACAGGGCCCATTTATAGTTAGGTCCTATTTATTTTTAAAGATTGTACCAGATTTTATGTTTAATACACCACAATTAAAAAATAATACTTAAATGAAGAATTTTTTTTTAAAAAGAACCCTAACTTTCTGAGATCTCCTTCAATCTGAAGTAGAGGAATTGCTTGATTAGATTTGAAGCAAACTTTTTTTCCCCGCCCCTGTATCTGGGAGCAAAATACATTTGAAAAACCACAAAGTAGCACTCCAAGCAAATTTGTTCATCACCAAGGCATACTGCAAAACAGCTGACTGACAACACCTTCTATCTCACGTTGTTACTCCTTTCCCCAGACACACAAACATAGATTTGAGCAATCTATACTAAAAGGACGTTTTAGACGATGGTTCCCAAATAGCAAGAGAGGTCTTTCACCTCCCCTACAGTGTTGCACAGAGGCTTCAAACTTTACATGGAGCCTGGTCATGACAAACATGATCTACTGATAAAATGTATTGCTATCATTTCATTGAGTTATATTGGTTGGTCTTTCTTGTTTTGTGAAAAGTCAGAAATGATTCCGAATATTAGAGATGATTTACTTTCCCCCTAAACTTCGGCTGGATTCTAGAACAGTCTGTTTTGAATCACATTCTAAGGAATCAGTCTTCAGAGCTTCCTTTCAAATATATTGGATATATCGGTGTATATAGTATATGTGTGTGTGCATGTGTGTATTTTTAAAACTATGCGAGAATATTCTACAAGCAATCTTACAATCTGCAGTAACTTACCAAAAGCTATTTCATCCTAAAAAGTGGCTTCATTTTACCTCTCCTTCAAGAGTTTACAATTATCAAAGATAAATATGGCACATATTTTCAGTTTGGGCATCCTCACTAGTCTGCAATGACTGATTTGTCATAGAAAAGAGCCACCAAAAAACAAAATACCTTAATTCTAAGTGCTAGAATCCACAGTTCTGTAATACATTTATCATTTTAAAACTAAGACACAGGGGCAAAGACCATCACTGTCCAAAAGCTTAACATAAATTCATCAACTGTGAAATGAAATCATATACCCGTTTCAATCAAATAGAAACCCTCTTTGTCTTTTTCAAAGAGGACTTTGGCATTCTCTATTTAAAAATATTAAAGCCTAAAATAAATTAATGCTGTAACCATTCAATGCCAGCTATAGCATTACAATAGATGCTTTGCATTTCACTGTTTGGGTGGCATAAAATGTGTGAGAGCAAAATGCTGTGTATATGCATGATAGGAATTCTGTCCCCCTGGGAAGCTCATGAAAAGAAATTTATCTCCCTAGGAAATTCCGGTAGTGATGACAAATAAATAAGACTAAGAAAATTTATTTTTAAAATCCATAACTGACTTTTAGCACAGAAATTCACGATCCTACTATTCTGATATCAGAATGCCTAATGATTTGCTCTAAAACTTCAGTTGTGATTGTGCTCCTGTTTAATTGGAAACAACTGCTTCTTAGGACTAATTGCAACTCCAGCAGAAAGAAAGACTTGCACAAATACATCTGAAGGGAATGTGAAAACTCTGAAGGTGAGGCTCCATAAACTGAATTAGGGGTGAAATTTAAAACCAATCTGTGAACTATACTTTCTAGAGGCTGTTGCAGTGAATGCCAGGGAAATCATTTCAGGGGATTTTCTAGTGATGATAGCAAGAGGAATAAAAGCATACCATACTGAGATGCCTTGAAGAGTGAATCTCATATTGATTACAAATTGAGTATTGCTAATAGAAATTCAATATCGGGTCTGCAACATCACAGGCTTTACTGAAAATAATTCATTGTAAGTGCTGGGCAGAAACTTCTGCTGCTTGTAACTGATCTGAATACTACAGCCCTAGCATACGCATATATGCGAGTTCTGCACTGAACTATAATCTTGGTAGGAAACTTGCCTGACAGATACATGTGCCTCCTACTCTAAAAACTCAGACTATTTTAAATCACCTATAAAATTAAAGTATAAATGAATGCCACGGTGCATTTATGTTTCTGGTTTTGCTAATAAATATTGCAATGTCTGCATTGATTTGTCTTGGTTGCAAAAGGCATACGGTCCTGTGTCACAAGGCTGAACATCTGGATTTGTCCTGGGCTATGACAAATAATTACTGCAGTAGTAATTCTTAAAAATACCCAGCACACCTGAAAACCAACACAAGAGTTATTTGGTACTAAAGGCTAATAGTTAAAGATTGATTATGTATTTGCTTGGTTGTCTAACATTCAAACTAGTAATATATGTAAGAATAAATTAAGGACTCTATCTCAGCAAATTACAGGAATTATGATGTAAACTGTCATATCTGTGATACACTTAAGAAGTTACTTGTGAGCAATATTCAGGTAATGTTGGTATTTTTTTTTGCTCATCGAAATCTCCAGGGAACTATCTTAGTTAAAAATATATATGCATATTTAGATGCAGAGATAGAGAAATTTTATTACTTAAAATTTCTTAACCAATAATTCCAAAACTTTATTTTTCCTATCTTCTTTTATCATATTTTTATCAGCAGAGTCATTTATATTCACCATTTGCTACACTTGATAGTTCTATTTTGAGAATTAGTGATTTATTCAAATAAATAATCAAAATAAGCATCCATTTAAGCTCTCTTTTTAGACATATTTTGACAGCCATTTTTAGGCTTATAATTTAAAAATAGTACATTTTGTAATGTTCATAATAAATTATATATTGAAAAATGGCAAAACACTAAAAAATGTTTACACAGTTCTATTTTATGAGCACTGTAGTTAAAATACATTCACTTGCAGCACCAAAAAGCAATAAGGATTTTTAATATTTATGACATTTTCCACTTTGTCCTAAATAGTTTTCTTTTTCAGAAAAATTAAAACTACTCATTAAATGAACTAATTGTGTAAAATGAAGAGCATTGGTTTTAGCAGTGGTGAGATGATGAACTCTAACAGAAAACGCACAGTCCCCTGACAGGCACTCACTGGAGCAGCCGCCTCTGTTCAGAAAGCTAAATGATGCCGATTACAAAGCAATTGTGTAAAATGGCTTACATGGATTGGAACACTAAGCAACCATTCAAAATGTGAGTGGGAGAATTTCAAAGCCCTAAATAGAAGAGAATTATGAATGCTATTTGTCCTTTAGGACATGTCTCTTTCCTATGCTCTCCTCTCTTCACCACTAGATGTAAATATATGTTGAAAACAGGCCAAGGATGCATTCATTCATTCATTGTTTCTCACTTTCTTTTACTTCTTTACAGAGTACCTAAAATGTACACCTCTGGGTAGACCACTAAAAATGCTAAAATGAATCAAGCAAGGGCTCTATCTTTAAGCAGTTCAGAACAGTTTGATAGATGATAGAGTAATAGAAGTGATATATACTTATCATATATCAATACAGTATGTGTGTAGGTTTTGTTATTATGTACCATCAAGTTGGAACCAGCTCATAGACAACTCTCCAGTGAGTGTTAATGGCAGAAAATTGCACAGGAGATTTCTCATCTTTCATCCATAGATCAGCTGATAGATTTGAACCATGCGACTTTGTGTTGGCAGTTCAGCTCCTTACAACTAAGCCACCAGGGCGTGTGTGTGTGTATAGAGATGAGATAGAGATAGAGATAGAGATGATAGAGATAGAGAGATAGAGAGATAGATAGATAATAGATAGAGATGAGACCTAACCCATTAATTAACAGGTAACAATTGAACCAATATTCTCAGCTTTGTAATGAATATGAATACCAAGCTACATAAATACAGGGCAAAAAACAAAGAGCACAGAGATTTGAGGCTAAACTGATAAAATAATGTAGAAATTATCCAAAGGTATCTTCTCCCATCTCAAAATATGTTGCCTGGAAAAAGGCAGGAGAGGAAATTGGACAAAAAATTCAATTCTAAAGTACTTAGGAAATTGAAAGTTGAAAGTAAATAAGGAAGGAATGATAAATAACTGGAAAAAATCCTTTTAAAATCAGAAATTTGGGGATTTTCAGAAATACTCTTCTTTAAGCAGTAAATATTACTTTTTGTTTATATCCTCCAAATACTTTTTCTTCTCTGCAGAGGAATTTTTTTATCATTTATTTTCAGAAGGAAGCTCTTGAAGGGTGGTACAATAAACCCCCACCCCATTAATCCCTCAGTTCCTTTCCTAAGAATCCCACAAAGGTACCAATTAGTGCCATTTTCATGCTGTTTTGAGATGTAGACACCTGTCTTCTAATAACTGGACTGAGACCACCAACTCATTTCACACAGACTATCAAACATAGATTGATAACGGCCTCCATTTACTACCGACCTGGGCTTAAGCCAAGATCTTCTCCCACGGAACTGCTTTCACATTCTTGACGATAGTCAGAAAGTTCAATGTGTCTTCCCTCCCCTCTGATAAATGGGCCAGAGACAGTGGTAATAATAAATGCCACTAATCAATTACTGTTCTCTCATTCTCTGTAACCTCAAGTAGTCAAACTTTCTATAGTCAACTTCTCCTAAGCAAGTTTTTTTTAATACTCATTGAAGTAGAATAGAGATTAAGATTCATGTGCAATTTTTAAAAAAAATATGGAAATTAATTTGCATATTCATGTCCCACCATAAGATGAGGAGGTAAAGAAGGCCTGCTGTATGTTAGAGTCCAAGAAGCAAAATAAACAGTATCAACATCAGGGAAGCATGAATTCCATTTGTGTAGCTAAAATGTAAAGTATTGTATAACCATCTGTATATTGTGGTTCTCTAAAATAATCTTTAAAGGAACTTTAGAGTATTTAAGCAGAATAGAAGCTCGGAGTCTCATATATATTTCAGATTTTAAAGGGGAATTGTGTTTCTCAAATGTTAAATAAATTATCAAAAATACAAAAGGGAAAGGGGTTTAGAATGGGTCAAGGTTAATAGCCTTTATTGAACATAAAGTTTTTTTTTAAATTATAATGATAATAATCCATGCTGTATCTCAATTCCAACACATAGTGACCCTGTAGGACAGATCCCATGGGACAATTTATAATGTTTCCAAACTGTAATTGATCCCGTCTTCTTTCTCTTGCAGTCTGGCCAGTGGATTCAAGTTACTAATCTTTATGTTTGCAGCCAATGCTTAATCTACGTATTTCCATAGTAATAGTAACGATTAGAGGATAAGAGTAAAGGAGAAATTATTCCTAGTTCTAGTGCTAAATTGGAGGGAAGAAGTTAGAGTTCATTCTTAGATGGCTAATTATCTGCTGTGGTGACTTCTAGGATATTACTCCACTAGTATAAAAAGTACATTCAGTAGAGAAGAAGGTAACTAGTCATTGAAGATTTCATTTAGAGAGATAGCAAGCTGAAATAGAGAACTAAGATAGAGATGGTAGACTCAGGGAGCTATGAGAAGTGATAACAAAGAACAGAAGTTGGGTGAAAACGTCTAGGCTGCTTAGAAATATGGCCCAAACCCTCCCTGCAACAGCACATTTTCTGTCCATAATATAGACATTGTCTTCAAGAGCATTTTGTCTGTTGCATCCTCATTAAAGAAAGAGAGTGACAATCCAAAAGTAAAAGTTAATGTTACTATTTGCTGGGTGTCGTCAAGACAACTACAACTCATAACTACTCTATGAATAGCAGAACTGAACTTTGTCCTATTCTGTGTCGTCCTCATGATCTCTAAGAGACTCAGAGATATGTTGTTAACACAAAAAAACTAAAACAGACACAGGTTCTCTATAACATAGTGCCTCTAATAAGGTGGGTTGTTGCTTTTTTTGTTTTGTTTTCCATTTTCCCAAGACAGAAGTAGAACTGTCATCTAGTGAGTACAAGCCAGAGATGTTGCTAAATACTAAGAAACATACAGGACAATTCTGCCCCTGAAAAAGAATTATGTGATCCAAAAATATCAATAGAGTCAAGGTTGAGAAACTCTGCTTTAAAGCTATTTCTACCCTTTACCTAATACTATATACATAAGGCTTTTTGTCAGTAAAATTCACCAATGAGATGACCTAATATATTTACCTAAATCATACTAAGCTCTGACAGCTCACTTCTAAGGACTTTTGTGGCCAATCCAAAGACACGTGGGTCAAATCTACCAGCTGCTCCATGAGGAAAGGATAGGCTCCCATGTAATTAACAGTCTCTGAAAACCCACTGGAGGGTCAGCAAAGAGTCAGTTCTGATTTGAAGGTACATAACAACAACAAATTTTATTTGTATTAGAAGTCATGCAAAATAAAAATAAGACACTAGAATTTTCTAGGAAACTTTATCCTATAAAGTAATATTCATGACAATTTGGATAAGTGCGTGGTTTTAAACTTGCATTTAAAATTTCAGATATGTAAAAACATCCAGCATTTTCTAGGATAATTGTGTTTTCTAAGTTTCTATTTTCCAGCATTCCATTAACCACTTCACTTTTCACATTTTCAGATTATTAAAATGTTCAAGATAACTTAGTGACTACAGAAGTCTGCCTTAGCTGACTTCTTAGCTAGCTTTCCTTTTTAACACCAAAGAACAGTTTTGGTACTTCAGTTTTGGTCCATTCTAATTGTTTCCTTATTTATGTCCGGGGGTTACTGTGAACACGTATTCTGTTTTTATGCAGATTTCCATGACTTTATCTCACGTCTCTGGACAAATCCTTTACGCTTTGCGTCCTTCACAGCACATGCCAAGAAACTATCCTCATGTTGAATAGAAGAAATTGGGATCTAGAGAATGAATGAGGAGTGGGGCCAGTCCCAGAACTCAGTCTGATTTTTGTCCATTGAACCACATCACCTAATTGTCCGAACAACTTACAGAGCACATCTGCTCCATCTTATTCTTAAACCCGGGATCCACAGTCACAAAGTTTACCACAGCCAGAACAACTCAGATTATACTGCTCGCACAGGCAAAAGAAAAGGCTGTATTTCTAAGCATGTTGTTAAAGCTAAAATGGCAGATTGCCTCAATGGACAGAGTTTTGATTGTTACACCTCTATGGACAGTAACTTCACCTAACCATTAAGATGGGGATAAAACACCCTATTTTAGGTCATTCTTCATGTATAAATAGCATTAAACACCATAATTTTATTTATTCTATTAGTACCATTCCCTCCTTACAACATGCCCAAAGTATGTCAGATGAAGCTTCAGAATCCTTGACTCCAAGGAGCATTCTGGCTTCACCCTCTTCAGTAAAAACCTGTTTGTTCTCCTAGCAGTCCATCGTATATTCAACACTCTTCTCCAGCACCACAGCTCAAAGGCATCAATTCTTTTTCTATCATCCCTAGTCACTGTCCAGCTCTCTGATGCATAGCACATAATTGTGAAGACTATAGCCTAGATCAGGCATACATTAGTCTCCAGCCTGACATCATTGCTCTTCAGTACTCTTGAGAGGTCTCTGACAGCTGACTTTCCCAATACAATTCGTCTCTTGATTTCCTGGCTGCTGTTACCAAGTGTGTTGACTGTGGAGCCAAATAAACTAAAACTGTTAATTATCTCAAGCTCTTCACTATCTGTACTGATGCTGCAAATCAGCCCAGTGGTGAGAATCTTTGTTTTCTTGATGTTGAGCTTCAATCCATATTGAAAACTGTAGTCCTTGATCTTCTGCAGCAAGCGCTTCAGGTCCTCCTCAGTTTCAGCAAGCAGAGTTGTGTTATCTGCGTAAAACAGGTTGTTGATGACTCTTCCACCAATCCTGATGCAACATCCGTCCTTGTACAGCCCAGCGTCTCGGATGATCTGTTCTGCATACAGACTGAAAAGGTATCGAGACAAAATAGATCCCTGACAGACTCTCTTCTTGATTTTGAACCATGTAGTGTGTCCTTACTCTGTTCTTAGAGCCGCCTCTTGGTCCAAGATAGATTTCGCATTAGCACAATCAAATGTTCTGGGATTCCCATTCTTCTTAGAGTGGGTATAGCTTGTTATGATTCACACAGTCAAAAGCCTTTGCATAGTCAATGAAGCACAGATAGACATTCTTCTGGTATTCTCTGCTTTCTGCCAAGATCCATCTAACATTAGCTATAATATTCCTAACCTGTCTTTCATTGTTTTTGTTCAGACATTCCTCTAGGTCGTATAGCCCTGGTGTACAAGTTGTCGTACAGCGGTAACTTGTGGTTGCTGTGAGGCTGATGTGACACTGATGTGTCAAATGCATTAATAGTAGGTTATGTAATGCGGACAGAGAGTGGGGTAGAACTCCCCGATTAAAACAAGCTTGGAAGGAGGAGTGGCATCCACTTCCATAATAGCTTGCCTCCAGAAACCCTATGAACCTGGAGAGGGGATGAGAGACACCCAAGCGTTGAGGACTCTCCTTCATAGGGTTGCTATGAGTCACCTGTGACTCGATGGCATTTAAGAACAACAACATTAGGGGCATTAAATATAATTTTATTAAATATATTGGTGGCATTGAACACCATAATTTTAAGGGAAGAAAGTTATGCTGCTTGCTTAAAATATTAAGTATGACCAGAATCCATTTACACAAATGTCTTGGTTGCATATTCATGGAAAAGTTGGAGTGTAAGAGAATTGTGCCAACATTACGAAGACATTTGTTCCCTACTACAAATCAGTGACTCCTTTGGTCAGTATGTTTCCCTGATTCTTCTCTCTCTACCTCTATGAAATTCTTCTTAACATCCTACACAGTTAGGTAGTGGAGTCAGTTAACAGCCTCCAGCTTTGAGAACACTACTTTGGATTCCCTCTGAGGGAAAAACAGAAGAGTAGATTCTGTTGCTGTGGCAGAAGAGAACTTATGAAGACAATGGAAATTACCACCGAAAAATAACTTCAGATTAAATATCCACCAAGTTAATTTTCAGCTGAGTAAACTGAGGCCCAAAGAGGAGAGTTTACCAACTAAAAATCAAACTCATTGAAAATATATTTCAAAATAATGACAATCTCTCCTCTTGATTAGCATTCTTCAGAATATTTTTCATCTCAAAACACAAAGTATCATGTTCTCTGTTTTTAATTCTGTTTTCTTTTTCTTGTTTATGCCTATGCTATATGTTTTTTATTTTTTTTACTCAAAAGTGAAATGAATTTGTTTCCTTTAATATTAAATCTCTAGTTTCGTATGAAAGACGTGCTCTGGGCCTACATGAATATGAATCCCACTTCTAATGCTTAAATAATGAAAAATGTTGGACAAGAGCATAATAGCATGATCTTTCTGGCCTCTGCTTCTTCATCTCTGGCATGGAGAGTATAGTTGCACCTATGTCCTGCATATGCAAAGAGAATAGGGAATGAGTACATGCATGAAAGTACGGTACACTAAGAAACACGTTACATAGTTCATGCTTTATCGATGGCAGTTGTGAGCTCCAAGAAGAGTATATTCAAAGGTCAAAATTCTGACTTATTTAAATTCAGTACATATGTACCATGAATGAAGACACCTACTGGGTCACAATAGATCCGGTGGGAGCAGGAGTAACACTACCATGGCATGTAGAATAATAGTCTTCGTTTCTAGCACTGTACACTCAAGAACTGGAATGAAGGTTGTCACTGCTTTGTGCTGTCTGTACCTTACAACAATCCAAACTAGGTTTCCAGTTTCCAGATGAGAAAACATAGCTATGTCCAAGAGAGAGTAAAGGGCTGGCCCTGGAATGGGTGGAGACAAAATTAGGAAATAAGAGGTATCTGATCCCAGAGTCAGTCCTCCTGTATAAGCCACTTTTCTATTTCCTTTTGCAAAAGGGTTTCATGTTGGAGGCATGACAATCAGGTTGCCAAGCAATATGCACAGAGAATAAGGACTACTCTTTAAAAGAGAGTAAAGGTGGCAAGATCTCAGCTATCTCATCCTTCTACCCTCTCTCCTCACCCAATGCCTAAGAATTGAACCTTTCAACATCTGCAATTAATTGTGGCAGCATTTCAATTCCACAAAATTTAGATTTTCATTTCAGCCTTAAGTTACTTTTTTTTCTTGCCTATCAAGTAACTATTATTATAGCATAATGACACTGGCAATTTACTAAAACGTATTCAATGCACAAGTAGTTAAACCTTATTACATATAAAGTCAAGAAATGTGGGAAAGGGGAGTGCACAAACCTTATATTGTCTACAGAAAAGGAAATCAAGGCACGTCCTTGGTGACTTACATTTTCAAGAAAAATTCTCATGTATCACGTATATACCACCTTTGAGAATCTGCAGTGAAATGCAATCACATACTTAGAGGCATTTCTATCTGAGGGAAATGTCAATCTAAAGAGATCAAGCCTGGGTTTTTTTCTTACCATAAGAACCTTAGTAGATGTTAACAAGTAATATTGATAGAAATAATATTACTCGAATAATTTTCTTTTTCTTTTAGTTAGGATTATTACATACACACATTGTGTGTGTGTGTGTGTGTGTGTGTGTGTATGCATGTGCATCTAGTTACATGTTTGCTTTTTACAAAGCTTCTGAATCAAATTGAAGAATATCCAATCCAGTAAGCTCTAACGTCAATCTTTATTTTACAAGCAGAAAAATGTATATCACAAGAAATTGTCATTCATCATGACACTTCACATGTACTGCACTGTTTTAATAGAAAAATCTAAAGTTTCATTATGTTAATGTTGAGCAATGAAAATAAAACATCATAAAAAAATAAGCACTTTTTGGTGATTGGCTATAGCAATTTTCTGTCAGCTTCAAGGACAATAAAAAAACAACAACATTGAATGGAGATGAACAAATGCTAGGAATCCAGCAGCATCTGAAACGTTTTACTTGATCCCTGAAATCTAGCCCAAATAAAATACAATATAACCAGTCAACTAGGTAATAATTTAACTGTTACAGAGAATAATTTATAGAGGAATTCTTTCTATATAACAATGCAGAAAGAAATCTACCCAAATAAAATTCCAAAATGATGGCCAAAGTAACTCATTTAAAATTGACCAACCATTGTAGGTCAAATTAAAAAGAAAAGGACATCCCAGAGCAAGTGAACACACTTAGCAAGAACTTGTTCTGTTGATTCCTTTGTAGACAATACAAATATAGAATTGTACTAACAGAAAGACCATCTACCATGTGGCTATTGTGCAGACAAAGAAAAAAATAGCCATGTGTACAATACTATTGCAAGGATACCATAGTGTTTTCAATACATACATAGTTATTGAGCAAGTGACTGAAATAGTGGATTGGCATAAATGAAAAGCTTAGATTTGGTCTAACATAAAATAACTGTTTTTCTTCTGTAGTAGCAAAAATCTCACATATAGGAGATGTTACTTTATTCATATTTTTCTCTTCAGCAATGGTTTAAAATTCCTTCGTAGAAATTTGACTTGAATTGAAGCAAACATTTCTCATCTAATGAGTGTACTAAGCAAGATAAACTTTTCATTTTGTCATATGATAAACTCATGGTAAGAGATCTTTAAGTATTCATCAAAATAAATGATATTGATACTTATATATTAAAGTTCACTACAATGGACCATTCTCTGCAAATATCGATAATCAATAAAACTCCACTAAAGTTAAAAATCACAGTCCATTCATTTACAACCACTCAAAAGTAAGAAAGGGAAAAGAAAATAGTTGCAAAGCTAATGTTTTCCTTCATTTTTAATTGATCATATTATTCAAGTAATAAAATTTCCATAAAAGTTCATAGTTTAAATATGCTTTGATCTCCCCTTTTTGTCAAATTAGTACATGAAATTTTAATATATCATTTCCTGTGTGAAAAATATGGTAGAATACACTCTGTTTTACTAAATCGTGTCTATTCTGTGTCAAAGAGTTAGATATTGTCCAAAACTGACTTTGACAGACTGAAACTTTCCATTGTCCCTCTAATTCCTTTGTACTAAAGAACAGTGACTTTCTAATCAAAGAAAATCCTGAAATGAAGTTTGCTCAAATCGGCCCTATAAGACTTCTTTTCATTTCTGTATGTTTTGCTTTTGCCTTTGATAATGATTGGTGAGAACTGTGCAAAAGACTAGAATTGATAAACTTCCATTTTTAACTTGGGTTTACTGGTCATGAGAATCTGTATCAGGTTATAGACTGAATTGCAAAACAACTGTGTTTTCCTACTCTTCTGAGCATATCTACAAAGTTAGAAACTTTACTACCTGAGTCCTCCAGATTGTTTCTATAATAGTAATTCTAAAATCATCAGTACTTTCAGCTCTGCACGAGGACAAGCATTATTCTACACCGTGCCATGGGACTTCTTTCCAGGAGCTCCTATGATCAAAAGGCAACATAATCACTGTTTACCTACCAAGTGGTAGAAACCCAGTGGCACAATGTAAAACTCCCTCTATACAGAAGGTTAGCAGTTCAAATACACCAGACTCTCCACAAGTTTATAGCCTTGAAAACCCAATGGGGCACTTCTACTCTACCCTATAGGGTTGCTATGAGTTAGCATCAACACAATGGTAGTGGGTTACATTGCAAGTGGCTTAACATTTCTTTGGCTTACCAACCCCACTGGATCATTTTGCCCTAATGTCCCTGCTTCCCTGATGACAAAGGCCCCGACTGGCTGTTCCACAGCCCCTACTAACATCCTTGGCTGTACACACTGCTGGGAGCCCAGCAGACCCCTTTTGTTCAGCTCATGCAGGCAACGCTCATCGGACTGTGGAGAGAAAAAAAAAAACACACACACACACAAACGTGCTAAGCTAGCGCTGTCTACGCATCGGTAAAATATTGTTGAACAGTGCCTAAGGAAATAGAAGAACATTATTTTAAATTATCTTGAACATAAAAATCCAAGTGAAGATTTGGCAGTACAGCAGCAAGGGGGGGGGAATCTCAAAACCAGTTATTCCTTTTAAATAAAAACAAAAATGAGAAACAGTAACTATTAGAAATCCCACCTGGTGCTTTTCCTGTGTTAATGATGCTTCTTAAATTGCATGTGGGTAAATGGTAATTTTGTCTCACACCATTAAAAACTAATGGAACCCTTGATGATAAGAAATGCCATAGCTAGCTTGTTGGAAAACGTTTAATTAATAAAGTAATAAAATTATTGTAAACTAGTGCAGTTTCAGGGAGAATTCAATGGGATATAAAATAGATAAAACATTCCAGAGAGTTTGTATAGGAAATAAACATTACTATATAAAATGCCATATAAAGTTAAGGGTTTGTGCCACATAGAATTAAAATTAGCTATTATACTAATAAAAAAAAGATTATTCTTTCAAGGGAGGAAAAAAAGCTAGAAAATGAAGCCTATATAAAGCTGTCTTTTATCAGTCCAGAAAGTGTCTAGATTACAAAAATAGCTTTGTCTTTTTCAATTTTTCTATAAATTTCAATTCATAATTTAGGTACATGTGCAAAAATAATGTTAAAATTATCAATCAATTAAAATAAAATTATTAAGTCATTTTTTATTTTATTCTTCAATGTACTTCATTTATTTTAGATTATGCTTTACACTTTACCCAGAATACATGTTTCTTCAAATCTTAGCTCTTCCCAAAATTGTTGTCATTTATGTGTTGATAAGTCACTAAATCGTGACTATTTCAATCAAGTCCTATTTTCTCTAACTCTAAAGTATAGTGTTAATTCCTTTTTATAATTTTCTAATATTCCTTGGGCATATATTGCTTTGAGACTCAAATTCCAGTATTTAAGAATGACAAATTTAATGTCCTAAAAGCCAATAGAAATATCTAAGGATAATATCACTCAAGAAGTGAAAGTCTCAATTAAAAAAAATTGTCTTAAAACTTAAATTAACATGTTTCATGAATAATGATCAATTCTCTACATTGATGGTGGTGTTACTCATATACATTTGAAGAAATAACACAGACTTTCAAGCTTTCAGGTATTTATTCATGCAAGTCTAGATGCAGCATTCCTTCTGTCATTCCAAAAATACAGACATGCAGCTTCCATGTTTGAGAAATGCTTAAATGCTTTTGGACAGAGGCGTGAACACAGTTCACTGCCTTCACACACCTCATAAGCCGGTCCCCATCTCTACTTGATGGTCAAATAAAACAAGTTTTTCCTTTTAAAAAAGATTATACCATGACTTTCTCAACATTTTTTTTAATTATCTTTTTGTCAATGAACTATCTTTTAAGAGAATTTTCAGCCAAGCTTTTATTCCTCATGTTTTAAATGCACTGAGCTGTGAACCGCAAGGTTGAGGGCTTCCTAGAGGCTTCTCAGAAAAAAGGTCAGCAATCCACTCCTGACAAACCAGGTAGCAACAAGCCTGCAACACACAGTTCTGCTCTGACACACATGACCTCGAGTGATTTGATTTTCAAAAGTTAAAAATTACTTTCTTTCGAATCTTGAAGTGGAAGGTGGCTTTCTTAGAAAATTTCTAAATCATAAATTGTTAGGAAATGTTGGACCAAAATATATGAGTTTTCAAAAATTAACTAAGAAGTGATAGTATATAAGGAAAATTACCGTTGAACTTTACCAAGTTACTTGTGAAAAAGAAATATGTATAGGTGAGTTCATGCAATGCTTGTCTTTTAGAGATGGACTTTTTTCACTTAGAAAAATGTTTTCATGGTTCATATATGCCTACTAAGTTAACAAGTATCAGACCTCCTTTTATCTTTATGGGTGAATAATTTTCCACTATATTTCTACCCTATATTTTGCTTTGGTTATTAATTCATTCATTAATGTATTCCTGAGTTGTTTCCCCCATTTAGCTATCAAGAATAATGTTGCAATGAATGCTGGTACACATGTATCTGCTTCAGTACTGGCCTTAAATCTTTATATACTTACTCGAGAATGGAATAATTGGAAGTATGGTAATTCTACATTTAACTTTTTGAAGAGCTATCATATTGTTTTCATTAGTCACTTCACCATTTTGCAATCCTGCCAGCAACAGATTAGAGTTCCAGTTTTTCTAAATACCAGAAAATATCGTCTTCTGAGCATTCTACTGACAATAGCCATCACAGTAGAAAGTTAATTGATATCTCATTGTGGTTTTGATTTGTGTTCCTCTGAGGAATGAATAATTGATAGTGACCACCAAAATGGGTTCTAAAGTGTCAGAAAATGTGAGGACCGCATAGCATAGGACAGGATTCAAGTCTGTTGTTCATAGGGTCACTAAAGGGTCATACTCAACTGTACTTAACAATGACAAATGTTAATGAGCATTTGAACATTTTCAATGAACTTTCAAAGTTCTTTGCACAAATTGTTAATAGGTTATTTTTCTTTTCTTTTCTTTTTTTTCAAACACTATTATATCCCTATTATGATACTGGTAGTTTAGTAGCAAGAAGCTGAGCTGCAATCCCAAAGGCACATGGTTCAAGTCCACTAAGTGCTCCAGGGGAGAAATACGGACAATCTGCTTCTGTGCAATTAACTGCCTCTGAAATCCCACTGGAGGGTAAGCTCTGAGTCTGTTCTGATTTGATGGTGCATAGCAACCACACTGTGATATTAAACCTTTAACAGATGCATAGTTTTCAAATATATTCTCCCATTAGTCATTTCTCCACTTATAAAGAACAGACAAGTAAAAACTACTCAAGTTAGACTGAAGAAATTAATGAGAAAGACGTGAAGTTATTGATTAATAGATATGAATTTCTTCAAAGGGTGATGAAAGAACTGCAAATAGTGCTTGTACAATATGGTGAGTGTAATTAATGTCACTGAGTCATACATTTCATTAATGATTGAAACAACAGTGTTCTGTTAGATTTTAACACAATAAAATAAAAATTAAATAAATGCAAATCAAAACAGTTACAATAATTTTTCATTTATCTGACACACAGATACACAAAAACCTATTGTCATTGAGATAATTCTGACTCATAGTGACCTCAGAACAGAATAGAAGGCTGGACTTTGCGAGGAAGAGTGCAACATCAGGCTTGGAGCAAGACTCATCAACAGCTCTGCAGATGACACAAACTTGCTTGCCAAAACTGAGAACAGAAAGAGTTTGCGCAAAAGGTCAAGGACAATAGTCTTCAATATGGATTGAAACTTATAATTAACATCAAGAAGACAAAGATTCTCTCCACTGGGCCAATTGGCAGCACCATGACAGATGGAGAAAAAATTGAGGTTGTTAACAATGTCAGCTTGCTTGGCTCCAAACTCCTGGCACCAGTAGTCAGGAAATCAAAAGATGAATTGCACTGGGAAAATCTGCTGTTAGGTACCTCATGAAAGTGTTAAAGAGCAATGATGTCAGTCTAGAGACTAAGGTGCACCTGATCCAGTTCATGGTGTTCACAATTACATATTATGCATCAGAGAACTGGACAATGACTAAGGATGACAAAAAAAGAAAAAGATGCCTCTGAGTTGTGATGCTAGAGAAGAGTATTGAACCACCAGGAGAACAAATATGTCTTAGAAGCTAGGATTTTGAATCTCCATCTCACATACATTGGGCATATGGCCAGGAAGGACCAGGCCTTGGAGAAGGATACCATGCTTGGAAGAATGGAGGGACAGTGCAGGTGTGGAAGATTCCAGAAAAGATGGATTAGCACGGTAACTGAAGCAAGGGGATTAGGTGTGCCAGAGTCACTGAGACTGGCTCAGGAGAGGGCCAATTTTAGAGCTATTGTATAGGGTCACCAAGATACACAGGTAACTTGATGGCACATTACAATAACAGTTTCCAAGGCTATTGCGGGAGCAGATTTCCTCTGTTGAGTACAAATCATCACCAACCCTTTTTAGAAGTCCACTGCCCACTGTACCCCTCAAGGCCACTGCCCACTGTACCCCTTGAGCTTCTCTTTATCCTAACAACTAAATGTACTGCCATAAGGTCAAATCCAACTCATTTCAACTTTCCATCAGATTTCTGAGGCTGTAAATCTTTTCAGAAATAGACTGCCCATCTTAGTCTCAAGAAAGTCAGTAGATTCAAACTGTAGACTTTTCAGACTTTTCTTGACACAATTATTTTGTTGTTGTTGTTATGTGCCGTTCAGTTGCTTGAAAATCATAGCAACCCTATGTACAATAGCCCTGAAACCTGCTCTATCCTGAGCCAATCTTAATGTCTCTAACACACCTACGCCCATTATCCCTGTCCCTGAATCAATCTATCTCATCAAGGACCTTCCTCTCCTCCACTGTCCCTGCACCCTTACAAGCATGATGTCTCTCTCCAAGGGCTGGTCTGTTCTTGCAAATATCCAAAGTATGTCAGACAAAGCCTCAGAATCCTTGTCTCCAAGGAGCTTCCTGGTCTCATCCTCACTCTAGGACAAACCTGTTTATTCTCCTAGCAGTTCATGGTATATTCAATATTCTTCTCCAGCACCACAATTCAATTCTCCTTCTATAATCCCTTGCCATTGTCCAGCTTTTTAATGCATAGCAAGTAACTGTGAAGAAGAGTCTTGAACATACATGGACTGCCAAGGGAACAAATTGGTCTGTCTTGGACAGGGTGAAACCAAGTCTCTCCTTGGAGGCTAGGATTTTGAAGCTCTGCCTCACTTAACTTTGGGAACATGGCTTGATCAGTCCCTGGAGAAGGACATCATGCTCGGAGGGGTGGACAGACAGCGCAGGAGAGGGAGACCCCAAATGAGATGGATTGGTACAGTGACTGGAGGAATGGGGGTTGGTGGGTCAGAATAAATAAGACTGGCTCAGGACAGGGAAGGGTTCAGAGCTCTTATACATAGGGTCACTATACATTGCAGGCAACTAAATGGCACATAACATACTATGACAGGTTTGGAATCAAAAGTGGCATCCACTTCCTAAATAGCATGCCTCCAGAAACTCTATGAACTTTGATAAATGTTGATAACTGTAGAGTGGCTTCAGGCCTTTTGTTCGTTCATAGGGCCACTATGAGTTGTGCTCAACTTGAAGGCAATCAACAACAACAATAATTGCCCGGATCAGGAACACCTTAGTCTTCAGACTGACATTGTTTCTCTTCAGTACACTGGAGAGACTCCCTGACAGGACACTTTGCCAATGCAATTCATCTTTTGATTTCCTGGCTGCTGGTATAAAGGGCCAAGCAAACTAAGGCTGTTAGCAATCTCAATCTCTTCTCCATCTATCATGATTCTGCTGATCAGCCCAGTGGTGAGAATCTTTGTTTTCTTGATGTTGAGCTTCAGTTCATATTTAAGACCGTGACCTTCGAAAACCTGATGTGCAATTATTACAATTATTACCCTAACATAAGCAATAGTATGTAGAAAAATATTAGGAACATAAAAATATAAATAGAATTATAAATAATAGGAAAAGAGTTCACAGTAGCTGGTAGCATAATTTGTAGGTGTTATAATTAAATAATTTCTTAAAATTAAAAGGCAATTGATATAAAACTTTGACTTCATAATTTTCACTGAGAAATTTGACAGGTAAAGATTTATCTAAAATATAAAGAATGAGAATAGATGCAAACAGATTAGATATATAAGAATATATGCAGAAACTTTGTTTATGACAGTTGAAAATTTAGACAAAATAGATTAATGGACACTGGCTAAATAATTACGCACATGAAAAACTAAAGTACAATTAAGTGACAGGTCTCTATGTATTTGTATAGAAAAGATCCAGCACACATTTCTAACTAAAAAATCCCCAAAGTGTATAAACCGTCTATAATATAATCAATTAAATGTATGTATACAATTAACCTTAGAACAATGAAGTTGGGGATACTGTCTCTCACACTACTGAATATTCATTCCTAAATTTTGACTCTTCAACAGTTTAACTACCAATATCCTATTGTTGACACATTTTTATTACAGATTACATAAGCAATTGATTAATACAAATTTTGTTTATTACATGTATGGCATACTCACATAAAAGCTTCCTTTTCAATACAAAATTAAAAGAAATCTTTTGTAAAAGGTGCAACAATTTCTCATCTGTTAGCATAGCTACACTGCTGTGACTTTACACATGTCTTTTTTACTTTTTGCAGTAGGCTTTAACTGGATTCATTTCTCTTTAAATAGTGAGCAAATGGCAAGCGCTGCAGCCACAGACCTCAATCTATGATACATATGAAATAACTTCTTTTAATGTAACTTCTTCCTTTTGGAAGCACTTACTAGGTAGATGGACTGCTCCCAAAAAATATATTTTTGAAAAAAATCTGCATTTAAGTGTCTTTCTTTCTCCCTCTCTCATTGCCTTTGGGTTGAAACAGACTCCTAGCTGGACCTTTATCAGTTTCTGAGGCTGTAAATACCAAGGAATGTACCCCTGTGTAGATTCAATGTCCTGGAGAAGCAAAGCCTTTAAAATTGCAAGATGGCTCCTTAAAAGCAATGCCACTAGAGTTCAAATAAGTAAAGCCTTGAAATTCAATCCATTTATTTAAGGGCCAACTGTATTTGAAAGGTGTATCTATAAACTTTAACCATTGCCTCAATGGGATTACGGTGGATTATAACGTGTTCTTGATCTTCCACTTTATTCCTTTCTCTTTTGTGCACCACAAATATTTAGCAAGCTTGTGAACAAATATAAATTAAATAAATATATTTTCCTTTTATTCAGAATGAAAATTTTTATATTCTTTCAAAAATGTAAAAAGCTCAATAAAACTGTCTAGTTCCATTTTCAAGGATACCAAGGTCAATTGGCTGCAGCCTATAAAGCGACAGCTTAGCTTTTGTGGTGGTTTTGTAGTGACCACATTGTAATAACTTATGAAGACTCTAAATTTTTAGGACCAAAAGCCTTATCTGGGGGAGAAAAAAAAACCCGCACATATTCTGTTGTTGCAAAGTACCATTGAGTCAAATATGATTCATAGCAACCCTATGAACTAGCTTGTCCTAACCTGAGCCATCTTCGCACCATCTCTGACACACTTGAGCTCATTGCTAAAGTCATTGCACCAACCCATCTGCTTGACAGTCTTCCTCTCTTTCCCTGACCCTCAGCCTATCTAAGGATAATCTATCCTGGCAACATGTCCAAAGTATATACATAGAGAGAAAAAAATGTAAGTGTACAACATATCTTCAAATACCTTTTCATAATCTAGGGAAAAGTATCTTCAAAGACTCGAATTTCAGCATTGCACACGCTGTGTTGCTTGCTGCACTCATTATTAAAGTATGCTGTTAAATATATTTGATTGGTGTTTTTTGTGTTATTTTTCTGCCATTTAGATCTGATTTTTTTAAAAAGTAAAAAGTACAAACACTAGGATCTACATCTTCTTGCTGTTCTTACTGATTTAACAAAGGCATCCTGTATCAATTAGCTAAACTATGCCCAGAGTACAAAGCTAGTTTGTACAAATATGGAAGCACAAGGACTATGTAAAGGCATTAGACTCTGTGAATCACAACAAACTGTGGTTAACCTTGAAGCAGATAGGAATCTCAGAACACGTAACCTTGCTCATGCCAAACCTGTACTTAGACCAGGAAGCAGTAGTAAGAACAGAGTAAGGAAACAGTACATGTTTTAGGATCAGGAAAAGTGTGAGTCAGTGGTGCATTCTATTTCTATAACTTTTCAATCTATATGCAGAACAGATAACTCGAGAGGCGGGGCTTTATGAGGAGAAATGTGGCATCAGGATTAGAGGAAGATTTATCAACAACCTGCATTATTCAGATGACACAACCTTGCTTGCTGAAACTGAGGACATTAGGTGTTTGCTGCAGGTCAAGGACTGCAAACTTCAATATGGATTGAAGCTCATTATCAAGAAAACAAAGATTCTCACCATTGGGTCAACTGACATAATCATGATAGACAGAGAAGAGATAGAAGTTGTTAACAATTACAGCTTGCTTGGTTCCAGATCTGTCTTGGAGAGGATGAAACCAAGTTTTTCCTTGGAGACAAGGATTTTGAAACACCATCTCACATACTTTGGGCACATGGCCAGGAGGGAACATCATCCTTGGGAAGGTTGGAGGGACAGTGCAGGAAAGAAAGAACCTGGATGAGATGGATTGACTCAGTGACTAGGGTAGTGGGAGTAGGTATGTCAGAGATAATGAGATTGGTTTAAAAAGGGCAGAATTTAGAGGTATCATACATAGGGACACTATGAGTCACAGGTGACTTGACAGCACATAACAACAAGAAGACCATAAAATAGAAATGGTATCAAGAGTCTTGCCACTGATAGTTCAAATGTCAGCTGGGTCACACATGGTAGACAGATTTGGTTTCAGCGGCCCTTCCAAACTAAGACTTAGTAGGAAGAAAGGCTTGGCAGTGTATATAAAAAAATTACCCAATGAATCCCCTACAGATCACAGCAGAATACATCCCTGTGCAGGATGATGAATCCCATTTAAAATACACAGCAGCTACAATAAAGAACACGGTTGTTGTTGTTGTTGTTGTTGTTGTTGTTGTTGTTGTTGTTGTTGTCGTTTATGCCCTCAATGAACTTCAGGTTTGCAGACACTGTAAATCACATGAGAGGAGATTGTCAATCTTTAGCACACCGAGAAGCTGGTGAATGCAAACATTAGCAGTGCAACTCCTTATCCCTTATGCTCCAGAGGCCCTATTGTTGCTGTTGTGAAATTCCATAAGGTCAACTACAACTCATAACAATCCTGTGAACAAACCCCTATAAACAATCTCTTGTATGCTCAAGCCCACTGTGACAGTCACTATGTCAGCCTATCATGTTGAGGGTCTTCCTCTCTTTTTAGTTACTTTTCACCTTTTCCAGAAGGATATCTTTCTCCATGGACTGGCCATCCTGATGGCATGCCCAAAGTATGTGACATGACATTTCAACATCCTTGCCTCTAAGGAATACTGAGCTGCACATCTTCCAAAACAGATGGATTTGTTCTGTTGGCAGTTCATGAGATATCCAGTACTTTTCTTCAACATCACAATTCAAAGGCTTTGATTATTCTGTCATCCTTATTCACTGCCTTTTATATACATACGAAGAATGCATAGGAAGTATTTATTCATCCGTGAAAAAAGCAAAAGATCATTACCAAAGTAGAAAAGAAATAAAAGACCAAAATGGATCTCAGTCAAAAGAGACTGAAAATTGTGCTAGAATATAGGACAAAACAAAGAGGGGGGGAAGCTAAAATAAAAGAATAAAAAAGATGAATAGAATATTTCCAAGGGCAGCTCAAGAAGACAAAAGTATTATAAAGTTGAGAAATTATGGTGCATTCACACGATGGAATACTACACAGCATGCAGGAGCAATGGTTTTGTAAATTACTACCAAACGTGGGAGGGACTGGAGAACACTTTGCTAAGTGAACTAACTCAGCCCCATAAGGTCAAATATTGTTTAAAATCATTATTGTAGAATGATTATGAGAATCCGGGGTGGGGGGGAGAGCAGAGGACTGAGGGGGGAGCCAATAATCATAGGGTCTCACAATTTGATAGGCGGAGGATGGCAGAAAGATCTGGTATGAACAACAATGCATATGAACTTTGTAAATAAACCAGTGTAAAATTTTTTAAAAACTAAACAAAAAAAAGTATTATAAATGCTAAGAGTTAGAAACACACTTAGAGTTTCTGGAGGTGAAAAAACTTGGGGGGGGGTAACAAACCCTCAAGCCTCAAGTTGCAGTAATTAATAATTCTAAGAGAGAAATCTTAAATGATGCAGGAAGCATAAAAAGAAGGAATACACCAAATTGGTAAGCACTGAAATATTTCAGAAAGTAGCATATGATTCAGAACCAATAGTAATGAGGCAAGAAGTCCAAGCTGTACTTAATAGCATGGGCAAAAATAAAGCCCCAGAATTGATAGAATACCAATTGAAATGTTTTATTAAACAAATACAGCTCTGAATGTGCTCACTAGTCCATGCTAAGAAACTTGGAAGACAGCTACCTAGTCAACTAACTTGAAGAGATTTATATTTGTTTCCATTCTCATAAAATGTGATCGAACATAAAGTGGGAATTATTGAACAATATCATTAATATCATATGCAAGAAAAGTCTTGCTGAAGATTACTTTTAAAGCAGCTAGAGCTCTATATTGTTCTCTCTTATTGAGTCAGATATGACTCAAAGTGACCTTATGAACAGCTGACTTGAATCTTGCCCTATCCTATTCCATCCTCATCATCTCAACACACTACAGCCCACTGACGAAGTCACACCGTGTCAATCCTTTTTGTCAAGAGTCTTCCTCTCTTTGATCTCTTTCCTGGCATTATATCCCTTTCCAAAAAAATAGCCTCATCTAACTACTTGTCCAAAGTTTGCCTCCAAGGAGCACTCTGGCTACACCTTTTCCACTTTTTCTACACCTTTTTTTTTCTATTTGCACTTTTGACAGTCCATAGGATATTCACTGCTCTTCTCCAGTACCTCAACTCAAAGGAATCAATTCTTCTTCTATCATCCTTACTCATTTTCAAGCTCTCTAATGTGTAGCAGGTGTTTGAGAAGACCATGGCCTGAATCAGCTACACCTTAGTCATAAAACTTACATCATTGCTCTTCAGTATTTTGGAGAGGTTCTTGTCAGGGGACTTGTGCAATGCAGTAAGACTTCTAATTCTCTAACTGTTGCTACCTAAGGTGTTGATTGTTGATAGCATACCCAATAATCACAAAGATGGTAGAGAACTGAACAGTGTATTATTCTGTCATATGTCAGGTCACCATGAATTGGAGACAGCTCAATAGCAACTAACAGCAGCCAGAGGTTTTTCATCTATTTACCTGAGCAGCCTAAATACTTTGCTATCCACTGCTAACTTCATGGTTGGTAATTTGAACACATCCAGTGCTACTGTAGAAGAAAACCTCTGCTCGTGTGCTTCTGTTAGGATATGAGCTAAGAAAACCCTATGGAGAACTTCTGATCTGTAACAAATGGAGTCTCTCCATGAAACAGAATCAACTCACCAATAACAACCAACCACCACCACCCAAAAGAGCTAAAAGTACCATTAAAATAAACAAAAATCAATGAACGGACTTCTACTCTTAACAGCCTTATAGGTAAGAGAGAACTGCTTCATAGTTTCCAAGGTTATAATCATAATGAAAGGAGTGCTGGTGATGTGGTATATTATGTGATACACTCACTTCTAAGTCAAAGGTCAGGCGTTCAAATCAATCCCTGGTTCTTAGGAGAAAGATGGAAGTTCAAATAGTTATGGCCTTGGAAACCTAATGGAAGATCAGTATGAGATGGATCAACTGGAGAGCAAGGGGTATTGGCTGCGTTAATCTTAATAGAAGCAAACTGCCACATCTTTCCCCTATAGAGCAGCCAATGGGTTTAAACAGTAGACTTTTCAGTTAACAGCTGTATACTACTAGCGTTCCAGTACCATCAGTGCCCCTTAAAAATAGAATTAGATAGCTTTTATAGTTACATGGAAATTTTTATACATTTAAGATATTTTAGCTACCTAAACAATTATTCACAAATTCTTAAAGTCTAGTTACATACACATATACAAATTCTATTTCCTATAGAGTATATATCAGCACCAGTAGTTCCAAGAATCCACAATTAACAGTGTGCCCATTCATAACGCCCCATAACTCCATCTTCATAACAAATTGGTCTTCAAGTTTAGTGATTCTTAATGTCTCTCATTTTCCTCCTATTCAGCTTCACCCGTAGTCTGAGCTCAGGCCAGACTTATTTCTCACTTGACTCTAGTCTTTTTGACCCTAATCTTCCTTCATTCTAACCTAGTCTACGTACTGTTTTTTTGAAAGACTGACTCATATATCTCTCAATCAAAATCCCCTGCTAACACTGCAATTCAAAGACATCAATTTAGAGGAGCTCTGGTGGCCTAGTGGCAAGGAACTGCAACTACAATCCCAGAGGTGCACGGTTCAAATCCACCAGATGCTCTGCCGGGGAAGGAGGGACAATCTCCTCCTGTACCAGTCAGATCTGATTTGACGGTACACTCACACAAAAATAATAATTAAAAAAAAAAGACATCAATTTTTCTCCAGTTTTCCTTACGAGTTGCCAAACTTTTAGGTGTAGAGGATCATGGTGTTAGCCTAAAAGTTGGCTTTTTTTTTTTAAGTCATTAGCCCCTTCTGGTCTCCAGCTACCTTAACTGCAGACACATAGTTTTGCAAATTAGCATGATCTTGCAAATCAGCAGCAGCTGTGGGACTAGGATAAGAAAAAGAGTGCATCTCACACTGAGTAGCAAAACTTGTGGCAGCAAGACTTGAGCCAAGCTAGACTTGTAGTGCATAACACTTGAGGAAGCCTGGAGCAAGACCCTGTTGAGAACGAGAGCCTGACAGAGAGACACTGGTGATGGTGGTGGAGAGATTATGGCATTACTATGAAACTGTGGCAAAGTGTGACTGAGGCTTATTGCATTTGTGCTGGCCAGTTTAAGGTTTTGCTGTTCTTGCCAATAACTATTCTGAGGCAAATCTTGCTGGATGATTTGGATTTGACTGATGAACTGTAACCAGAGTTTAGACTAATTGAGGAATTGTGCCTTGGTACTTGGGCTAAAATCTGGACTTGTATTGGGTGATATTCTTCACCTTCCCCCCTCTCCAACTTACTTCCCTAATAAATTTTATTTTCAGCACCCCAACTGTGGAGTCTGTGAATCAGCAACAAATAAGCAAACCTCTTGTTGTGGGTGTGGCTCTAGAGGCACCATGGGACTGGGCTACAGCCTTTTTATCTGCTTTCTGCTCTGGGACAGTGAAGGGTTGTACTAGTCTCTCTCCATCTGGCCCTTTCAAAGAGACCTTCACAATCCTGTGCCTCCACATCCCATTTTCTGCTCTCTAGACAATGATGTTACTGTCAGGCCTCCCTTTATTATGCTATATTTTAATACTATGCTTACTCTCCTGTATCTTGTACAAGTCTGAGGCCCCTCTGGAAACAGGAACATACTAATTTTATTTCTTCAACACAAAGTAGATGCTCGAGAAATTTTTGTAGAATAAATGCATGATTGAAAAATGTATCATCCTGTACCCATAATATCTACGCCTAGCCAGATGTTTTAATTGGTTATATAGAACTGAAAACTGTCAATGGCTGGTGTTGTTCATTAAATAAACCAACTTTTGGTGCTGTGATTGAACAAAGTCATTTTTTAAAAAGTGACATGAGAAAGTAAATGAGATTACAGGTAGTTTGGCAACAAAATACTATCAGTATCTAAGTTAAATTTCAATTACATAAAAGGTTTTTTTTAAGATAATGGTGTTTCAAATGGCATCATTATGTACATATATAGGGTTCTCAAAAATAGATTCATAAACTGAAGGAAATATCTTTCCACTGCAAAATGTCTAGATACGTGCATGGTTTAAATAGTAACAACAGATTTTGTGATTGAAGTTAGTCAACAGAAGATATAGCCATGGATTTGAAGGAAATAATAGTAGCCTGTGACAGTAAAATGTATTATAAGAAAAAAAAACAACCACCACCAACCCTCTTAACACCAACGAACAACCAAGAGGCCAAGGAAAAAGGGATAGAAAGTTATTTCAAGGCCAGCTGCCAGCCAGTAGTAAGGAACTGAACAAGAACTGGGGGTGGGTTTGAGTCCAGTCTCTAAAAAGGACCAATCCTTAGGGGAACCGCTGACTTTAAGTATCTTTGTGTGTGTATGCACATCCACATGAGAAAACTAAGCAAGCTAATTTTTTATAATAACCATTTAAATGATACAAATATAAGAAATTATCATCATAAAACCATACTGGCCTCGAGATAAGAAGCTGTACTAAAATTCCAAAGGCACGTGGTTTGAATCCATCAACTGCTCCCCTCCAGTGTGATTTACGGTCTCTGAAAATTCCTGGAGGGTCAGCTAAGAGTCAGTTCCAGCTCAAAGGCACACAACAACAACAGTTGTTAAAGAGGGTTGATCACCTATAGATTTTCCAATTTATATTAATTTTCAAAATATGCTAAAAAATATATCTTGAAAAAACTCCTTTTCAAAGCTACTTTTGATCTACATTCTTTATTTCAGAGCCTCAGTTTTCACCTGAAATGATCTGAAATTCTTTATTCTTTCCAAATGCATGGAAGCTTTGGACCTGACACTCTAGCAATCAGGGTTAATATATGTATTTCAGACTTCCTCTATTCAATTCTCCTGGAACTTTCAGTGTGCGTTCGCCACCTCCTTCTTCCTGATATTCTTACATTGACTCCTATTTTCTCTACACCTTTGACCATTTCTTCAAGTTTTCTTCATTAATGCTTCTATCGCTTTTGTCCCTTAAGGTTACACATGTGTGTAGGGAGGGAGGGAAGGAGGGAAAGAGAGACAGAGAGAGAGAGTGAGTGAGTGAGTGTGTGTGTGTGTGTGTGTGTCTACCTGAAAAAGAGATATCTTGTGACACTTTCTTTACTATGCCTGGGCAGATTACCTGAGGGGTTTGAACTTATAAAGAAGACATTTGTGCTTCTCAAGTAGTTTGGATCAGGAGAGAAATATAACTTTCTATGAAAGTTTCACTGAAACTTTCTTAAAAGCCTGTGGCAAGGGAATCGTTGGGCAAGAGAATGTATAAGGGTGCTAAATTCTCATCTCCCATAAAAAGAAATTTTTAGACAGTATCTAAACCTTAAAAATGAAGAGATTTCAAATAAGCCAGTTATTTTAAATATGGAGATAAATATGGGGGAAAGAGAGATTCAGTTCAAACAGAGAGTTGAAAGTGTTCCTTTGAAGAATAAGAATTTGGGGAAATCAGAAGTCTGATGGGCAGAAGACTACTATTTTTCACATTACCCATAGAAAATTATTTGGCTTTTTAAGCTTGTACACATTCATATAAATGCTAACAAGGATACTATTCCAAATCCATCAATATCTTCATATATAAAATCAGTAGTTTGATGTAAAATTTGCATAAATGAAAAAAGATAACTGGCACCATTCCAAAGCAGACCTCCAAGAATGGAGCAATAAAACAGGGGGCTGGGGGAGGAGCACTAGCTTGGCAGTGGAAAGTGAAACAAAGCAAGGCTCGCTGTCTGGAATGACAGTGATTTAACTACACAACCCTTATCCATCAAGCACCAAAGTGTATTACAATATCTAAGTCTATGAGTCTGAATCAACGCAATGGTAGTACAGTTCCGTTCTCATAATAGCTCTGTTACAAGTAACTCCCATGCTCACCAAAAAGGGTGTCTTAAGTAAAAGTCTAGCTTCTGATTCTTGTTTCTGAGGATCAGACTGGTTTCAGTATATTTAATACTTAAGTTAGATGTTGTTATATGCTGCCAAGTTGCTTGTGACTCATAGCAACCCTGTGTACAACAGCCCTCTAAAACCCTTCTCTATCCTGTGTCAATCTTATTGTCTCTGACACACCTACCCATTACTCTAGTCACTGAATCAATCCTTGTCATCAAGTGTCTTCCTCTCTTGTGCTGTCCCTCCAGCCTCCCAAACAGGACATCCCTCTCCAAGGGCTGGTTCCTCCTTGCAGCGTGTCCAAAGTATGTCAGACGAAGCTTCAAAATTCTTGCCTCTAAGGAGCAGCTTGGTTTCACCATTTCAAGGACCAATCTGTTAGTTCTCCTAGGTGTCCATGGTATATTCAGTACTCATCTCCAGCACCACAGCTCAGAAGCATCAATTCTCCTTCTATCATCCCGAGTTATTGTCCAGCTTTCTTATGCATGACAACTAATTGCAAAGACCATGGATATTAGATATAAATACCATAGGCCCAGTGGCTTAGTGTGTTGCATGTCAAGGTGTTAACCTGTGAATCTGCAATCTGAATCTGCCAGGTGCTCCAAGGAGAGCAGCAGATAATCTCCTTCTATAAAGAATCACAGCTTCAAAACATGGTGGAAGATGGTTATGAGTCAGGTTGACTCAACTGCAGTGAGTTTTGTTTTTAACTATTAGGTCACTTATTCTGGAAGGTAAATTCAGCATGTATTTTTAACTCTGCATAAGTTTAGCATTTTTTGAAGATTCAAGCATAATACATTTGATATCAAGAATTTTGTTTAATATAGCCTTTTTAAAATTCTATATTCTTTTACACATAAATTCATATACATTGTATTTTGTTCATGTGCATTGTGTTTCACACATTCCTTCATTCACATTGTGTTTCATATGATCATTCCCATAGATTGTGTTTTATAACATTAATCACCATCAATCTATGTCTACTCTCACCCCATCTTTTCAGGTCCCCACTGGATCATTCTTAATCTCTTCACCCCCTTCTTCCACCCACTAACCTCTTCAACCCCGTGATTTTGATGCCACTCCACCCTCTCTCTCCATGTCCCCCCACCCCCATTGGGCTTTATGCACAACTTATTGGTTATCCTTCTACTTTTACAATAATGGTGGGATACTGTGCAGCCCTTAGAAGCAGTGATTTAGTAAAATACTATATAACACGGGAGAAGCTAGAGAGCATTATGTTGAGTGGACTCAGTCTCATAAAACAAATGCTGCATCTAACCTATCTTTTGTGTAAAATACAACATTATGAGAGAAATAGTTAGCTTCAGAAATCTCTTCAGAATGTCCCACAAACTTGTACAAACTGCATGTTGTAGGACTTATACTGCTCCAGGAAAGTATCTGGGAGAAGTCTTTAAGGATTAGAAGTGTTATCGGATTCCAGTACCAATAATTGGTCTAATGTATCTTGTTTACAGTCATTCATGATCAAGAAACATAGACAACCAAGTCAGGGCCTCAGGAGTGGGGGTGGAGCACATGTTCATTAGCTATCCCAAACTAAAAGGTAGTCATAATCCATAAACTATTGATCCAATAGACAGAAATTTCCTTTTGTTGTAAATCAATTAACATTTATACAAGAGCCATTAAAAAACCATCATGCTTATAAGCCATTAGGTTGTGTACCTATTGTATTGATTGATACACAGTTGGTTAGTAATTAATGATATCAATACTTTCAAGCTTCTGATAGCCTTTAGGGCCTTAAAGAAACACATTACCTACTGAAGCAATATACTGTCCACTTTATGCTCTTAAGAGTCTGAAGCAGAACAGCGTGTTTTCAGCTGTCTTCTGTGTACAGAAAGCCTAACTCATCCATAGCACAGTGTACCCTCCAAAATATTCCAGTTTACTTTATAGATAAGCCATATAAATCTCCAATGACCCAAGAGTTTAACATAATTTCCATGAGTGACAGCAACATACTAGCTTCTCAATACACATCCAAAACGAAAAGTACAGAAATTTGCAAGTTAGGTAAAATGACTGCCAACTAAAATGGCACTTTGTTTAATCCTAAATAACCACTTACACTGTTTTTCAAGTGACTCCAGAAAGTAGGACCTAAAACTTCCAGAAAACATGAATTCTATCATATAAAATATGATTTAAGATAACATTAATGAGAAAAGTTTAAAATTATCATTTATAAAATGTTCTTTTACAAAAGAAAGATGTCTTCAAAAGTTTGATAGAAATGTTTTTATTCTAATTCCTGAAGATTCAAGAGAACTAGAATGGGACTTTAATTAGTCAGAAGGAAGTGGGAAATATTAACAAGGAGGCAGATACCTCAGACAGTTTCATGTAAAGGCCTGAATGCAAAGTCTAATTATCCTGTGTAAAGTCTAAATCATACTGTGAAAGAAAGTTGCTTAATACCCAACTATTATTCTTTTAAAGGTTACCACACTGCATAATGACAAATTAAGTACACATATACAGAAGACTGAACAATCTCCTCCCATGCAATTAAACTGCTTCTGAAACCCTACTGGAGGGTTCAGCTATGGGTAGTTTCCAACTTAACAGCACACAACAACAACAATAAGATTATATGGCAAAAGCTACTACAGGGAATTTTACTTCTATTAGAGAATGTTAACATCATCTTTCCATTTAAATCAAATTAACTTCTAAAGAATATGAATACACCATGATGTAGTTAACTATTATTCATCCCCCTCCTCGTTAATTTTATTTACAGTCTTTTTGTTTTATTTTTGTTTGTTTCCCTAAAACTGTTTGGAACATACAGAAATGTAATGAGTATTTCCTCTGTTTTATAACTATTTATTTTGATTTTAAGATGTTTCCCAGTCACATGTCATTAAGCAATCACAAAACTAAACCCAAATCATCTAAATTAAAATTCGCTTTCTCTAAGGTTTGCCTCTTTTGAGGTCTTACCAGATCATTTGCTATCTTCACTCAGAATTATTGCACAAAGAAGGTTTTGCAAATGTTTATTGAGCAAGCCTGTTTTGGAAGAAATGATACAGGATGGAAGTCTAATTCTTTATCTCCTTACCTAAGATCATCATACTCATCACACAGCCTAGAAGATGGAGAAGAAAATACTTTTATCAGATATAATTATTTTGTCCTTATTATTTTATTATCCCACAAAAGAAATCTCTTGTATTAGGTTAGAAACTTTCCTGAAATAATGAACGAATGCTTATCAGGTTAGAAAGTACACAAGAAACAGGCTAAATACAGTCCCAGTGTCTGGGGTTCATGAGAGAGAGTAGGTATGTCTATTTTTATGAAAGATTTCAATTCCCAAGACAGTTTCTTTTTTCTTTTTTTTTTTTTACCCCTCAACCAAGATATGCTTATTTCTTTGGTGAAGGAAGACATCTTTTTTTTTTAATAAAATTGGCAGTAAGGTTATGTGTAAGGCAAATTGTGACTGAGCCAATAATCTGTCATTCTTCCTATCCAAAATGTGCACATGAAGACATAAACAGAAAAAGAAGCCACTTCATATGTAAGGAATAGAAGAGCACGTTTCCTCAAGATCTCAAAAGCTCAGATTCACACTCAGGGTCTTTGGACGGAAGAGTGAGGTAAGTAACAGGAAAGATAAAGGGAAAGAAGTGGAAAATATTAACAAGAAGGCGGACACTTCACACTATTTCATGTAGAGGCCTGAATGTAAAATCTAAACCAGCACTTCCGGTGAAGCTGCTCTCATTCATTCATGACAGTAAATCATAACATGTTATGTGGTGCTGACTTTGATACAAATAGGCTTTTTGTTCAGAAAACTTTTTTTTAAAAAACCTCAATTTCTAACACATTTGTTTGCAATGGTATCTACAATTGAAAGTCAGAGGTATCACTTGGTTTATGGATTCAGATGGGTACATGAGTTCTCCACTGGCTCTGTCCCCAAGAGTGTCCCTTTAGTTAAGAGAAAATCCACAGGTGGGTGAAAGCTGTGCTGTGGGTGGTTCTTACTATCTCAGATTATTATTATTGAGTAATTTTATGAGCATGAATATACTACAAATAAAAAGGAAACATATATAGCTAATCCCCTATATTATCTATCTAGGTATATTAGTTATTTAGAGTACAATTCTTTTATTGGCACTTACCTCACATATCACACAAATGGCTTATGTGGATCCAAGAATTCATACATTAAAGAAAGATCCTCATTTATCTTAAATAAACATATGTAGTTAGATTGGAACGTACTTAAAAAGAATTGGATGGAGTACCAACCATTTATCAAATAGAGTTCTTAGGTGGCCAAAACAGTTAAGGACTAGGCTACTAACCTGATGGTTGATAGTTCAAACCCACTAGAGACGCCTTAGAAGAATGATCTGGCAGTCTGCTTCTGAAACATCGCAACCATGAAAAGTCCAGGGGAGCTGATCTATTCTGAAACACATGGGGTATACATGAGTCCTCAAAATCAACTTGTTGGCCTTCCCCCTTCCATTGTTGTTGTTGTTTACCAAGGAATATAGAAGATGATTTGCAAATTGAGCTCTAGTGGTCTAGTGGCAAGAAGCTGCACTATAATTCTGAAGGCCATCAGCAGCTCCACAGGAGAAGGATGGGCAGTCTCCTCCCCTGTGATTAACTGCCTCTGAAGACTCAGCAGAGTGTCAGCTATGGGTCAGTTCCCACTCTACAGTCCACAAAAACAACAAAGTTAAAAACACATCAGTAAATGCTCAAAATTAGATCTAAACCAGCTATCTAATTTCAAAGGCTGTGTCTTCTCCACTCTATCTATCAGTTCGCCTAATCTCAAATGCTTGTGAATACTCCTGCACTAGTATCACAGAATTTCTTATAGCCCATAGCTTAGTGTTTATACTAAATTAAGGAATAGGACAGCAAGGGCTCTGATAGGTATTGTGGTTTTGCTATCGTCATGGTTAGGAATCCAAACTAATGTGTGTGGCCAAGGGTCTGTTTCCCATTTAACAGGACAGTCTGACACACAATGAGTGTGCACACAATGAGACTTACTGACAAAAGAAAGGGGGGCATGGGTCACTTGTACGTCATAAATATTGAGTTTTGTTCAATATTTAAGGACTTCACTTCGCCATTAACATTTTGATAGAGTTAAAAAAAAAAACAAAAACCAACCTGTCAAGCTGAAACCGAAAGGAATTATTTATGCCTCTTTAAAACCTTCAAACCTGAAATTTAAAAACAAAAATGGCAAAATTAAAATTGATAGCAGCATGAATTTTCATGTACACAAACACACCATATAGCCATGTGTGCTTTAAGGGAAACGTGCCCTGTCTTATGAAAGAAAGGCAACTTGTTATGATTTGTGCACACTTCCATGAAATACCAAAGATGGGGTGGGGGGAAAACCTCCTGTCACTTGTCAGCTAGTTCAGTCACTGCTACTCTAGAGGTACCATAACATATGCACGTCCTCTTCTGAAAATGTATCAAAGGGGGCTTTGGTAACTCCTGTACAAGCAGATCATATGTGCTCAAGCCAAATTGACTTAAATTCTAGTCCCTGATGGATCTGCACATCGGATGCATAAGTGATTAGTGACAACTGACACAGAAACAGAGAAAATGCTCACTGTTAGGACGAGCACACAGTTCAGGCGGGAATGCGATCGGAATGGCATGCAAAGAATATGTTCCCATCCAAGGAGAATATTCAACCAAAGAACTTTGCCTTTTAAGCAGTAAAAACCCTCAAACTGCCTGGGAAACATTTCTTCAAGAATGCTTATCAGTTTAGTGCATTTATCATGAGAGCTTTGAAAAGTAACAAAGATGTTCCACTCTTCAGTTAAAAATAATCCATTCACAAATATTTCTCAAATGCTTATTTTGTTGAGGGTGTACTTCATTAAAAGCATGACAGAGGGGAAAAAAATATACTGGTCTGGTAAAGATGTTAAAACACGAGTTGCTTAAATATGCACACAAACACTTCTATATTGAACCATACTCAGAGATGTCAGAGGGCAGCAATGTTCCTTCAAGGAGGAGAAGCTAAGGCAAGGTAGATTAAGGCTGCAAAGAAAGAAAGACAATATTCATCATATAAAGAAAGGACAAGATTACAAAACTCCCAATTCTTCAATTTGAACTTGTTCTTTGATATTGTTACCAGGGATGTATTATTACCATATGGAAACTGTATCATATCATAAATAAAAATAAAGAATTTAAGCCAAGTATAAAACAGATTTAAAAGATTTTCTTCTTTAAAAAAAAGAGAGCAGTTATGAAAAATAGATGAATAATTTTCACAGGTTCTCACACTGGTTAAAATGATGTATCTTGGACTTGACTTCCATTTGGTGTTTTGGTGTTGGTTTGGTTTTGGTTTTTGTATTTCTTAAAAATCTTCCTAAAATATTTTAAAAAAGATTTCCTTGCAAAGGAAAAGTTTTGTTTAAGATCTTCTGTTGTAAAAGGAGAGCTCTAGATCAACTACCCTGTTTCTTATTTTAAACATTTTACTTTATTTGCTCCATTTTCCTTCCCCCTAAAAATATCAGCAGGTTTCAAGCTATTTGAAAGAAGATCACTGTCTATTTGTCACTTCTTTAAATCACTCGTAGACTTGATTCTGAAACATCTGGAATCAAAGTGCCTCCTCTGCCTGTTCAAGTGCTGCACATACTGCCAGTCTCAAGAGAAATGAAGAGTTAGTCCCTGAAGGTAAAAGACCACTCCTCCCAGGTTTCATTGTAAAGTCAGAAAGCTCTGAGTGAGCATTTAACTTCCTTTGAAGTACCTGGTGCTAGAAAAGGATGAAAGAAGATAAGGAATTTCTTCCATTCTAAAATCGAAAATGTCTTGTTTCTACTCTTGTCTGTTTGGGTTTTGTTATTGTGGTTGTTTTATTTGCTTTGTGGTTTCCTTTTTCCCAGGTAACATTCTCACAGAATGGAGCAACTACAGCTATCAGAAGGAAGCCTGGCTCAAGTGCCCCACTTCCAGTTCCTAAGGCTCTTTGCTGGGGACATTATGCCCCAGGACTGGGCTTACCAGGGACTCCAGCACCCATTTCAAAACCATATTCTAGTTTTTCTGAGGAAAGAAAGCAAACCACTCAAGAAAGCCATGTATTTAAAGCTTTTCATACCAGAAGAAATAGTCATACATAAAGACTCATCTCACCACCTCTGCAAAAAATAAACACCAAAACAAAACCTTGAGGCAAGTGAACCTCTTTCTTAAGCATTAAAACCCAGGACGCCCAAATTCTAGGCCTTTAAATGTCTGTTCCTTGAAGTCTCTTTTACAAGGAGTTACTTTTCCATTCTTAAATTTACCAGAGAACAAAATCATGTAGACTTTATATAAATGTTGAAACACTCCCTCAAGCCCATTTTATCCTTTCTTAGTCACTTGCACTAGTGCCCTTGGTTTTTTTTTTTTCTTCTAGTTCCCTTGATGAATTCTTAACAAGCCTTTAATACCATCTGCTCAATACTGTAACATATAATGAAGTTCTTGACTACATTACTTGCTGAGAATCGTTTGTGTGTGTGTGTATATATATATATATAATATTGTAAGATTATTTTGACTTTATAAAAAGAAATTTATAGAAGTTTGTTGGGTGTTTTTTTAAGCCAACTTGCCTACTAGTTAGTGATTAGTCAGAAGAAATTTTCCACCTTGTTTAAGTTTGCTGCCTTTTGCACCCATGCCTGACCTTAGCAACGGTAGTGAAAAAGTTGCAAATTTATTTTTAAAAAAGAATATTTATTAATCAACCTGTTGATAGTTTGAAAAAAAAGAAAGCCCCTTCAATTGAATTAAGTTAAACACTGTCATACAATATTTGAGGCAATCTTCTAATGCAGTAAGGATGTTCTTTAAGGTTTAACTTCTGATCCATTCACTTTTGATAATTTTATGATCTGAAGTTGTCTTCTTCAATATAAACCTTATCTCCTACCACCTACTAGTTACGAAAGCCATTACATTCTTGCAGATTGAAGGTGGAAAAATAAATTGTGTGTATTTTAGACCCTGAATGATCTTCTTATAGCAATTTTAGAATAAACTATGAAGAATTCTGCAATTTTAATCTCCTCAGTAGCTTCCCATTACTAAACAAGCACAGCACCACGGCACAAATGTAGACGTTACATGTCATCTTGATCTGCTGCTTTTTTCTTTCATTAAAGCTTTAATGCAGCAATTATGGCTACGTTGCCCTATAAAAAAAGGAAAAGGCAGTTTACTTTAAAAAGTGAAATTGCATAGCCTACTATTTAATTATACACAAATGTAAATGGCCTATTTTTCCATAACTGGTTATTACAGCACTGTTTTACTTTCTGAGTTTTCACAATCTCTGAAACCTACAAAGCTTCCTGCTATATAATTGTTTTGTTACATTATTGTTTTCATCTTATTTTTTCTTTTAATGTGAGTGCAGCGGGATAAATCTTGGTTTTAAGCCAGCCACTACTTCATCTACTTAAGCTTTTATAGATGAAGATTGCTGTAATTATCAGAATACCCGCTTATTTCTGAAGTATTATCCTGGCAACCTGCTGGCATTTACAACCAATTAACAAGCTTTGCCATTAGTTGCATAAGGGGTATCGCAGAGTAAACCCATTGTGTGCTAATTTTCTATTTTAGATAATCAGTTTGGCCGCCCAGAAAGGAAAGAAAAAGAAAAGGTTTGACACTCAGTGGCAGACATGTAAAAATTACAACGTGCCCCTAGAGACAAAGGTATCCTGCAACTCAATGATTGCTTTGTGGCCGTCACTATTGGTTCTTAAGTATGTCTCTTTGTCTCTTTTGGAAGAAAAAAAAAAGTGGGGATTCAGCAAAGTAATCATGTCCTATCTCACATGCTCTCTGTCTTTTCAAGCTGACGTGCCTCTCTTGCCGGCCTGCCCATAATTTGACCAAATTGTACAAGTGTTAAACACCTAAAAAATAGATAGAGAGAAATTGAACACAAGGGTGGGTTTTTTTCCCCCTTTCTAAAAAAATTATAACAATGCCTTTCAACCTCTTCTCCTCTGCACTCCTCCCTTGCTATTAGTGTAAATTAATGCAAGGATTTCCTCCAAGGAGGCTGCCTTAAAATTAGCCTGCAAGCTGGATTTCGTTAAAGTGGTGTGTTGTAGTTTTATTGCTCTGCTTAAACAGTCCCTGATATTAATATGGCCTGAAGTGTGGTCTAAAACAAGACCAGAAACTGCAGCTCTGTTTTGTTTTTAAAGCAGTCACCTCGAGGGAGAAAATGGCTTCACAAACCGAGAATAGTGAGGCTACAAGAGCCCTCTGGGGCTCTGGTCTGGAAACGGTCCTTTACCTGAGTCTTAGGAAATTGCTACTAATGATCTCATATCAATTTTCTCTGCTTCTATCTAAAAAGTTGTCCTACTCAGTTACCTCTACCCACCCCAAGACAATACCTAGGCAAATACAGCTTCTTTCCTTATGAGGGGAAAAACAAGTTGTCATGTTAAGCCTACTATTTTTGACCAATATTGAAAACTAGTTAATACAAACTTACCATCAATTAATCTCAACTTGTGGGAATCAATGTATGTTAGAATAGAACTGTGCTCCAATTGGGACGACATTGTTTGCCATAGTAATCAAGTCTGTTAATTATTTGTACCTCCCAGGGACTCTTTGTTTGTTCGATCACACACTTAACCTGCCTCCAAAAAATGGTGACCCTCCTCCATTTCTGAGTGGATATGAACTGCTGAATTGTCCAGTAGCAGCCCAATTTTCATGTGAAGTTGCAATTTGGAACCTTAGTCTTTAGTACTTCTAAAGTTAATGAGTGTTTTAATTCTGATATTGCTAGGTGCCTTTGACTCCAGCTCATACCCAAACTGAACCTTTTCCTTATCCACATCATCTTCACAATCTCCACTATGCTTAAGCCCATTATTACAATCACTAACATTAATCCAGGATCTTCCTTTCCTTCACTGACCATCTACCTTTCCCAATAGAATTTGTTTTTCCAAAGATTGGTGCCTCCTGACAACATGCCTGAAGTTCAGAAGGCAAAGTTTCACCATCTTTACTTCTAAGGAGCAGTATGGCTGCACTTTTCAAGACAACATTATTCTTTTAACAGTCCATGGTATTTTTAGTGCTCTTTACCAAGGTGTCAATTCTTCTTTGGTGTTTCTATTCACTGTCTGAATTTCACAAGTATATGACAGGATTAAAATTACCATGGCTTGTAGTAGGTGCACCTTAGTCTTTAAACTGGCATCCTTGCTCTGTAGCACTTTAAAGAAGTCCTTGACAGTAGATTAGCTCAATGCAATTCATGTGCTATTTCTATTTGCAGTCAAATCATCCTTTCTTTGTTCATTCTCAAGAGACAGAGTTATAAAGATTGTTATTATTAAGCTTGGTAGAGTTATAAAATACACATGTCTAAGAACTTGAAGCTGCTTTATCCTGAACTGTTTTCCCTACAAGAAGAAAAAAAACAAATCCATGAGATGTAACTTATGATCTCATACATCAAGTTAAAATTGTTAATAATTTCTTTTTGTCCAATATATGGTCATAGATACAGGTTATGAGTATATCTAGAATCAGAGCCTTTTGTCATCAACCCTGGTATCATGATACTACTATAACAGACTCTTCTGTTTTCATAACCAAGTTCACAATTCATTATGACATTATATTTGAACATATCTTTCTAGAAAATGAAGACATTATTATGCTTCTCACAAATATGGCTTATTTAAATTAGGAGACATTCGTCTCTAATGTCTGTTACATTCAAATACTATCATCAAGTTCTTGCAAAGAAAAATCCTAGTGAACTTTCCATTTTCACAGCATAAGAACCAAAATGCTCCAGTTTTGCTTACAGAGCTACCCACTCGTATTAGGAAACATAATTCCGTTAAAACCTTGATGTCAGAGGAGTAAACAATAGCTGGCCAGTCTTTTACTGTTGTTTCTAGACTGTGGACTTTTTTTATGTGGCTCTGTTGTTTGGAATAATAGTACAAATTTTTATTGCTATTCATCTATTTATTCCAATAGTCTCATATGCTTTACAGGGAGTCCTGGTAGTGTATTCTGTAGGGAGTAGCATGTGGCTTGAATCCACAGTAGCTCCATGGGAGAAAGGTGGGCAATGTGTGGTTTGTAGCCTCCTAAACATCACAGAAAGGCCAGCTCTGAGTTGATTCTGAATTTATGGAAATGAGTGAGTGGCTGTGTATGTTTTTAAAAATTATTAATGTTGTATTTATTCTCTATTGAAAGACTATTCATTTCAAACTCTAGTAAGTAAAAGTTTGCTTGGTCTTCTCGAGATGTGGTGAAGGAGAAAAAGAAAACAATCCTAAAATGAGTTTTTGGAGAAAATTGGCATTAGCCTTCCCTAAATGATGCTTCTCCAATAAGAAGGAGGGCATGACTCCATTATTTCCACATCAGAGAGATATTTCTTTGTCCCTCTGTGCACTCTACCCACATCCCACACCACATGGATTCAGCTCGAGTTGTAAAAAAGGGAGTTTCCTAAAGCGTCATTTCATCTCAGTGACTGGGACATGGTGTCTGGAGTTCAAGTCTTTTCTGCATCTTCTCCTCTATTTGTCTTCTTGGTCAAGTTCCTCTCTGAGCTGAGGTTTGTGGCAAAATGTGAGGGTGACTACTACCTCTTAGAGTTGTAGGAATGAAACATATGCAAATTCATTAAATTAAACTAAAATTCTTATCACAGTGCAAGGAAAAGAAATTAAAAAAGAATTTATTATAATAGTAATTTGCCTCTTTACTGTTGTTGTTGTTGTTGTTGTGTATCATCCCATGGGAATCAAGCTAACCATCCAGTGAGTGTTCAGAGGTAGTCAACTGCACAGAAGGAGATTACCCATCTTTTCCTGGAAAAGCAGCTGATGGATTCGAACTGCAGCCTTTATGTTGGCAGCAAAACTCCTTACCACAAGGCCATGAGAGTTCCCTCATCTGTTGTTGTTGTCATTGTTGTCGTGTACCAGTCAGTCAGAACAGACCTGTAGCTGACTCTCCAGTGGGTTTTCAGATGCAGTTAATCGCTCAGGAGAAGATTGCCCATGTGCACCAACTGGTGGATTCAAAATAAGTGCCTTTGGTATTGCAGCGCAATTTCTTACCACTAGGCCACCAGAGCTCCCTCATCTGTCATTAGTCATGTCAATTACTTGGTGGTTACAGGATCAATCAATGACAAGTGCCTTTCTCACAGAAAGCTTATATAACCACATAACAGAACTGAGAGGGGCAAGAGACAAAGAATTTAATACTCCCCCTTCCTCACGAGCATAAGTTAAAATCAAGACTTAAAGCCGTGATTTCTTGTATTAAGCAGGTGTGCTATTGGCTAAAAAATCACCTAGAAAGAACTAATTTCAACTATCACGTATCAGTGAGTACAAACACTCTATTTTCTCTTAATTTGATAATTTAAAAAAAGAAAATAATCACTACACACCCAAGGCACTAAATAAAATAAATAGCATATGGCAATATATGGTCAGTATATAGCATACTTGAAATAGATCCCAACTTGGAATCAGCTAGAAGTTTATCTTGTAAAGGGAGAATTTTTTTCAAAAGCACTGCCATTAGATTCAGTGGAAACTGCTTTCCATAGAAAGAAGAGGTTGCATTTTTTTCCCTGTAAAACCCATCACAGGAGAGGCTGGCTCTCTTGCTCAGGCTCCGTCAGTCATGCAATTAGTCATTGAATGAATGAAAATGATTTGGCTTTTGGCTGGCATTATTTCTGTCCATCCTTGGCCTTTAATGAATTAAAAAGTAAATATTCATTAAGCATCAAGTGCTGTATTAAAATAGTGCTAAAATTACAAAGGTGCTTAGGTAGAAGGATTTTTGTGTAAAAATAGTTTGCAAAATAGTTTAAGTATCTTAAAAGTGACTGTAGTAAAGTTGCCGAGTTCAAAAACAGTATTAAATTTCAGTCACAATTGCAATAGTGTTCTTAGCCAGTAATCATAAACACCAGCTTTAAACTTGTCATATCCTAAGGAATGTAGCACAACTGAACAAGTACCTATCAAAAGATCAAATACAGCTCTTAGATTTTCTTCTTTCAGGAGGTACTTTACTGTTGCAGGTATTAGGGGAGACCTGATAGATCTATAATCAATCTTGGAAGTTAAAAGAGAGAAAGTTAACATCTGCATCAGAATTTAAAATCCTGAGACAAAAGAGAATGTAAATTCTAATGAGTTAGTTTCTAAACCAAGCTGACAGTTTTGTTTTGTTTTGTTTTGTTTTGCTTTGCTTTTATTTTAGAAGGGAACCAGAACATACCTTACAACTTGGAAACCTCTGAGGCACATTTCCATAGCTGTCAAAAGGTGAAATTGACTCCACCTCTACAGGATCATCATGGTTTTCCAAATGGCAGCCTTCAGCTGTTAGTGTTATGTTTTCGATTATACTTGAGATGACTTTTCTACTGCGCTTTTTAATTGGCAGGGGTATGAGAAATATTTTTTTCTATCACAAAGAGTTTCTTTTTAAATTAATGAGAGTAACTAGAACCTTGCAAGATCATCTTCTATCAATTTGAAGTTCATTTGTTTCTGCATGATTTAAAATTAATTAATAGCAGATCTAGCCATGGGAAATCTTTGGAATAAATAGAACTTCAGTTTGCATTAAAGGCAGTAAAATCAAGTCCAATAAAATGTGTTCTGTAAGATATCTATAGCTCTGAAAGGAGGGAGAAAACGCAGCAGGTAAAGACAAGTATAACATATTCATGTTTGTAGCCCAATAATAAAGAACACATTAATTGCCACTATTGTCCAATATTAATTTGAAACACATTTTATTTTCAAAGGATTTAGAACCCACATAAGGATGTTAAATCATCAATATTTCATCTGAATTCTTAATGTGTTAATTACAATAGAAAGTCACACTGAATTCCCAATGCATTCCAAATATCTACATTACCTAGCATCTACGGTTCAATAAACTCCAATTCTGACATTATGACCAAATTAGTAATTGTCTTCGTCCCTCATACCCTTTCTTTCTATATATCTATATTTAAGTTTGTTACGTTTTGAAAGAGTATATAGAGGATGTGAAATTCTTTCTAAAATACCTATATATCTTTATTCTCTAGAGTGTAATAATTTCTAAATATATACATTTAATTGTTTGCTTAATTAATGTTTGTGAGAACATTTTCTGTTATACACACACACTCTTGATACTTTTAAATTATTTTCCTCAAAAGCATTTTCAGACAGTCACATATGTAAAACTGTGTTTTCAAGATATTTGTTAAATAAGCCTAAATGGGAACCAAAAAAAGATAAATAAAAATGCACACAGACTCTTAGGAATAATTTTTCCACGTCTCTACATTTGAAAGGCAAAGAAATAAAGGTCAGAAAAGGCATCTGCTCAGTATAACAATCTGGAAAAACAGAAAAGTGATGCTTTTAATGACAAAAAGGCATCTACACAGATGAAGCGTTCTAGGGTCTGTGGAAGGTTAACAATCTGAAGTGGGAGAATGTGGTATCAGGATAAGATCATAGAGGTAGCCGCAATTTTAGATTTTGTGGTATGTTAACAGCACTCAAGCTGCACACCACCACAAGGTCTCACTTACTCCCATGTTGGGGCAAGAAGTTGGCAAATTATTGCTATACTGTAATCCAAAATCAGGCCATCAAATTGTTCCTGAATTATCATTGTATTATCTATAGCCAGTAGTGCTGTCCCAGTGCTGACTATAGCTGCTCATGTTATCAGTTTGACCAAAGAATAAAGAGCAGAAATGATAAATAGCTATACTATAATGTAAGACATAAGATTCTGGAGACTACTATTTGTTGACACTATTAAACTATAATGAAGCTGCTTTGGACCCTAAAGTAAGCTTCATATTGCTTCTCAGTACTTCCGTGTCAGGCTCTAAAATGGAAATGTTGATAACACTTATTTTGATAATTAAATAAGTGCTTATGATTCATTAACATTATCATCATTTGAATACTAGTGATACCCATCCCTTGACCATTTTTGCTATGATCTATTTGAACCCACCATTATACGCTTCTACTTCATGATGACCAAAAGCAGGTGAAAGTACCAACTTTGTTACTGTGGCCACTCACAACCATCTAGATAGCTTTAGAAAGAAGTAAAATAGGGCTTTAATAATTCAGCTACTGCCAGATGGGAAATTTACTGGTCTTTCCTAATAAACTAAGCAAAGGTATTGAGAGAAGGACCTAATAGAAGTATATAGTGCAACAGAAGGCCTATCAGTAGCAACCTTGCTTGCTGAAAGTTAGGAGGACATGAAGCACTTGTTGCAGAAGATCCAAGAATACAGCTTTCAATATGGGCTGCATCTCAATGTCAAAGACGACAAAAAATCTAACCACTGGACTGATAGGCAACATCATGATAGGTGGAGAAAAGATTGAAACTGTCAAAAACTTCCTTTGACTCGGATGTACAATTAATTCCCTCAGTGTCAGCAGTCAGGAAATCAGGATATGTATTGCACTGGGGAAGTGTGCAGTTAAGGACATCTCCAAATTACTGAGGAATAATGATGTCAATTTGAAGACTAAGGTGCATCTGATTCAGGTCATGGTCTTTCTGATCATGTGTTACATATCCAAGAGCTAAACAATGAATAAGAATGACAGAAGAATTGATGCCTTTGATCTGTGATGTTAGAGAAGAGCACTGAACATTCCATGGACTGCCAAAAGAACAAAATTATGTCTTGGAGGCAAAAATGATGAGGCTTTTCCTCACATACTCCTTGGAAAAGGACATGATGTTTGACAAAGTAGAGAGTCAGTAAAAGAGAGGAAGACCCTCAATCAGGTGGATTGACATAATGACTGCTCCAAGAAGACTCTAATGTGTCAGGAAGTGTGAGAATAAGCACAGGTAAGGAAAAGGTTCAGAAATGTTGGTCATAGGGTTCCTATGGGTCTTACTTGACTCAATGGCACTCGACAACAACAACCTTTAAATTTTGCAGACTGCGTGGCAGAAATGGAGAACCTCAGCAAACACCAAGAAAGAAGAAGAAGAAGCAGAGAAAACAACATGCATCCTTTGGGACCAGATGTTAATATGCTAGAGATATCTTCCTTTTGACTGAAAAGCTTCTGAGAGTAATTGACATACTGGATCTTGCTGTTGTCTGAATGAGATGGAGCCAGGGCTGAAGCTCCTGAAAGACTGAGCTAAAGATTTTGCTGCTGGAAGATTGAAGAAAGAGGAGGCTTGGGAATGCTGCCTTACAGAACCAAAACAGAGGTCTTTAATCCAAACTTGCTCGAAGACTGAGGGAAGATGCCATAACTGGCAGGATTAAAGGAACTTTGGAACACTGATCTAAACTGAGAAGCTGAAGGTCAGAGGGCCTGTAACCATGCTTGAGAAGCTGTTAAGACTGAGGACTGTATCTTGATACTGACCTGGATTACAGTGTGTTAATCATGAGTAAAGGGAGCTCTGGTAGCCTAGTGGTAAGAAGCTGTGCTGCAATCCCAAAGGCACGCAGTTTGAAACCACGAGCTGCTCCTCAGGGGGAAGATGGGCAATCTCCTCCCCTGCAATTAACTGACTCTGATAACCCACTGCAGGGTCAGCTTTGAGTCAGTTCTGACTCGACAATACACCACCACCACTACAACAATTATAAGTGAAGTTCTGTGTAGTGTGCCTAGCTATTACAACTGATTTTGGACTCGGAAGAGTCATTTATTGTTGAAATTAGTACAAGTAGGAGCTGGAGGGTGGGGGACTATGTCTAATCTTACAGGAATTAGTTTTGTACTGTGGATATTACTGATAAAGATCGCTCCCCTATGTGAGTTAGTAGAGATCAGAGTTGGCCAACCTCAAGTTGCTCTTGACCTTTTTACAGTTTCTTAATCATAATCAAATACCATGAGGAAATGAGTTGCTGGGTCTTGGACTTTGGGAGATAGTCTTGGAAATTGCTAAGGATAATTATACTAATCTATAACATCCACATACACTAATCTATTTAGACAAGTTTTGACAACTTACTTTGATGAGTAGCAACTGAGATTTTAAAAGCTTGCAAGTAGCCATTTAAAATTGCAACTATTGATTGGTCTCTCTTCTGTGGAACAAAGAAGTGGGAATAAGAAAGCAAGATATACTGAAACAAATCAAACAAAAGACTAAAGAACCACATTAACTTTCATTTCTATGACCTTTACACCAGAAGAAACAGATTGTGCCCAGCGACCACTGATGGCCACTCGAAGAGCGAGCCCACTGTCAATTCCTGACTAAAGGTAAGAGCACCAAGAAACAAGACTCAGAAACACAAAAAGGCCAGGCTTACTGACCTGATAGAGACTTGTGGACCCCAGAAACTATGACAGTTGTTAGATTGTTATTGCTGTTAGGTGCCATCAAGTCAACTATGTTTAATAGTGACCGTGTGACAGCAGATCTGAACTTGACCCTATCCTGCACCATCCTTACTATCTCTGTCGAGCTCAAGTCCATATTGGTAGTAATCACATCAGTCTATCTCATTAAGGGCCTTCTTTTCTTTATCTGATCTTCTATCTTTCCCAGTATGACTGATTCCTATTGAAAATATTCCCAAAGTAAATGAGACAAAGACAGTACTTGCCTCTAAGGAGCACTCTGCACTTCCTTCTAGCCAGATTGGTTTCTTTTTGTAGCAGTCTATAAGATGTCTATTCAATACTCTTCACCAACGCCACAGTTCAAAGCCATCAATTCTTTGCTCTTCCTGAGTCATTGGAGAATGCATAGAAACTTGCAGATACATAGGAGGCAATTGGAAATACTAAGTCTTACAACTTTGTCTTTACACTAACATCCTGGCTTTTTGGAATTTTTAATAGCTCATTGAAAACAAATGACCATTGTTTTTGTTGTTAAATGCTATCATGTCTGGTATGATTCATAGTAACTCTGTAAATAACATATTTGAACCATGTCCTATTTTGTGCTATTCTTGTCATCACTTATACGTTTGATCCCATTGCTGCAGCCACTGTACCACTCCATCTCACTGAGTTCTCTCTTTCACTGACCCTCCACCTTTCGAAGCATGATGTCTCTCCCCAAGGAATAGCCTTTCCTAACAACATGCCCAAAGTATGTAAAATGGACTTCATCATCCTTATTTCCAAGGACCACTCCACTTTCTCCAAGACATACCTGTTTGTCCATGAGGCTCTCAGCATTCTTCTCCAACACCACAGTTTAAAGGCAATAATCATCCTTATTCACTGTACAGCTTTCAGACATATAGCAATAATTGAAAAGACCACCAGGTGTAACTTAGTCTTTAAGCTGACATCCATCATTGCTGTTCAGTACTTTGGAGATGTTCCTAACAGCAGATATGCCTTGATTTCTTGACTGCTGGTACCAAAGGTGTTGTTTGTGGACCAAAGGAAAATGAAATCATGGATCATGGTGTTCTCTATGATCCAGTGCTGAGGGTCTTGGTTTTCTTGATGCTGAAAGTGGTAGGTTTTGACCTTTTGAGCAAACGCCTCAAGTTTTCCTTCTTTTCAGCAAGCAAGGTTGTGTCATGTGTGTAACAAAAGTGATTATTCCTCCTCCAGTCCTGAGGCCACATGCTTCTTCATCAAGTCCAGCTTCTCAAATGATTTGTTTAACATACAGATTGAGCAGATATGGAGACAAAATACAGCTGTGATGCACACCTTTCTTGACATTAACCCATGCAGTGTTACCATGTTCTGTTCAAACAACAGCTTCTTGGTCTACGTATAGGTTTCATATAAGCACAATTAAGTGTTCTGGAATTCAGAGTCTCTTCAATTTTAGCTATATTTTGTTATGATGCACATAGTAAAATGATTTTTCATAGTAAAACACAAATAGACATTCTTCTGGTATTCTCTGTGTTCAACCAAAATCCATCTGACATCTGCAATGATGTCCCCAGTAACACAGTGCTCTAGAAAAGCAATGTACTGTTCTAGGCATTTTCTTTTTTTTAGATTTTAATGAAAGTTTATAAAGAAGTTGGATTTCTATTCATTCATTGTTGCACATTTTTCTCCCTGGCCCCCTCTACCCCTTAATTTGATTTTTTCTTTGGAAAAAAGTTTTCATTGTTATACAGCCCCTCTCCCTTTCCCCCCACCCTGGGCTCCTTTACTATGCAACTCTTATCCTGGTATCATGTCATGCCAATAATACCTAAACATATATTTCTTTTATACAGTTCTCTCCCTCATCTATTTCAATACTGTGTACATTATTTATTCCTGTTTTCTTAGTTTCTCCCTAGCCCCCTTATCAGTCCTGTTCTATAACAGTGGCATTATTCAGTATTTGTCTTTCTGTGACTGAGATCTTTCACTCTGCATAATGTCCTCCATGGTCACCCACTTTGTGTAACATTTCATGAATTCTTTGTTTTTCAGTGCTGCATAATATTCCATTATATGAATGTCCCACAGCTTCTCTATACATTCTTTTGTTGATAGGCACTTGGGTTGTTTCCAACTCTTTGCTATTATGAACAAAGAAGCAATAAACATGGGTGTGCATATATCTGCTTGCGTGGCAGTTCTGGTTTCTTTAGGGTATATACCCAGTAGTACAATTGCTGAGTCAAATGTTATTTCTATTTCCAACTTTTTGAGAAAGCTCCATATTGCGTTCTATAGTGGTTGCACCATTTACACTCCCATGAACAGTGAATAAGGGTTCCAGTTTCTCTATCACCTCGTCAACATTTGTTGTTTGCTTCTCTGTTGAATTTTGCTATACTTACTGGAGTGAGAGGATATCTCATAGTTATTTTCTAGCCATTTTTTAATGATCTTCAGTGATATTTTCTTTGCATGTGCTATTAATGACACTGTTCAACAATTTCCACATTTTATTGGATCACTCTTTTTGGGAATGGGACAAATATGGATCTCTTCCAGTTGGCTAGGTATGTGTCTTCCAAATTTCATGGCACAGACTGGTAAACATGTCCAGGGATTTATCTGTTAATTGAAATATGTCACTTGGTATTCCATTAAGTTTCTGGGACATTATTTTTTTTTCAATGCCTTAAATTCAACTTGAACGTCTTTCTTGCCCACCATTGCCTCTTGATCATCATATGTAACTTACTGGAATATTTTTGTGTTGGCCAATTCTTTTCGGTACAGTGACTCTATATATACCCTCCATCTTCTTTTGATACTTCCTGGATCAGCCAGTTTTGTCCGTAGCATCCCTCAGTCTTGTATCTTGAGGCTTGAATTTGTCTTTCAATTCTTTCAACTTGAGAAATGCTGAGAGAATTCTTCCCATTTTATTCTCCAACTTCAGCTCTTCACACATTCTGTTATAACACTGTGCATTGTCTTCTGAAATTGTCCTTTGAAATCTTGTGTTCATCTCTTTTAATTCCATTTATTTTGGTCTCTCTGTCATGATTTAGGGTTTCAGTCTGTTGTACCCAGTCCTGTTGAGTAAGAGCCAACTTGATGGAACTTCAACAATGGCATCAATATCAATCCAAGTTTACACAATAATAGTTTAAGTTATGAAAATATAGTAGTTTCAACTTTCTTTGGCAAATAAGCCTGAAAAAAAACCTTGTCTTTGGTCCAGTGTGTTCAACAACCTCCCTTCAGATCTGTGCTTCAAATCCTTTACAACAAGAACTATCTTTTTTATGTTAGGGGGAAAAATAAATTTTCTTATGGAGTCTATCATTGATGAAATATTAAGTTATATAATCTACCTGCCTTCCAAAGTTGGGAAGAGCTTCACATAGGTCTCTCAGATCACCAGTCTGTCTCCATATTCTTCCCAAACAGAAAATCTTTCACAATTCATATCAATTAATAAGCAACAAATATTCATCTATCCTCAGCAGCCGTGAGAGTTGAACTCTTAGAGAGGACAAATGAAGATCTAATGCCATTGTTTTAATTAAATATTTGTTCCTAATATTATCTCAAATATACAGAAAGTTTCTCATTGTGCTCAAATAATGCTCTTTAAAGTAATCTTTATAAAATACTGTTACATATTTTATGTCTCTGTAAATACAGTGCAAGGGGTATAGGGGCAGCAAACTTATTCAGCTAACTCCACAAGGTATAAGAATTTCCATCAACAACACAGATGCCAATTCTCATGATACCGAGTATTTCATCCATTTGTTACACTTCGGCCTCTTTCCCTGCTTTACTACTAAATTCACTAATCTCTTGCAAAGACCATGTAGAATTTGCAGACATTACTCATAATGGTCTTTGCAATCACTTGTTATGCATCAGAGAGCAAGGAGGATAGAAGAAGAATTGATGCTTTTGAGCTTTGGTGTTAGAGAAGAGTGCTGAAGGTGCCATGGACTGCTAAGAGAACAAACAGGTTCATCCTGGAGAGGGTTAAACAGGGCTGCTCCTTGGAGGCAAGGATTCTGAAGCTTCGTCTGACATACTTTGGTCATGTTGTAAGGAGAGACCGGTCCTTGGAGAGGGACATCATGCTTGGGAGGGTGGAGGGCAGGTGCAGGAGGGGAAGGCCCTATGGGAGATGGATTGATTTATTCAGTGACTAGGGCAATCAGATGAGTGTGTAGAAGGCAATGAGATTAGCACAGGACAGAGCAGAGTTCAGAGCTGTTGTACATAGGATTGCTATGAGTCACAAGCAACACGATAGCACATAACAACAACAACAACTGGTGACCTAGTGGCAAAAAGCTGTGTTGCAATACCAAAGGCATGCAGTTCAAGGCTACCAGCTGCTCCTCTGAAGGCTGGGCAATCTCCTCCCAATTAACTGCCTCAGAAAACCCACCAGAGGGTCAGCTATGGGTCAGTCTGACCCCATGGTAAACAATAACTCATAACTATAGGGTTTATTATGAAAATATCAGTGTACAAGTCAGGTTGAAAACACTCAGGACACAGTTCATTCATCAGGACATCCTCTCAGGTGTACCCGTGGGCAGGCCTCCCTCTAACCCTGGGAAGTGAAGCACTGAACTATACCCTGTGGTCAGGCAACAGTTACAGAGCCCTTCTGGTTATGCGGCTTGTGTGTGTCCCTCCACTTGTGAGATGCCCCCAACAATCCTAGGCCAAGTCACTTGGCTCTGGCTCCTTGGGGAGTCAAATGGAGTTGAATTCTGTCTCACATCACCTCTGGTTCTCTGCTCCCTCTGTGGTTGCTGTTCCTAATGCCATTGTCACTAGTAAAATTCCCTAAAATATAGCAAAGCTTTCTGAGTTATTGTGCGTATGCACATAGTCTTGTGTGACTTGAGCTTGTGTGACTTCATGACCATCTCAAGCAGGAATCTCTGGACAAAGAACATTCTTCACTAAGTTTTTTAATTCTTGATTATAATGAGAGTCCCATTTTCTGCCTCTGAACCTGTTGAATTTAAGCCCTGCGGGATGGCAAAACGGACTATTCCCCATGTTAGCAGTCTAAACATCTGACTTCAATGCTCCCACCAAGATTTGCTATTTATTCTATTTATGTTTTTAGCAAGTTATACAATTCTCTATGGAGGCTACAGACATTTTATATTTATATAATTGTACCAAGCCACGTGATAAAGGCCAAAGCCAATGACTAGAAAAATCCGTATTAAATAATTCACTATAGCATAGAATCTTTTAGTTAAGTGAGAAAGAGATTTGTTTTGAATTAATGGAGATATATGAGAGGGCAAAAATGTCCTTAAAATTTATTGGCAGCATCAGGATGGATGGTGAAGAGATTGAGATTAACAGCTTTAGTTTGCTTGGCTCCACAGTCAACACACTTAACACTAGCAGCCAGGAAATTAAAAGCTGTATTGTGATGGGAAAGGCTGCTGTTAGGGACCTCTCTAAGGTATTGAAGAGCAATTACATCACTTTGGAGACTAAGGTGTGCCTGATACAGGCCATGGTCTATGCAATCACTTGTGTGTGTCAGAGAGCTAGACGATGACTAGGGAGGATAGAAGGAGAATTGATACCTTTGAGCTGTGGTGTTGGAGAAGAGTATTGAATATATCATGGATTTTTTTTTTTATCATGGATTTCTAAGAAAATGAACAGGTTCATCCTAGAGAGGGTTAAACCAGGCTGCACCTTTGAGGCAAGGATTCTGAAGCTTCATCTGACATACTTTTGACATGTTGCAAGGAGGGAACAATCCTTGGAGAAGGACATCACACTTGGGAGGATGGAGGAACAGTGCAGGAGAGGAAGACCCTCTAAAAGGTGGATTGACTCATCAATGACTGGTGTAATCAGAGTAGGTGTGTCGGAGACAGTGAGATTGGCACAGGTTAAAGCAGGGTTTAGGGCTGTTGTACATAGGATCGCTGTGAGTCATAGGAGACTCGATGGCACATAACAACAACAACAACTTGAAGTTTTGTACGTAAATATGAAATCTTGTAGATATATAGATTTCAGTATCTGTTATAGCACAAACTTGAAAAATTGGGCAAAAATCACAAGGAATATTATAACACTTTGGGGAATGACTAAATATTTTGATGTCAATTTCACATAAACTATAAGTTCACTTTTTTTCAAGGTTAAAAAAGAAATTTTTCCTATGTTTTAAGAATCTTCTGAGGACAATTTTGTTACTTAACCTTAGAATAATGGTTTTCAAACTTCGAATGAGCTAGAGTTTCTGAAGTTAGTGCAAATTCACTTTCTTAGTGAATTCTCTCCCCAAAAGTCTGATTCAGTAAGTGTTTTATGTGCCCTTAAATTTTAACAAGCAACACAAGGGATTCTGTATCCCAAGCTACAAACTGTTTTTCAATTGAGATAAACAGAATGTGGCTTTAGAATAATGTAAAATGTATCAATTTTAGAATGAATATTCTTTAAATGAGACAGCAATCATTTGTGTATTTGCTATACTGAACAACTTGGAGTTGCTTTGATGCTGAACATGGTTCCATAGTCATGTCAAATTCCATAATAGTTACCCATTATGTAGAGTTTGGATGAGCTTCTAGATTTAATCATGCTGGGAAGCAGGAGTGTTATCCACTTCCTAAACTAGATGCCTCTGGAAACTCTGCAAACTCTCTAAACTCTATAAATGTACAGAAATTGTGTTAGTTATAGAACAGAGTTCAGGTATTTCATGCAAAGCTTACTTTGAGTCATATTCGACCTGATTAACACTTAACCACTGGTGCAAGAGGGGAAGACCCTCTATGAGATGGATTGATTCAGTGACTGGGGTAATCGGGATAGGTGTGTCAGAGGCAGTGTGACTGGCACAGGATAGAGCAGGGTTTAGGGCTGTTGTACATAGGGTTGCTATGAGTTGCAAATGACTTGACAGTACATAACAACAACAACAACAACAAATGAGACTAGTGCTGTTATATCTGGAGGAACACTCTTCCACTTTGCACATCACTCTTTATCAATGTGCAGTATGAAGTAACTTGGGTTTGCTGTGATACTGAACCTTGTGCCACTGGGGTATCAAATACCGTAAAGTTTCTCATTGTGGACAGTGTTTCATGGAGCACCCAATTGTAAGATGGGTTTGGAAGCAGGAGTGGCATCTAAACCACATGCATCTGGAAACTCTATGAACTTGGAGAAATGATGATAGTTATGGAAAGGCATTAGGTCTTTTGTTCATAGAGTCACTATGAGTTGTGTTCGACTTGAAGGCAATCAACAACAACAAACAGAATGCATGAGATAAACAGGAAATAGAATACACAGTTTCCTTTACCCATAAATTCTTGCTGGGGGGTGAAGGGATGTTAGGTGAATGAACTAAAATGGATGATTTTGTGATGAAAATGGTTTTTTCTCTGGAGCAAATGTCTTATTTTGGGCAGACCACTAACAGTAGTAGACCAGCACCAATGCAGAGTTCAACTGTGAGATAATCATGGTAGTTATCTCTCAACCACCCAAATCTTTAACCACATCACATATTTAGAAATACTCAGCTCTAATGAAAGAGTTGGGGAGATAAATACTCTATGTACTAAAACTCTTTATAAAATCAGACCCTTGAGAAAGGAGTCTGAATATGGCATTCATCCTTGTCCTACTTCCCACTTCCTATTATATATTAAAATGTGGAAATACATCACAGTTATTTCTGGATGTTCTAGTAAGGTTATAGGTACCTGTAAATAAATAAGTCTTCCTCATCCAGTCTCAGTATTGGAGGAAGCCTCATCAACAACCTATGTTATGCAGATGACGCAACCTAGCTTGCTGAAACTGAGGAGGACCTGAAGAGCTTGCTGCAGAAAGTCAAGGACTGTAGTCTTTAATATTAATTGAAGCTTAACATCAAGAAGACAAAGATTCTCACCACTGGGCTAGTTGGCAGCACCATGATAGATGGAGAAGAGATTGAGTCTAACAATTTTTTTTTACTTGGCTCCACTCTTAGAATGAACAGTCAGGAAATCAAAGGACAAATTGCATTAGAAAATCGACTGTCAGGGACCTCTCCAGAGTACTGAGGACCAATGATGTCAGTCTAAAGACCAAGGTGCACCTGATCAAGACAACCATCTTCACAATTACTCAGAGAGCTGGACAATGACTAAGGATGACAAAAGAAGAATTAATGCTTTTGAGTTATGGTGCTGGTGAAGAGTATTGAACATACCATGGACTGCCAAGAAAACAAATAGGTCTTTCTTGGAGAGGGTGCAACCAACTTTCTCCTTGGAGACAAGGATTTTGAAGCTGTCTCATATATTTTGAGCACATGGCCATGTGGGACCAGTGGTTGGAGAAGGACATCGTGTTTGGAAGGGTTGAGGGAGATAGCACAGGAGAGGAAGACCCTGGATGAGATGGATCGACAGGATAACTAAGGAAGTGGAATTAGGTGTGTTAGAGTCAGTGAGACTGACTCAGGATAGGGCAGATTTGAGAGTTATTATACATAGGGATCCTATGAATCACAGGCAACTTGGTGGCACATAACAATAACAACAAAGTTATTTTTATATTTAGATGATTGTGTGGGGGGTGAGAGATATTTTGTAGATATATTTATGCATGGAGCTATGGTCCTAGTGGTAAGGAGTCACTTTGTAATTCCAAAGGCACACAGTTCAACTCCACCAGTTGCTCTGCAGGAAAAGGATGAATAATTTCTTCCTACACAATTTACTGCCCCTAAAAACCCATGGAAGTGTTAGCTGTGAGTAAGTTCTGATTGGACAGCACACAACAACTGTGTGTGTGTATGTGTAATTATATTGTATATGTATATATTTTTATAAGGTCTCAGGAATTGATACGATACTAATTTATGTGTTTCAAATGACAAGTGTAGCCCTGGATTTGTTCACCAGGTTATGCTAGAAATTTGGCCAACTAACTGGTTGTTGTTGTGGTGGTGCTTGTTATTGTTAGGTGCCATCAAGTTGAGTATGACTCACAGCGACCCAATGAACAATAGATCTAAACCTGTCCTATCCTGTGCCACTTCCACACTTCCCAACACACTAGAGCCCATTGCGGCAGTAACTGGGCCAATCCACCCAGTCAAGGATCTTCCTCTCCTTTGCTGACCTTCCACTCTTCCCAGAATCATGTCCTTCTCCAAGGAATAGCCCCTTTTAGAAATATGCCCAAAGTATGTGAGGTGAAACTTTGTCATTCTTGCTTCCAAAGAGCACTCCGGCTGCACCCTTTCCAAGACATATGTATTTGTTCTTTTGGTCATCCAATTCTCTTCTCCAACACCACAGCTCAAAGCCATCAATTCATTTTGTGTCATCCTTATGCATTGTCCAGCTCTCAGACACATAGCAAGTGATCAGAAAGACCGTAGCCTAATCAGAGACACCTGACTGGAAGAAACCCGTATTTTTCCCATTCCTAAGAAAGAGATCCAACATAATGTGGAAATTATACAATGATATCATTAATAAGCACACTCAAGCAAAATACTGCTGAAGACCATTAAAAATGGCTAAAACAGTATGCAGACAGTAGTGAACTCTCAGATGTTCAAGCTGGATTTAGAAGAGGCTGTGGCACCAGGAGTATCTTGGCTCATGCCAGATGTTCTTAGCTGAAAGCAAAGGATACCAGGAGAATGTCCGTGTTTTATTGACTGTGTATAGGCATGTGCTTATGTGGATCACAATAAATTATGGCTAACATTGGAAAGAATGGGAATCCCAGAACACTTCATTGTGCTTCTGTGAAACCTATATTTAGACCAAGAGGCTGTTGTACAAATACAGTGAGGTGAACCGACATCATTTAAAATCAGGAAAACCGCGCATCAGAGTTGTATTCTTTCTCCATATCTATTTAATTTGTATACTGATAGTATATATCTCTATCTATCTATCTAGTATATATCTCTATCTGTCTATCTGCAGTTCGAGGCCACCAGCTGCTTTGTAGGAGAAGGATGGGCAATTGCCTCCTGTGCAATTAACTGCTTCTAAAAACCCACTGGAGAGTCAGCTATGGTTCAGTTCCAACTCTACAGTGCACAACAGCAACAACAACAAATATATATATTTATTGTATATAAAATACACACACAAGTATATACATAAGAGAAAGAGAGTTCTGCTGGAATAGTGTATAGAGTTGAGTTGCTATCTCAAACGACAAGCTTCTTTGGTGGTTCAAATCCACCACCAGCTACCCCATTGGATGTACTGCTATGAACTGATTCTCACATGATTTGCTTATAACATAGATATAGATATGTTTGGTTTGGTTCTGTTAGGGATGTGTTTTGTAATGTCCAGCAAGTCAGAACTGACCTATATCTGACCCTCCAGTAGATTTTCAGAGGCAGTAAGTATCAACAGGTTTTCAGAGTTTGCATGGGAAGAGAGGATTTTCCATCTTTGTCCCTTAGAGTAGCTGGTGGATTTGAACCACCTGCCCTCGGGTAGCCAGTGCAATTCCTTATCACACTAGATAAATAGAAAAGGAGCTTTCCTTTGGCCTCTTACGCTCAAGAGTCTAAGAGCAAACTTAATCATAATATTATTCACATCATTTATTATCTTTCATATGAATAATTCTTCCCATTGAAATGATGCCTTCTAACTAAGAATGCTTTATTCTCTTTAATCTCTGAAGTATCCCTATGCCCTTAACAAAGATATTATTATTTTCATTTTAGAAATTTAAATCATTTGCCTAAAGACTCAGTAGTTATTTAGATTGCATTCTATACCAGATCACTTAAGTTTATATTTAAAAGCTGCCTTACTTTTACAATGTCCAGTTTTCATTTTAACACTTTTGCTTTAATAGAGAGTTGTGGATAAAGGATAGTGCTTATGTTCCAAGGTTTCCTCAAGTTTTATTATCTCTTAAAGTGTCTGAAAATAGTTGACAAAGTGACAGTGAGTCAATACTTAAGTGTTTATAAAACCAGGTTTTCAGTGGTAAGAGTGGAGCCTGAATAGGAAAGGAAAACTTCACCACACCTAAATATGGTAAATGAATCAGCCTCTGGCTCGTTCAAAATTAGTCCCTTTTTGTGTGTTATTTTCATATAGAATATGGACTACCACAAGAATAATTGATGGCAATCAATATCCAGAATTCAGACAGCTGATGAGAACTGATCGTTTTACTATAATTTCTTCCACTTAGAAAAGCTTGGTTTAAGTTAAACAACAACAACAACAAAAAAAACCACACACACAAAACTCACTTTTAGAGTCAAAGTTTGGGACTACTTCTCTGGATACAGGCAAATATAAAACAAAATCATATATGTGAAAAGACTCCGTAAACAGTAAGAAAATTTTAGTGATGTGTAGTAAGTATACATTAAGATGTACACTAGACCAATGATAAGTGTGGTAAAGTAGCTGAGAAAGTTCATAAACTTTTTAATAAGCAACAACAACAACAACAACAATCCAGTGGTTAAAGAAAGATTTGAAATAGCCACAGTTATGAAAAACTTTGTTTGCTAACTTTTTTTCATCATAAATGAATCCCTTCCACTTCTCTAATGCTCCTACCATTAGATCATTTATTTTAAAAAAGTTGAAGACAGAAAAAAGAGGACTAATTAGTCCAGTCGATTTGCTAAAGAGACTGACTTTCTCTTCTTGCTGTTCTTTTATTCCCGCCTTTTGACTGCCGTAAATTCTCCTCAGTGTTTGGTATGTTGTTGTCTTACATTCTAATTTCCTCTTTGAGAATAAGAAAGTCTAATGTCCTCATAATATAGCTATTAAAAGTGTAAGGGTATCAAATCACAACTTTGTCTCTAAGTTTTCTTCCAAATGAATAGGGAATATCAACAAAATTGTGAAACTTTCTCTCAAGTGGATATACATGCATGTCAGTCAGTGAGAGAGTTCAAGGGATGAAGTGAACACTGGCAGAGTTTTAGCATCGGGTAAATGAGGAGAAGAAAGATTATATGGACATTAGCACCCTCCTGAGAAACCTGAAACTACACCCCTCAGAGCATCATCTCATTGAAATAAATTGGGACTGAAGAAAAAGAAATCCTCAGAACAATGTAATACTGTCAAAATTCTAGTAGCGACCAATGTATGAACTATATAAGAATACAGCGTAGTACACTAAGACCAAATAAAACAAAAAACCCAAACCAAATGCTGTCAAGTCTAACTCATGATGTCCCCATGTGTGTCACAGGAGAATTTCTCCGTTGAGGTTTCAATGGCTGATTTTTTTGGTAGTTGTTTGCCAGGCATTTCTTGCGAGGTGCCTTTTGTTAGGTTTAAACCACTGGCTCAGTAAATAGGCAAGTACTTAGTCATTGCTGTGATGTGCCATGGATCAGAGCCAACTCATCATTGGTTTTTAGAGGCTGTAAATTATATGAGAGGCAATTACCCATCTTTCTCCAAAGCAGCAGCTATTGAATTCAATCCACCTGTCATTGGGTTGGCTATTTAGATCCTTACCCACTAGGCTACCAGAGCTCCCTGCTTAACCAAAGATAAATATTGAATATAAAAAATATTTAAAGCTAATCATCCTGTGACTAGCTTTATATTGATCTTGCCCACTAAAGACTAGGAATGGAAGGGGCCCTTAGTATGTGGCTCTCTTTTCTTTATCTCCTGCTTTCCTAGACGATGCAGTCTATGTTGTTGTTGTTGATTGATTGCCTTTGAGTCGAGCACGACTCATCGACCCTATGAACAAAAGGCCTGAAGCCCCTCTACAACTATCAACATTTATCAAAATTCATAGAGTTTCCAAAGGCAAGTTGTTTAGGAAGTGTATGCCACTCCTGCTATAAAATTATCAAAAGTGAGAGAAATACAAGTACAAAACCCTTAGAAGCTGCTCCAGATTTATTTCTGAATCTTCCTGACATTCTTTGACTTACGAACAATGTACATGTTCCTCTGTCCTTCTGCATTAGTTGAGTCAAGTACAGGTTACCTGAGAAATTTCATTTACTTAGCAACAGTTAGCAAATATTTAAGAACACCTACTGTGTGCCAGGCCCTGTTCTAGGACTTGATTTGACAGGGAAATGTGAACCCAGAAACCAAATTGATGAATTTGTGTGGAAGATGTGCTAAGTGCTTTTCAACTGTCTTTGTAGATAAGCATTTCAAAAGACTTAGAAATAAATAAACAAACAATAAATAATGAATTATCCTAGTTACCCCTGCCTCTTATTGTCTGAGCTCTCTTAAAAGTCTGTCAGATGTAATGATAATAACAATAATAATGCACGTGATTCTGGTTCACATAAATGCAAATAAGTTGTCATCTGCAGACTGCAATTGCATATTGCCCTGTAGATATTAACTACTTGTACCTCTATTTGTAAATTCATTTCAACATTCTTGATCTGCTATACCTATGTGAATATAAGCCTAAATTCTCCTTTGCACAATTTGCACTTCCTATTAATAAGTTTAATTAAATCTTCAACATGTGTCCATTTTGTATTTGTATAAGAGTCATAATTATATCTTTTTACAAAAATAATTCTACTTTAACAGCTAACAGTAACTGTTTATTATTGAACAATCTACTTCAAAAAAGATATATTTAGAAAGAAACAGTAATTAATTCTAAAACTCATCAACTGCAAAACATTCAAGGCAGGCCAGTGACGTCTTTTAATATAATCGTGGTATTTCAAGGTGAGGCCTTAGTGGCTTCACATTACTGATCCCCCATAAAAGAATAAAGCAATGAAAACAAAAGAATATGATATCGCTTCTGAATTTTTTTTCCTAAGGAAATAATAAACTGCATTGTTGTAACTCAGTGTAAGTAGATTCTAGTAAGGCAATAGAGATGGGTGCCAGAAGCTACTCATATCGTTCTTTAAAATGGAAATTTACCGTCTGCTGCATCACATGGACAAAATACAGAACTATTTTTCACAGCTTGTTCACTGAACAGATTATTGTAGAAAAAAAAACTTTTACATTTTCTGCAGATTCCCAAATCTCAGTCAAAAAACTCTTGGCAATTTTTAGCAGTGAAACAGATTTCACTTTCAGATTGAGATACTCCATTTAGCAGTAGTCAGATGATCTTCCAAATAAATATAGACTCGCTTCACTCTTGATTTAATTTTGAAAAAAAAAATGTTTTCATGAGGTGTCTTGGAGGAAACTTGCACTTATTTGGTTTTTCCCAAGCTAAAGCAAGGAAAAACTCGAAGGTCTAAAAATCGGAGTTAAGTAAAAAAAGGAATGTTAAGCTGAAAATGTTTTTACAAATAATGCATGTTCGTCACAGTACCAATAAATAAATAACCCCATAAAACTTTAGAATTAGTTGCAAAGATGCTGCAGTCTTTTCTGCCCTGAATCTCAGCTCCCCAAAATATTACTAAACAGAAGTGCATGTGTTCGGTACAATATAACAGGCAGCAATATGTTGAGCTATTCACACAAAGAGGTCTCTGGGCCACTTTCCTCTCTCTGGATTAGCTTTATCACTGAGGTATATGGCAACTACACTTGGTGGCTTATTCCTAGGGCCATTTTCTTGGTAATCCCACAAAGAAACACTAAAAAGAGGCTAACAATTTTAATACCACCCAATCCACAAGATCCCAATTTTATACCCTTTCTGTTCATTCCCAAATCCCTTTACTGAATTTCTCCCATGCTTTTTAATCACAAAAGCAAATTCTATGGCCAATCATGAATAAAGGCTGAAAATATTGTTTAACTCTTCAGGATTATGAAATATGTAGTCTTATTGCCTACAACAATATGTTATATGAATATAACTTGATGCCTCCTGAGTTTCACAAAATTTTGTTGCTGAGTTTATCAAGTTTTTATAGAGTTAAGAGTTTCTATCAGTGGCATTAAAGATCATCCCAATGATTAGAAATACAGTCTGTAATTAAAAGCAGAAAGTCTACAAAGCAGAGAAAAACCCCAAAATATCTTATGCTATTAAAAGCATTTTACTATTCATCTAATGAGACTTTTACTATCTGGGAAGGATTCACTGTGGCCAATCTCAAAACCACTTTTCCATGCTTCATTCAACATATGGGAGTAGGTTAGTTTTTAAATCTATTTGGATGTAAAGCTTTAAAAAGGTGAAGGAAATATTTTTCCAATTCTAATTGTGATTCTATAAATATTTGAGTAATATGAAAGGATAGAATTGTTTTTCACAGTAATTCTTTAAAACAACTTAATGATGAAATGGGTAAAATATTAATAAGGTACAATATCATTATAATGAGGCATTTTAGAGATTTTGTATAAGAAAAATAAAATATTTTGGTCCTGAAATGACAACTGTGTGATATAAGAATTTTGTGCTTTTGGATTTATATGTTGACTTAGTTCGTAAGCCAATAGGTTTTAAGGCAGAAAGAAAAATGGGAAAACTTAATGTTCACAAATTCTTTAGTCTGAAAATTTGGGAAATCAAATACCTACACAGGTAGCTAGAGTCATACAGTGAACTGGTACCAAACTATTGTGTTCAGTACAAATAACTTTGGGACAAAGGAAGAGGAGAACAGTGTCAAAGGCAGAAGAATGGAAAGTCCTTTCTAGGTAGGATGAAGTTTTGCAAACTTTTTTTTCTTTTTTTTTTGCAAACTTTTTAAAAATGGTATAAAAAATATAAATTGAAGTATTTTTATGTGGCTTGGAAATCACCCAAAATTCTGATTATATCTTCAAAGAACCATCAGTCTAATATACTGAGAGATATAAACTTAACTAATAATAATTCTTTTTCAAATAATTTTTCCTAGACCTTATATTTAACTTATTTTACAGGGAATATATTTGGATACATTTTATCTATTTTGGCTATTCATTTAAATTGCTAAAGTCAACTATCTAATCTTCAGAATTCGAAACTTGTGCTTGTTCAAGGTCATTTTTCTCATTAATTGGGTACCTTCCTTACCTTTGTGATTATGGATTATTTTGAGTATGACTCCCCCTCAGGTAGGTCCTTTATTAGGAAATCTTTAACTGGCTGTAAAAACAACCCCAACAAACCTTTAGTCTAAACTTACAGCCTCAATGTAAGATATCTTCCACCAAAGAAAATATTAGAACCATTTCCATCATGGCTAGGCGTGAACTAGAATATATACCAGAATATCCAGTTGACAATGAATGCTTCCCTTCAAATGAGGAAGACAATTAAGGAAACTTGACAATGTGGACAGAACATTGTCCAAATGCCCCCAGAAGTTCACTAGGCAATGATGTAACAGGTTGTACCCAGGGATCTTATGACATTAAAGTACCAGGTACAGAAATTAACTAGAAATGGCAACCAAAAACTTCACAGCAAGACAACAACTGTGAAATAGCAAAGGGTTCCGTTACAGGTTGTACTCAATGTTTTCAAAAGAGGACTGAAGATAAAGGTAAAGGAGGGTCCAGTCCTTGTAAAAGGACATCATGACTGGATATGTAGAGGGTTAACGAGATGGAATGAGTTGGTGAGCTACAACAACGGGTAGAAGTGAGATGAAAATTGTGAGGCTGCACAGAATCAGACAAGGTTACTATCAGTTGTACTTAGGGTCTCCATGAACCTGAACTGACTCAATGGTATTGAACAGCAACAACACTAAGATAAAAATCACTGCCTGTCTATCATTTTGTCATACTGTGGTGGTTTATATGTTGCTAAGACGCTAGAAGTTATGCTACTGGCATTTGAAAGACCACCAAGGTTACCCAAAGTGAACAGATTTTAACAGAGCTTGCAGACTAAGACAGACTAGGAAGAAATACCTGGCAACATGCTTCTGAAAATTAGTCAGTGAAAACAATTTGACTCATAACAGAACCTTTTCAATCTCACTTGCTTTGGACATCTCATCAAGAGGAAGCAATCCCTAGGGGAGGACATCAAAACTTAATGAAGGGTCAGGAGATAAAAGAGGTCATTGGTGACATAGATTGGTACAATACTACAACTATGGACTAGAACAGGATCTTAAAAATGGCACAGGGCCAGGCCACATTTTCTGTTGTGCATGATTTATGGTCAATTTCACTGCAAAACTAACAACAAGAAGAACAAAAATAAAATAAAATGTAAAGGATGTTAAGATTACTTTAAAAAATTAAAAATAATTCAAGAAATAAAAATGTTGCCATAATTTTGGCAGATGATAGTAACTTAAGGATCAGTATATGTTTAAAATATATCTATGTAGACAGTAAAGACATCAGCAGGTAATATTATGAAAATCTGTTGACCATCATCAAACGACCCGGGTGGATGGATCACTAATAAAGGGCCTCAGAATAATTGTCTTGAGTGAAAAGAAGTTCAATTTTCATAATATGGTCCACAAGGAAAATATTTTTCTACATCAATGGGTACTGATTGACATGTTTCAATTAAAAGATGCAACCCTGCATGTGCTAACCAGTCTGTACCAGGGAATTTGGAGGATAGCTGACTGGTCAATTGACTGGAAAAGATCTATATGTGTTCCCATTCCCAAGAAAGGTGATAAAAAAATGAAGATGTAATCACATAATATCATCAATATCACAAGCAAGCAAAATATTACTGAAGATCATAAAAAAAATGGCTAAAACTGACAGAGAACACTGCCAGCAATCTAACCTGCATTTAGAAGAGGCCATGGCACCAGGGATATCAATGTTGATGTCAGATGGATCCTGGCTGAAAGCAAAGACTACCAGGAGAATGTCTAGGTGTATTTTATTGACTACGTAAAGCCATTTGACTGTTTGGATCACACAAAGTACGGCTAACGTGGAGAAGAATGGGAATCCCAGAATACTTATCATGTGCTCAAACAAAAGCAATCTCCAATTTAGTATGGAATGGAAAAAAGCCCCGAATAAGCAAAGCACTCCTTAAGAATAGAAGAACGGTAGGAGGTATCTCACTCCCTGATTTCAAATCCTACTA
>NW_006399825.1:2625254-2628165 GCF_000299155.1 Elephantulus edwardii | reverse complement strand
AATCTTCATGCTAAGCAAATAACTTTACAAAGAATGTGGCATCAAGATCAGAGGAAGACTCATCAACAACCCACGTTAGGCAGATGACACAATCTCACTTGCTAAAAATGAGGAGACCTTGAAAGGCTTGTTGCAGAAGATCAAAGACTATAGTCTGCAATATGAACTGCTTCTCAATATCAAGAAAACAAAAATCCTTACCACTGGGCCAATGATAGCATCATAAGAGATAGAGAAAGGATTAAAACTGTCAATGATTCAATCTTACTTGGATCCACAGTCAATACCCTTAGTACCAGCAGTGAGGAGATCAGAAGACTCCAATATACTGAAGAGCAATAATAATCAGTTTGAAGACTAAGGTGTGCCTTATTCAGGTCATGGTCTTTTCAGTCACATGTTATGCATCTCAGAACTGGACAATAAATAACTATGACAGAAGAATTGTTGATGCTTTTAAGTTCCAGTGTTGGAGAAAAGTATTGAATACCCCATGGACTGCCAAAATAAACATGTATGCGAGAAAATACAGCCAGAGTGCTCCTTGGAAGCAAAGATGGTAAAGCTCTATCTCTCATTCTTTTGACATTTTGCTGTTGTTGTTGTATACTGTCAAGTTGGAATTAACCCATAGCTGTTCCTCTGGCAGGTTTTCAGGGCCAGTTAATCTCACAGGAAGTGATTGCCCTTCCTTTTCCTTTAGAGCAGCTGGCAGCCTCAAACCATGTGCCTTCAGGATTGCAGGGCAGCTTTTTCCACTAGGCCACCAGAGCTTATGGAATGATGCGAGGAGAGCCTATTCCTTGGAAAGGGATGTCATGCTTGGGAAGGAGGAAGGTTAGTGAAAGAGGAAAACCCCCAATGAACTGGAATGAAATGGACTGGCATGGTAACTGTAGCAATGGGCTCTAGTGTGTCAGAGATGATGAGGATGGCACAGGATAGGGCAGGGTTTGGATCTGTTGTTCATAGGGTCACTATGAGTCATATTTGACTTGAAGGCACCTAGAAACAACAACTGCATTGATAAGTAATAACTAGAGATGTAAAATCTTGTGAGAGGCTATGTACAGTAAATCTACCATCTGGAACAAAAAAGAGTAAACAAAATCAAAGATGAATACAAACAATTAATTCAATAGAACTGATGACATTCAACTTGCATGGCTTTGAGGCCAGAAGAACTAGATGGTGCACAGCTACCAGTACCAAACACTTTGAAATGGACACAGTAGAGATAAATGTAGAACAAAATAGAAAATCACAATATTGATTAGATTTACTGGTCTGACAGAGAATTGGGACACCCACAGGACTGTGGCCTGCGCTGCGCTCTGAGCCTGGAACTGCATTCACCCTTGGGACAAAACTTCCAGCTAAATAGGTCTAGAAGATAAACCAAAACAGCAGGGATATTGGGGGGAGGGTGGTGTAAGCAAAAAACCTTGTCATGCTAAGAGGAATTAAGAGGCATTCGGGTGGCCGAGAGTAAGATGTTGCACTGACAACCCCAAATGAGGTAGTTGGAATCTACCGGCTATTCCATTGAAGGAAGATGGGCAATGTCTCATGGGATTTAGAGCCTCTTAAACCCCCTGGATGGTCAGCTATGTGCCAGCTCTGGAGGGTCAGCTGTGAGCCAGATCTGACTCAATAGCCTGTCACTACAAGAGGAACTAAGTGAAGGATTTCACTCAGTAGTTATGATCACATGGCCCCTTGGGCTCTTTTACCTTATTGTTTTCCTCTCCCATCATCCACCCTCCTCCTCACCTTCTCATTTAATCATTCAGCTTCTCCTCAAACCTGTACCTTTTCTGACCTAACTGTGTGCACACTTGCCCCAATTCCACCTCACTGTCTTCCCATGATATGAATGATATGAATATGTATTTTCAGTGGTTACAAAATATAGCAGATACAAGATTTAAAAAAGCAAACAATCCCCTCAGTCCTGTTTAGGAAACCTAGTCAATCTCCTATGCATAAATACATAGCCTACATTTCTCTTCCTTTCTCCCTTTTCTACCCCTTTTCTCTTTACTTTCTTTATTTTCTTTTGACGTGGAGTCAAAATGTGTTACTTACTTTACAGCTACTGTTTCTTAGTGACTGGCAATTCCCAGTACTTACTGGTTTTGGAAGTAACGTCTATGTCCATCTTCATTGGGCAAAACAGTCCTTGTTGTCTTCATTCTCTAGATAATCTTTCATTCACTTTTCATAGAAAAGTGCATTTTCTAACTCATTTTAGAGGCCTAGGTACATGTTGTTGTTGTTGTTGTTGTGTGTCATTGGGTCAAAACTGACCCATAGCTGACCCTCCAATGGGTTTTCTGAGACAGTTAATAGCAAAGGAGATGTCCCATCTTTTTCCTCTGGAATCACTAGTGAATTTGAACCATATGCCTTCTTGGCAAAGCAGCTCCTTACCACTAAGCCATCATATGCATAATAAGGAAATGCAATCAACTGACCTACACAAATAGCAACTCCATTTAAAAAGAAAGAAAACTCAATGACATTTTAACTCGTGATTTTTAAAGGCTGTCAAATGTTAGAGCTTCCTAGGATTCAAGGGATTCTCTAACCCTAAATGCTCATTTGGCAGGTAAAGAAATGACAATCCAGAAAGCTTAGTCTGACTTGGACCTACATGCCAAGACTCATAAAATGTGCCCCAATACTCGGTCCATGTGACCAATCTTCTACTTTTGTAATTTTATTATTTGTTGTTGTTATGTGTTATAGTCATTTGCAACTCATATCAACCCTATGTACAACAGCCCTAAACCCTGCTCTATCCTGTGCCAATCACATGGCCTCTGACACACCCATCCTGATTACCCCAGTCACTGAATCAATCCACCTCATAGAGGGTCTTCCCCTCCTGCGCTGTCCCTCCACCTTC
>NW_006399825.1:2558041-2623439 GCF_000299155.1 Elephantulus edwardii | reverse complement strand
TTGTAATGACCATTTGCACTCTTCCTCGATGATACATTTGACACCCTCCCACAACTCATCTGGTCTTCGCTCATTAGTGTTCAAGGCCTCAAACCTGTTCCTGAGATGATTCTGAAATTCAGGTGGGATGAAATCAAAGTCGTACTTTGGCTCCTGTGGGTTTGTTTTCATTTTCCTCAGCTTCAGCTTGAACTTGCATATGAGTAGTTGGTAGTCTGTTGCACAACCAGCCCCTGGCCTAGTTTTCACAGCTGATATTGAGCTTCTCCAGCGTTGTTTTTCTGCAGATGTAATCGATCTGATTCCTATGCATACCATCAGGTGAAATCCATGTGTATAACCTGCATTTATGTTTCTTACAAAACGTATTTGCAATGAATAAGTCATTGATTGTGCAAAATTCAATCATTCTATCTCCAGCTTCATTTCTGTCACCAAACCCATATTTTCCAACTACTGATAAATTAAGAGGTATTCATTATCCTACTAAATCTATGAGTATTTCATTTTCCGAAACTTACTTTATGAAATTCCTGGTACAATAAAAAAAGTAGTGTCTAAAATTATGCATTTGTTTTATGACCCAATTATTCATGAAGGCAGTAAAATATATTGTCATTCATGGGGTCACTGACCACGTATAACCCACAGGCCAGTCGCTTAAGGGTTGATAATTAATTCAAGTATCAGTGTATTTATTTTGCTTTTTACATTCTCGTGGTTCGTTTACCTCTAAAGAGCCCTTCTACATGCATTTTTTTTTACTCCACAGATGAATGTTACCACCTTCAAAAGGCAGAACAGCCACTAACCATCCACGCTTCTCAACAGAATCCCAATTCTTCCTCAGAGGTTAACAGATTTTGTTTTGCAGACAAATTTCTTTTGTCTAACCCATAGTCATTAAGGAAACTGTAGAGTTTTGTGTGCCACACACACTGGGACCCTGTTTATAAGAAACAATGGATTTTTAAAGGAGATATTTGAGTAAGTGGATTAAAAATCAAACACATCAATTAGAAACTCTCAGTGAAAAAAGCAACAAAACCAGATGGCAATGATGTTGCCACATAGTTTATAGTAAGGTGGGCCTCTGACATCTCAGGGTTACATGAGTTTTGTTGATCAGATAGTCAGTCAGAAGAGGGACTCAGGTCATTCAATTGATGTAAATTCTAAAAAAGTAAGCCGAGATAAAAATACTTACTTTTCCAACGCCTCTTATATTGACTAAAAGCTTTCTATGTTTCCCTTTGCTGAATATGCTAAACAAACTGGTGGTGTCACAAGTTCCAAATCTACAATCCAACTTGTTTAATTAATCTGGGTTTTAAAATCATATTTTGACTGTGAGGGCATAATACTTGTTTGCACCACAAATAATTAAAAGGAATTATCAATAACAAGTTTCAGAGAAGGGAGCTCCAGTGGCCTTGTGGTAAGGAGCTGCTCTGCAATCCCAAAGGCACGTGGTTAGAATCTTCCAGCTGCTCCACAGGAGATGGATGGGCAATCTCCCCCTGTGCAATTGCCTGCCTCTGAAAACCCGCCGAAGAGTCACTATGGATCAGTTCCAACTCAGTGGTACACAACAACAACAACAACATGCTTTAGAGAAGGAACTCGGGTGGCACAATGGTTAAGCACTCAGCTGCCGGCTACCTGAGGAGTCAACAGTTGGAACCCACCAGCTGTCCCTCAGGATAAAGACCAGACTATCTGCTTCCACAAAGATTAAAAATCCATTGCCTTCGGTATAGTTCCAACACCCAGTGACCCTATTGGACAGAGAAAAGTGACTCCATGGGGCTTCCAAGGCTGTAAATCTTTACTGAAGCAGATAGGCATAGCTTTCCACTGAGTAATCACTGAGCCCCCATAGCATAATTCTACCCTCTCATATAGGGTTGTTATGAGTCAGAATCAATTCTAGGGCACACAACAACAACAACAAAAACACCCTTTACCAAAAGTATTCTTTTACCAGGTTTAAATAATTCCCACGCAATTTGTTCTTAATCCCATTTAAGGGGAAATCTCAAAACATACATGGCATAAAAGCATTTGAGCATGCTTAAAGTAAGAAAATATAAAACTGAAAAAGTATCTGTTGATTAAGAAATTTTTTTCTTTGTGTTTTGTATAAAATTTCTGTTATCAAATAAAAGAAAAAATTCCATCCCATCTTTTCTTGGATTTAGAAGATTATCAAATCAGGGTAATTATTTGTTTTCATTCAAAGAAGATCTGAATATTCTTAATCTGAAAAATGATTTGACAATTTAGGTTTAAAGAAAAAAACAACCCACTCCTATACTTGTCACTAAATGCTACGTTTCAGTCTTACTACCTTTCCAAAGGAATATACCCTCTGTTCTTTTTTTACCTTCTATTTTATTCTATTATTTGCTAAGCTACCTTTTTCCTGTTCATCTATTACACAAAATACAGATAATTTCCTGTGAATTTACAATTGCAAAGAAAGTCATTTGTAAGAAAACAAGTCATCTTTAATGCAGTGTTCTTTTATTATTATACCACACCATTTTTATTTTTTTAGCAAGAAAAGAGAAAATAAGAATATAAGATGTCCACATTATGCCATGTAACAAAAGCAACTTGTAACTTTTCCTCATATTTAACCAAGTTTTCTTTCGAACTTCTTCCTGGCTATTTAAATATGTTTAAACTAATGGTTTTCTGAAATTGGTCTTTTTTTCCTTTGGAAACATACCGTGCTATTGTCAGTTTTTAAAAAGAAGCAATTTTCTGACTTTTGAGATTGGGTAGGTCAAGGAAAAATTACTACTGTTGAAAAACCTATAATTAAATAGAAAATGCAGCTGCACTTATGAGAAATGAAAATTAAGTTTATTCTATTAATACTTGACTCTAAAATGCTATTTAAATTTTTGGGTAAGGTTTTATTTAGAGTCATGTCTTATCTGCACTGTTTTTGCTGATTACTAAGTGGGATGTAAGAACAGAATAGTCCTATACGTATGGAAAGATATTTTGGATCACTTTCCTTCCCACATTAAAATACCATTCTTAGAAGTGCATTTTACACAAACTAGAGAAATATTATTTTTAATTTGCATTTTTAAAATTTCAGTATTCTAAATAAATATATGCTTTCCTCAAATGCTGAAACTGTTATGTCCCAGAAATACATTATAAATTATCTCTATGATAAATTTATATAAAGGAAAGCATTTTAGAAAATAAAATATTCTGCTCTCTCTAAATTGATTTTGGTTTTCGCTAATTTTTCTGAATATGAGATATACAATTTTTTCCCATCAAACAATACTGATAAATAGTACAAGCTTAGTAAAAATACAAGGACTAGTTTGAATTTATGAGATTATCAGATCCACTTTCTGATTATAGCTCCTGTAAGAACAATTCATCAAATTAGGTTGCATTTAAAGAGTTGAAATATTTTTGTATAAACACAAGCCTAATAAACAAATATGGCCATTTAGAACAATTTAAAAAGTCATAATATTTGTCACTGCTTAATTTTAATGGTACATTTCAACAAATCAAGATAAACACCCCTTAACCTTCTCAACAAAACTCTTGGATTGAAATCTGAATAACATTTACATAAAATTAGGTATAATGTGAAAGCCTTATTAAAGCAAATGTATGAGTGTTGGAAAATTATTTATGAATTGAAATAGTAGTGATCTCCATTTAGAAGGTGAAGCTGAGTATCGGAATGTACATAGCTGTTTTCTACATCTTTAATCATAAAGCTTATGATTTTTCGTAAGTATATTTTAAGTGGCAGGATAATATAAAAAATACAGTCATGATTTAGCCGCAACTCTATCTAAAAGCTCAAGCTCTAAGATTCATTTGTACTTGGAAAATAAAACTTTTTTCTGGGAACGGATTTTTCTGGTTTTGTTTTTGCTTTTGTTTGGAATAGCTTTAAACACATCTTCAGCCAACGTGTTGATTTCCTTACCCAGACCACAGTCCGGCGACTGTCTGAAAGGACGGAGCGGTAACTGGGAAGCAGATAAACACAATAAATATAGTTTTCAGTCACTCCAGAGTTCCAGAAAGAAACAGATTAGGAAGTGATTAAAATCCATATGTTTGAGAAAAAATTACCATGAAAACTAGGGCTTTCATAAACATGTTCCACTTTGCCGTTCCAGTTCAGTCCTGTTACCTGTTTTGTTTGGTCATTTCTGTTCATTTGTTAAAATACTAAGGCTCTTGGAATTCTATTTTCCAGATGCTTGTATTCCACAGAGGGAGGGGAAATTGATCCATGAAGTTGCTATTTGCATAAAATGCAGAAGCATCTGTCACAACCTCCTTCCTGGTGGAGTATGACATCTAGAGAGCCTTCAGCTGAACTCTAAGCTTTAGTCTCCTTTGCAGGCAAGGAGAGTCCCTCGTGGGGCCACACAGTGCAGGGCAGACTGGAACTCACTCAATTCACTACCAACACATTCACTATTTTTTTGTTTTGACAGCATGATTTCATAATCAGTCCTGTCATACGCACACACAGAGTGACAGACAGACACAGAGAAAGACAGACAGAGACATAGAGATAGAGGGGAGGAAGATAAATTTAACTCAATTTCATTCTAGGAACAATTGTAATTAACAACACTTCCCTATAAATATGCTTTCTACCAAAATCATAATACAGTCACAACATAATGCAGTCTTGTTGCATACCCTGTAGAGGAGAGGTTGGAAATGTTAAGGTGAATTGATGTTATTCCTAGGGCTTTCATCTGGGTGAGGATGTTCGCTTTATTTGGTTTCGTTTTGCCATGAATCTATCTCTTCATGGATATCTTTGAGACCATGTCACAGAGAAAAGAAAATTGCTTATGTTATTAAAATAAATGGAAAATCATGACGGCTCAAGTAAACTTTAAAAAGATGCATTTTGGTTTCATCCTTTCTCTACATTTCTTATTGCATGTCACTCAAAACAATGCTTCTAAGTGTCAAATTCAGGGACCAGCAGGGTCTGTAAGCTGTTGCTGGATTACTGCCAAAAGGTCAATACTACAAGATATTCTACAAGGATGAAGCCAAACTTGTTTGTAATTATTTTCTAAGCTACATTTTAAATAAATCTCAGAATGTCTGAGTTAGTAATACTTTTCACAAACCATTTCTTACTTTTAGTCTACTTTTTCAGTGTCAATATATTTACTATTACGCGTGTCCCAAGGGTAGAGTTAATACAATCTGTCTGACTATGTCTTTGTGACTAAATGCCCCCGACAAGCAGGCATAGTAGCTAGTTAACAAATTCAGACTCTGAAATAATAACAGTTCTGTTTAGCAAACTGGTATAATTGAGCTAAAAGTTTTCCTGATGCAAGTTCATCAGTAAGCAGTAATCAGATAGGAGGCTTCTTTGAAACTTTTCTGATTCATAAATAATATAGTAGTTTACAAAGAGGAAGTTTGTGGAAAGCAGCAGTAAACAGTCTCGCAATCCATCTGTTATTATGGAATCCAGAAAAGCTGAATCAGGATCCGTGTTGTTTATGACATAAAAGACGCTTGAGAAATGTTGCTGAAATAATTATTAACCCAAAATGTCATGTTTCTCCTTTTTAGAAGTCTGAGTCGCACTGAAGTTTACCCACCTGTGTGAATAAATACAGGATATTCACCTGGATTAATAACCTGACAGTATACCAAATGCTGTTTTTCAAAAGGCTACCCACTGCAAAAATATGCATTTATTCCTTAATTACTGGATAATTCTAAAAGTTATATTCAAATATGTTCTTTCTGAATGGTGGAATTCTTTAAGAATATAGCTTTAGAATTCTGTGTGATCAAAGAATGTGATCAAATTCATTTTCTCGACTATAGAATACAGCCTTTCCTACTTTCTCCTCTCCTGACCTTAACCTCACCCCATTTTCTCTCTCATATTTAGTGATGAGACAGATCCAGCGTGAGCTTGACTTGTTGTTACTTCTTGGGTCCACAGATTATTCTTCTAGACTTGAGTCTAATTTGTCTGCTATTAGTGTTTTTGATGTTGGTTTTCATTTCAGAAAGGACAGATGAAGCATCTTACCACACTTGCAACTGTGAGACACTCTTTGTTTCATTTTTACTCTGAATAAGTGGGTTTTCCCCCTTGTGTGACATTTTGTCTTAAAATTGAAGAACTTTCATGCTAACTTTGTGAAGTGAGTCTCTGGCATAACAGACCTGCGCCATCCACACAGGGCCAAGGCGTGTCCCTGACAGAAGGGCCACACGGTTATTTCTATAGGTTTCCAACACACCCTAACATAAAAACGGGAGTCTATCACTTTCCTTTAATCAACCAAAAATAGAACTTTCACATTATGAGGGAAATGAACTAAAAACCTAATCAAAATAGAACGCCAGTGGAAAGACATAGCTATCCTGTATCTTCTTTCTTGAATTTAAAATTTAGTTAGGAATATTTTGTTTCTATTTTACAGAAAGCCCTTATAACAAAAAAAAAAATATCTACACATAATCCTCTTTCCAATGCATTCTGTGCAGCTTGACACATTTTGTTCCTCACCCGTTTTCAAGGCACAGAGCCATGGTTTCCTTGCAAACGTTGACAATGGCGCCATCTTCTGACTCTATGAATAAAGTTAATCCACTTCTGTCAAACTGCTGAAAAGTAGTCTTATTCCGTGAAAGGATAATCTTCAATCAAGGTTTCAAAGATGGTACTTTGCATTAACAAATGTAAGGTTGTTATTTTGTAACCCGCATTGGCAAAGCCTACCTCCCCGTTAACCTCTGTATCTCTGTGACTAAGAAATGCTTTGACTACCATTGCTAAATTCTTTCTTTTCCTCTTTGCCACATTTATCTTGATTCCTAGTACATTATCTTTGTTTTAGCCTATGTTTTCCTATACTTTTAAAACCTAAAAAAAAAAAATGTTTCTCTGTGCACACTTCTATGAAAGCTTTTTGCCCCCTTTGCTGTAGTTGAGCCTCCAAGTTTGACATTTATTTGGAATTTGTTTTATGCTTTAATGCTGTACTCTCTAGATTTTTTCCCCTCTAGATATCCTCTCATGGTTCTTCATTCAGACTTGTATTTGCTGTAGGTTGTGCAAATTAGTAAAATTTAACAATTGGTAAAATGTAAATGAAATGCTCTAATTGCCTTGAAACCCCCTATAGCTACAAAACACTAGCTGTTGTTGATGAGCTTTTCAAGAAACGCTCCATCTTTGCATGTGCACTCGGCAACAGACAAATATCCAAAATAGTAATGTCGCTCTCAACCTTTCAATATGTTCAGTACAGTTAAACACCAAATGGAATAATGGCAATATGCAAGAGGAGTCTGTGACTTGGTGATGATTGAAACGCAACCACGGAAGGGGGAGGAGCGCACTGTGGACAGCCGAGTGAAAAGGAATCTGATGGTGTGACCTGACCCAAGCAAATGGGCAGCAAATGGCCCAAGACACTGTTGTAGGAAAGAGGAGAACTGAGAGTGTAAATTTCCAAGCCAAATGAGTACACAAGACATTTGCACTTTCATTCCTCTAAAATTATTTCACTTCTCCACTTTTAATGTAAAGAACCTGTCAAAGAAGATGCCTGAGTGACAGAGAGGTGAGTAAAGGGAGGAGAAAACTGAAACCAAAACAAAAAATTGGTGGCAATAGAGCTGAGGGTGAGAGAGAAGTCAAACAGAGGAGATAGGCAGGTGGTGGTGGTGGTTGTTGTGGTTGTTATATGCCATCAAGTCACCTGCAATTCATAGAGACCCTGTGTAAAACAGCTCTGAACCCTGCTCTCTCCTGAGCCAACCTTATTGTTTCTGACACACCTACCCTCATTACCCCAATCACTGAGTCAATCCATCTCAGCAAGGGTCTTCCTTTCTTGCACTGTTTGTCCACCCTCCCAAGCAAAATGTCCCTCTCTTGAGTCTGGTCTCTTCTTGCAACATGACCAAAGTATGTCAGACAAAGCTTCAGAATCCTTGTCACCAAGAAGCAGTGTGGTCTCAGCCTCTCCAGGACAAACCTGATTGTTCTCCTGTATTCCATGATATATTCAATACTATTCTCCAGCACCACAGCTCAAAGGCACCGATTCTCCTATTATCCCATTGTCCAGCTTTCTGATGCATAGTAAGTAACTGTGAAGATGATAGCCTGAAACAGGAGCACCTTAGTCTCCAGACTGACATTGTTGCTCTTCAGTACTCTGGCGAGGTCTCTGATTAATCTTTTAATTTCCTGGCTGCTGGTACCAAGAGTGTTGATTATAGAGCCAAGCAAACTAAAACTGTTATCATTTCTCCTCAATGATTTGAAGAGGTCCCTAGCTGCAGATTTTCTCAGTGCAATGTGTCTCTTTATTTTCTGAGTGCTGACACCAAGGCGGTTAATTGTGCACTTTGTGCTCTGGCCACTGAGGGGCTTTTAAAATTCCTTGCAACAGGTTCCACCCATACCATTTACATTTGAATCCTAGAGGCAAGAAGCAGGCATTAGTACCCACCCAAGATGCCCAGAAGTTTCCATTGTGCTACAGTTTGGAAGCCATCCACCTAAACAAAAGTTTCTCCACTAAGGCAAATCACCCCTGAGGGTATTAGACTTGTTAAATACACAGCATGCCTGTATTAAATGAAAAGTCACAAGCACTAACATTTTCACCTTCCACTTTGTGTGTTTCAGAATCAGAGATTTTTTTTTAGTACATTTTATTTTTATTTAAGTGAAAGTTCACAAATCATAACAGTTTATCATTCAATCATTTAGGAATGTTTTGTTTTGTAAGATTAATTGCTACTTACTAATGTAATTAATTCATGACCATGCCTAATCAACCCCTTTTTTTAATATTAAAGTACCCTTCACGCAATTTATTTGTTTATTTTTATTCCCCTCTCCCTCACCTCCTGTAACTCGGTAATCATCCAGGAATGATTCCTTCTGTGTGTACACCTTTCCTTAGCTTTTTTTTGAAGTTGTCTTATACTTTAACTGTACTGTGTGAGTGACTTATGTCACTCACTATAATTTGTTCTGGAGAATGAAGGATTTTCACTCCAACCCCACTCCCTCTCTCCTACATTCTTCAGCCAGCCATTTCCGGCTCCTAATCCTATGACTCCGTAACTCTCTCAGCCTCTCAGCTTTAGTTTCTTTATTTGTGAAGTGGGCTTTATCATAAAGCTGTTGAGAGGATCAAGTGAGATAATGCGAACAAATCCCCCAGTGCAACGCCTGCCAAACAGTTGACGCTCCAAAAAATGTCAGCCGTTATTATTATCCATTTATTCATGAGTTAATTCCCTGCCAACATGAAGGATTTTTTAAAGTGCTTCAGGAAAGTATTAAGAACTTTATTACAGGAACCCAAAATCAGAAGTCCAAGACGCAAGAAAAAGAAACAATCTTTTTCCAAAACCTTTTCCTCTTGTTGTTGTTGAGGGGCATGGAAAGAACTCACAGAGGCCCCATATGACAAAGAACAGAAGGATGACAAATTCATTGTAAATCCAATGCAACTAAATACCTTTTAACCTCCGATTAATAAACACGAGATTGAGAAAATCAATAGCTAATCCTGCAGCTGTTTGGAGAACCAGAAACACACTTCAAAACAAGTGACTTGCTATAAGTAGAAAGGAACTTGTGGATCTGTCATATTCTTCTCTGTTTCCAACCAGGCTTAACAAGCTGAGCCAATACTCCTGCAGCTCATGGGCCATAAAGAAAAGATTCCCTCTTGACAACGTCCATGGAATTGCCTTGCTGGCTTTCTGACCTTACAGGTTTCACAACTTCCAGCTGCCCCAAGGAGGGTGCCTAACTCAATCTCTATGTGGTCAGAGAAATCAGAGAGCAGAAACTCCTTGTTCTCAAAAAGACAGGGCCAACTAGATACAAGAGTCTAAGTGTTCTGTTGCATTTCTGATAGGTATTGGGTCTCCGGTGCAAAATGTCCAATTGTAAAAACAAAACAAAAAAAAAAAAAGGGATTGAGCTATTTAGTCCCAGAGGAGGGGCATGGAAGCTGCAATGTTGGGGCAAGGCTCCCTAGACATGACAAAACTGTACCGTGAAAGAGGTGAATGCTTATAATTGAGTTAAATGTGTTATCTTTAAGCAGTTGAAGTGTGAAAGGCAAATTAACCTACTGTGCCCTGGATGCCATTATGCAGGGGTAAAAAGCAGCCAGCCTGGGGAGAACTAGCTCCTTCCAAGGCCAGGAATGCCAGATGATTGGCCATTATGTGTAAATTGGATTCTGTTTTCACAATAATCAACTTGTTAATTTTCAATGAAATTATTTCAAAGTAATTTTAGCATTTCCTGAACTCTCTTTATTTGTCTCTCTCCTTTTCTTTCACCAGATGGGCATAATGTCAATGTTGAAAAGAAAGTATTTATGTCTTTCTTTCAGCACTTAATTGCTACCTGTCAGGCAATTGAAGATTTTAGGCTTGCCTGGAGCAGAGGAAAAACGTGGACCTGAGGTGGGAATGCACTCATTCAACAAGAGGATGCTGGCTATCCAATGCGTGCTGGGTTGAGGGTTTTCTTGACCCCAATCTGGTCAAGAAACACTCCCAGAGAGATAAGACCACAGCCCTCCCCACAGCCTCACCATATTAATTCCATACACTCGGGAACTGCACCAAATGGTTGCCTGAAAAAAGAATGCCGTAACTCTTCCACCAAGCAATCCATAGCCAAGTTCAATTCCTCAGGTACCACCTTCAGTCTCTGTCCAGATCCCTCAGCTCTAATTAGCACAGACTTCTCTGAACAATGACTCATTGCTACGTTTATAAGAAGGGTGTGTGTGTGAGAGAGAGAGAGAGAGAGAATAATCCATGACCAAAATTATTCTTTAGTGAGTCGCCTGGCGAGGGGCCTGGACGGTGTAGGACGGGAATGCATGCCAACTTGTTACATTCTCTTAACTGTTTAGTGATAATCCAATAGAGTAAAACTTTTTTATATTATGGACTATAGTTTGCACAAAATAGTCCTCCTTGTACACTGAAAAATTAGTTCTGCATGGATCTGGTATACATGTCATCTTTCTGGAGAGTCATTTGACATGAATCAGTCTAAAATATAAAACAAGCAGGTGCACGTTATAGTACCCAGAATAAAATAAGCATGGTTTCAGTTCTAAGCGCCAGGGTTTAGCTATCTTTTTTCCCTTAAAATTTCCAGCAGTAACTGTGTGTTTGACATGGAGGCTTGGTGCCCTCTTCCGATCACATTGGGAATTACCATTTCACCCTTTAGCAAAATTCCAAGAGAAGGCTGACCAGACAGATCAGGAAGAAGGACTGGCCATTCACTTTTGAAGTTAACAGGCCTTTTAAAAAACAGCTATGAACAAGACAAGAACACAAGTAGACACAGGATAGAACAGGGCTCAGATCCATTGTTCATAGGGTCTCCATGAGTTGCACTTTCCTTAAGGGCACCGAACAAGATAGTAGGAAATCGTAGGGAACTTTTGTGGCCTAGTGGACAGAGAACTGTGCTGCTAACTCCAGAAGTAAGGATTCGGAATCCTTCAGCTGCTCCAAGGGAGAATGATGGGCAATCTCCACTGCCCTTTACAGTCCCTGAAAACCCTCTGGAAGATCAGCTAAGAGTTGGTTCTGCCTTAAAGGCAAAAGTTTAAATGAATTCAATCAGTTATAAAAATAGACACATTTAAAATATATGTTTTGTTATAAAATGTCCTTAATACAAAATAAAGATTTCACTCTCCACATGTTTGAACTTTCTTTTCTGTACATTTTTTATAAACAAAATCTTTTTCTTACATGTTTATAAATATTAGAAATTATTTCTTTTGCAAGTTCTTTCAACTTTTTACCCTTTAATATCTCTGCTCAAAGCATCATTCTAAAAGATATTTTTTCACACTGATTTCTACACAAAAATATTAGGCAAAATAATTATACAAATACAACCTTAAGGAATTATTTCAATGACTATATTTGAAATTTTGAGATACAGATTGTTAATGCTACTGTTGCTATCCTCACCAAAAAGATGAAAAGATGTGAGTAAATTACTAAAATATTACTTCATTTTAACAACTTTAGTGTGTTGGCATTTATAGTATTAAAGTTTACACTGCACATTCATGCTCATTTACCCAATTCACATCTAGTAAGGAACCCACCTTAGTTATTTGTGTTGGTAGAGCTACCATAAAATATTATTTAGTGTTTGGATCATAAATTATCTGAGCTGATTCCTATCTCTCACTGCAAAAATTTTGTTCAAATAGCAAACATCCAAAACCTAGCCCCTAGTTTATATACTGCACTCAAATATATAAACATGTTCATCTGGGGTGTGGGTTTTATTTCTCCCAAAGGAATCTTTTAACTCCCCAAGTAAATTCACTAAATTTAACTCCAAAGGCAAGAAAACTGGCAAACTGACAAGGGCTATTTCAAAAGCCTCCATAGATAAGAAAGCAGAATAAATACCTTATGAGCCATAAAAAAAGACTCACAGTAGTAGAGAACAAAGGGAAGCAATTTGAAGCTGGAAGCAGCACAGGCAGCTGTGAGGTGGAACAGGGGCGTTGGATGAAAGAGCAGACAACCAGGGCTTGGGTTTTAACTTGGCTGCGTAAGAGCTTGGAAACTTGTCAAATCTGGCCATCTCTCTGAGCTTTTGTATCATCAGTAAGATGGAGATGATAATGTTCCCCATGAACCACGGATCCGAACCTTGGCCTGTTCTGCACCATCTTTACCATCAAAGATCTATGCTTAGGCACTTTGCTACAGTCGTTATGTCAGTCTGTCCTATTGAGTGTCTTTCTCTCTTTCTATGACCCTCACACTCTCCCAGCATGATGTTTTTTTCCAAGGATTGGTCCTTCCTGACAATAAAGGCCAAAGTATGCGAGACCAAGTTTTACCATCCTTACCTCTAAGAAGCAACCTGGTTTCACATCCCCCAAAACAGACTTGTTTGTTCTTTTGGCAATCCACATCTATGCTTATTATGGGAAAGAGTATGAGTAAACGATGGAGTGTATTAATGCAGATTAGACTGTTTATATAGAGCTACAAGCATATAAGCTAATAAGGCCACTCATTCTTGGAAATACATCTTTTTCTTTGTGCTTTTGAGAGCAAATCTGAAATTAGAGGTTGCAAAACTACCAAGATAAACTCAAGGGGTTCCGATCTGGATTTCAAGGAATCATTCACAAGGACAAATAATCCAGGATCATTCTGTCATCTTGCTGTGTGATAGAGGGAAAGAAGAAGTGAGGGAGGAAGTGAAGAGAAAGAGGGTGAGGAGATTCCTATTCTTTATACCAGCCCCTAGTGGCACAGTGAGTTGGCGCTTAGCTGCTAACCCATAGATCAGTGGCTGAAACCCACTAAACTCCTCTAAAGGAGTTAGATAAGTCTGCTGCTCTAAAATTCCTATTTCATTGCCAACAAGTCAGAACTGATTCATTGCTGACCCTCCAGCAAGTTTTCAGAGGCTACAAATGACACAGAAGGAGACTGCCCATCTGTCTCCCACAAAGTATCTGGTAGATTCGAATGGAATAAGGTAGCACCGACATTCCTTACCATTAGGCCACCACAGCTCTATTGCTGTTATTGTTGTTATGTGCCATCCAGTTGCCTACAACTCAAAGTGACTCTATGTGTAACAGTTCTGAAGCCTGTGCTGTCCTACGCCATTCTCACTGACTCCTACGTACTTACTTCTGTTGCCCCAATTACTGTATCAGTCCATCTCATCTGGGGGCCTCCTCTTCTGTGCTGTTCCTCCACCCTTTCATGCATTTGTCCTTCTCCAAGGACTGGTCTCTCCTGGCCACATGCCCAAAGTATGTGAGACTGAACTTTAAAATCAACTGTTCTTGGGTGCCATCAATTCACCTAAGACATAATTGTTGTTAAGTGCCACTGAGTCGAGTAGGGCTCAGAGTGACCCCATGAACAACAATATGAACCCTGTTCTACGCCACCCTTATCATCCCGGACACACTTGAGCCCATTGCTGCAATCATTGTATCAATTCATCTTGTTGAGGGTCTTCCCTTCTTTCACTGACCTTCCAAGCATGATGTCCCTCTCCAAAGAATAGCATCCCTTAACACCACCACAGTTCAAAGACAACAATTCATAACCAGTCATTCTTACTCTTTGTCCAGCTCTCAAGTGCATTGCAGGCAATTAGAAAGACTGTGGTTTTAATGAGGCTAACTCAGTCTTTAAACAGACATCATTGGTCTTCAGGACTTTGGAGCTGTCCCTGACAGCTGACTTTCCAAATGCTATACACCTCCGTCTCCTGACTGTTGGAACCAAGGGTATTGATTATGGATCCAAGTAAGATTAAATCACTGACAATTTCAATCTTTTCTCCATATATTTTAATGTGGGTTGTCTATTGGTCCACTGACTTTGTTTTCTTAATGGTGAGATGAAATCCATATTAAAAACTGTACTCATTGATTCTCTATAGCAAAAGCTTCAAGTCCTTGCTTTCTACAAGCAAGATTGTGTAATCTGCACAACATAGGTTGTTGCCGAGTCTTCTTCAAATCCTGATATTACATTCTTCTTGCTACAGTCCAGCTTCTCAAACAATTTGTTCAGCATACAGATTAAATAGGTATGGAGACAGAATGCAACCCTGACACACTCCTTAATCTTAAACCATGCAGTGTTCCCTTGCTCTGTTTGCACAACAGCCTCCTAGTCTAGGTATAGGTTTCACATGAGCACAAATAAGTGCTCTGGGAACATGCAACCAAGATGCATTAGTGATAACTGGTGACTGAGATTCAAAATTGGGAAACAATGAAGAAGGGATGTTGTTGTTGTTGTTAAGTGCCGTCAAGTAGCAGGCAACTCATAATGACCCTATGAAGCAGAGTCCCCAATGCTTGTGTGTCTTTCATCCTCTCTCCAGGTTCATAGGGTTTCCAGAGACAAGCTATTATGGAAGTGGATGCCACTGCTGCTTCCAAGCTTGTTTTAATCAGGGAGCTCCACCCCACATTGGGTAACCACCCACTAACGCATTTGACACATCAGTGTCACAGTGTTCAGTCTCACAGCAACCACAAGTTACTGCTGTACGACATGTGGACACACCATGGCTATACGACCTATACGACCTAGAGGAACATTTGAACAAAAACAATAGTAGCTGAAAATATGGGCTTGGTGATCGAAATGAGGATGAAAATAAGAATGATTGAATTTTGTAGTTACAATTATTTATTAATTGCAAATACCTTTTATTAAAAACACAAACTACAACTTTACACATGGATCTTACCTGATGGGCTTCAGAGGAATCAAACTGACTACCTTTGTGGAAGAAATCCTTGGAGAAGCTCAATACCACCAGTCAAAACTAGGCAGGGGGGCGGGGGGTGGGGGGGGGGGATTGTGTATCAATGCAGGAGTTTTTCTTTTGCTTTTCAAGGAGTGGAGCAAACGGGGCAGGGGGTGAGCGAGGAGAAAAGTGCAACAATGAATGAATGGAATTCCGAAATCTCTATAGCTGTTCATTGAAATTTAAAAAAAAAAGAATAAAATTAAAATATCTCCAACTGGCTCAAAAAAAAAAAAAAACTAGGCAAGGGGCAGACTGCGGGTCAGGTCATCAATTACTCATATTCAAGTTCGAATTGAGATCAAAGAAAATTTTTAAAAGGCTACAGGAACTAAAATATGATCATAAATCAATTCCATCTGAATTTCAAGATCATCTTAGGAGTAGGTTTGGGGCATTGAAGACCAAATGAATTGTGGAATGATGTGAAGAACATCAACCATGATGAAAGTAAAAGGTCATTATAGAAACAGAGGAGAAATAAAATCAAAACAGGTGTCAGAAGAGACTCTAAAAATTGAACTGAAGCATCAAGAAGCTAAAACTAAAGGAAAACATGCTGAAGTGAAAGAGCTAAACAGAAGCTTTCAAAGGGCGATATGGGGGGACAAAGCAAAGCATTATAATGCAACGTGCAGAGAGTTGACATTGGAGAATAAAAAGGGAAGAACTCACTCTGCATTTCTCAAGCTGAGAGCTAAAAAACAAATGTAAGCCTCTAGTTGCAATATTAAAAGGTGTTAAGGGTAATATATTGAATGACCCAAAAGATGGAGGGAATATACAGAATTACTGTACCAGAAAGAACTGAAACTGAAAAATTTCAGGAAGTACCATATGAACAGGAGCAAATGGTAATGAAGGAGGAAGTGAAAGCTGCAGTGAAGACATTGGGGTCGGGGGCGGGGTGGGGAGGGCGGTGGGAAAAGCCCCAGGAATCAATGAGATACTGATTGACTTGTATCAATCAACAGGTACAGCCTTGGAGGTACTTACCAATCTATGCCAGGAAATTTGGAGAACAGTTGTCTGACCAACAGATTGGAAGAAGTTGATATTTGTTCCCATTCTTAAGGAAGGAAAGAGATTCAACTGAATGTGGAAACTATATCAGATCCAAGCAAAATGCTATTGAAGATCATTCAAAAATAGCTGGAACAATACATAGATAGGGAACTGCCAAAAGTTCAAAGAGCATTTAGAAGAAACCATGGCACCAGGGACATCATTGCTGATGACAGATAGATTCTCGATGAAAGTAAAGAATGACAGAAGACTGTCTACTTGTGCTTTATTGACTATGCAAAGGCATTTGACTATGTGGATCGTAACAAGTTGTGGCTGACATTAAGAAGTTGGCCAGGTAGCTGTCTTCAAATTTCCTGTCTTAAAATTTTCACAGACTGGTAAGTAAGTCCAGAGCTGCATCTGTTAATTGGGGAACATGTCAACTGATATCCCATTGATTTTTGAGACCTTTGTTGGTGGTGGGGGTTTTTGCCAATGTCTTCAATGCAGCTTGACCTTATTCCCTCACCATTAACTCTTTATAATATTCTATTTCCTGAATTTTTTTCTGTGTCAACCAATACTTTTTTATGCAGTGACTGTATATTAGCTTCAATTATTTTATTGTTCTCTTTATTAGTTTGCAAACAATAAATCATATACATTGTGTTTCATCCACATACCTTTTGTTTTACACTATCTTTCACTTATTTTTTTTCATACAATCATTTCTATACATTGAATTATAGAAAACAAACTTCTACTGATCTATGTCCTCTATTTTATTTCAATACTTACTGGTTCATTCATGATTTTGCCCTAGAGTCTCTCAATATCACAACTTGAGACTTAAATTTGTTTTGTTTCTCAAGTTCTTTCAAATTGAGAAATTCTGAGCAAGTTCTTCCTTCTTTATTCTCAAATTCCAGCTCTTTACACATTCCATTGTAATACTTTGCTTTTTATTCTTGAGCTGCTCCTTGAGATCTTCTCTTCATCTCTTTTCTGTCAGCATCTATTTCCTTTGTTTTGGCTTCTTGAGGCTCTAGTGCTATTTCCGGTTTCTTTTCTTACATTAATTTTGGTGTTTTCTTTCTCTTGTCTTTGTAATGAGCTTTTACTCTACTTGTGGATTATATCTTTAATGTCATCTCCCAATTTATCTGATCTTCAATCGTTAGTGTTCAGTGCCTCATAATTATTCTTGAGATGATACTTAAATTCAGTTCCAAGCTCATATTTAGGTCCTTGAGGACTTGTTTACATGTTCTCCAACTCAAAATTGAACTTGCATTTGAGTAATTTTGACTGTTAATCTTGAGCTTATCTAGTGATTCATCCACGGATGTGGTCAGTCCAAGTCCTGTGACTCAGATGAAGTCAATGTGTATAGTTCCTGTCTGTGTTTCCTTAAAAATATTTGCTATGAATAAATAATTGAATAAATAAAATTCAATCTTCATTCTTCAGTCTCATTTCAGTCTCCAAGTCCATAATTTCCAACTACTATTCCTTTTACTTAGAATGCAAATTTTGTATTCTAGTCATCAACTATTATTAAGGCATCTTGAATTCGTGTTTGGTCAATTTCAGACTACAAAAGTTGGTAGAATTCCTCAACTTCCTCATCTTTTATTTCTGCTACTGGTGTGTATATTGTAATAACAGTTATGTTAACTGGTCTTCCTTGTCCTCCTCACAGTCTAGGACAGTCCAAGCACCATCTTTGACCAGGAGCAGCAGCATCCAAGCAGACAGTGGGCACAGGCTACAAATGGTCACTGCACCATGTTATCCTGATAGAACAGGCTATTCCTCATATTGACAGAACAGGCTATTCCTTCAATAGAGACATTATGCTGGGCAAGGTGGAGGTTCAACAAAAGAGAGGAAGACCTTCAACAAGATGGGTTGGCACAATGACTATAGCAATTGGCTCAATGGTGTCAAAAATAATGAGGATGGTTCAGGATAGAATAGGGTTCAGATCTGTTTCTATAGGGTCACTATGAGTCATATTTAACACATATTGATTTAACACATAGGATTTACACAATAATGTTAGGAGTATGGAATTTATCTGCTAATTTTCTGTATGAAAGGGAAAGGGGAGTGAAAGGCTTATACTGTGTTGCTTATTTTATAATTTGTGTATGTACATGCCTGCTACTTGGACCAGGAGGCAATCATCAGAACAGACCAAGGGAACACTGCATGGTTCAAAATTGGGAAGGGCGTACGCCAGGGATGCATTCTATCTCCATACCTTTTCAACCTATATGCAGAACAGATTATCCGGGAGGCTGGGCTCTATGAGGAGAAATGTGGGGTCAGGATTGGTGGACGATTTATCAACAATCTGCGTTATGCGGATGACACAACCCTGCTTGCTGAAACTGAGGAGGACCTGAAGCGCCTGCTGCAGAGTGTCAAGGACTGCAGCCTACAATACGGATTGAGGCTCAATGTCAAGAAGACAAAGATTCTCACCACTGGACCAATCGGCAGCATCAGGATGGATGGTGAAGAGATTGAGATTGTACACAGCTTTAGTTTGCTTGGCTCCATAGTCAACAGTCTTGGCACCAGCAGCCAGGAAATTAAAAGGTGCATTGCCATGGGAAAGTCTGCTGTCAGGGACCTCTCCAAAGTGCTGAAGAGCAGTGGTGTCTCTCTGGAGACTAAGGTGCATCTGATACAGGCCATGGTCTTCGCAATCACCTGTTATGCATCAGAGAGTTGGACAATGACCAAGGAGGATAGAAGGAGAACTGATGCCTTTGAGCTGTGGTGCTGGAGAAGAGTACTGAGAATACCATGGACTGCTAGGAAAACAAATAGATTTGTCCTAGAGCGGGTTAAACCGGGTGGCTCCTTGGAGGCAAGGATTCTGAGGCTCCGTCTAACTTACTTTGGACATGTAGTGAGGAGAGACCGGTCCTTAGAGAGGGACATCATGCTTGGGAGGGGGACGGCGCAGGAGAGGAAGGCCCTCTATGAGGTGGATTGCTTCAGTGACTGGGATAATTGGGATGGGAGTGTCAGAGACAGTGCGATTGGCACAGGACAGAGCGGAGTTTAGGGCTGTTGTACATAGGGTCACTACGAGTCGCAGGCGACTCAACGGCACATAACAACAACAACAACAACAACATGCTTGCTTGTTCATATGAGTACAATACTTGTCTGTTACTTACAGTACTGAGGTAGTTTGTTGGCTGCTGTGGTGCTGAAAGCTGTGTTGGAGATATTTTAATACCAACAGGTCACCCATAGGGTCAGGTTTTAGCAGAGCTTCCAGATTAAGACAGAGTAAGAAGAAGGACTGGCCATTCACTTCTGAAATAATTGGACTTTGAAAATCGTATGAACAATTCAGAGGAATACTATTAGTCATAGCACTAGAGGTAGAGCCTTAGAAGGAATTAAAACAAAGGATAAAAAAATCACCCATGTGGAAGACAAATAACACTCTACTTGAGCACTATAGGGTTATAAAAGATATAAAAAAGGAAATTTAAAAGTTCCTCAAAATAAATGATAATACAATATATCAAAACCTCTGGGATACAACTAAGGCAGTCCTCAGGGGCAGTTCATAGCAAGAGACAAACACTTGTTTTCTTTAAAACAGAAGTAAAAGAAAAAGAAAGGAATAAATTAACTAATTAACACTTCCAGGAAATAGAAAAAGAACAACAAGCTAATCTCACAACCTCCAGAAGAAAGGAAATTATAAGGACAAGTGCTGAATTCAATGGGATAGAAAATAGACAATTGAAACTATTAACAAGAACAGGGGCTGGTTGGTTTTTGAAAAAAATCAATAGAACAGGCAAAACATTGAAAAACTTAATGAAAGACACAAATAACTCATATAAGAAATTAAAGAGTTGATATCACAACAGAACTGCTGTTGCTTTTGTTATATGCTATCAAGTTACCTGCGACTCATAGCTCCAAAGTCTGCCCGGTCCTAACCCAGTCTCACTGACTCCAACACACCTACCCCCATTGCCCTAGTTACTGTATCAATCCATCTAATCTGGGAACTTCCTCTTCTGCACTGTCCCTTCACCCTTCTAAGCATGATGTCCTTCTCCAAGGATTGGTTGATCCTGGCCACATGCCGAAAGTATGTGAGATGGAGCTTCAAAATCCTAGCTTCCAAGGAGAAACTTGTTTTTACCCTCTCTAAGACAGACTTATTTGTTTTCTTGGGGGTCCATGGTATTTTCAAGACTCTTCTCCACCACCACAGCTCAAATACATCAATTTTTATTTTATTCTCTTTAGTTACTTACCTAGCTCTCTAATGCAGAGCAAATAATTACAAAGACCAGGGTCTGTATCAGGCGCACCTTACTCTCTAGACCAACATCATTGCCTCCCAGTACTCTGGAAAGGTCCTTAACAGCAGATTTACCCAGTGCAATTTGTCTTTTTATTTCCTGACTGCTGGTGCCAAGAGTGCTGATTGTGGAACAAAGTAAACCATAATTTTAACAATCTCAATCTCTTTATTATTCATCATAGTGCTGCCAATTGGTCCAGTGGCAAGAATCTTGGTCTTCTTGATATTGCACTTCAATCCATACTGAAGACTACAGTCCTTTGCCTTCTGGAGCAAGCGCTTTAGGTTCTACTCCGTTTCAGCAAGCAAGGTTATGTAATCTGCATAACACAGGTTGTTGATGAGTATTCCTCCAAATCTGATGCCATATCCCTTCTTATAAAGCCCAGCTTCCCAAATAATCTGTTTGGCATATAGATTGAAAAGGTATGGAGACAGGATGTATCCTGATGCACTCCCTTCCTGATTTTGATCTATGCTGTGTTTCTCTGCTTTGTTATTAACTAGTTGAAATTAAATCAATAATAGAAAACTATAATGAAAAGCAATTTCCTTATAAATGTAAAATTCTAGAGGAAATGGGCAAATTCTTAGACACCCACACTCTAGCCAGATTCACACAGACAGATTTAGACAGATCCATGAAAAAAAGACCCTTCCACCATCCTAAAAACAATTCCTGGCTCAGATGGCTTCAGGGGTGAATTCTGCCAAACATTCAAGATTAACTTTCACCAAATATATTTTAAAAAAAAAACAAACAAAAACAGAAAAAAAGGAATACTCTGAGAGTCACTCTATGAAGCAAGCATAATCCTTGTACTAAAACCAGGCAAAGGTATCACAAGAAAAGAAAGCTATAAAATAATACCTCTTATCAATACAGATGCAAATAATATCCTTCCTGGCAAATAGAATCCAATACTATATAAAAAAGAATTCAACATGACCAAATGGTCTTAACAACAAATATTCAAGAATGGTTCAACATAAGAAAAACAATCAAGAACAAGAATTGCATGATCCTATCAATTGACTCAGAAATGCGTTTGACAAAATAAAATAACCACCTCATTAAAATGTTCAACAAAATAGGAATAGAAGGGAGTATCGTCCACTTAGAGGAGAGTATATAAGTGAAGCCAAGAGCCAACATCATGAGAAACACTAAAACATTCACCTTACAAACAGAAACCAGGCAAAGATGCCCCTAACACATTACAATTCCTATTCAAGAAAGTATTAGATGTACTTGCTAGGGCATGTAGACAAGAGAAACAAATAAGAGGCATCCAAATTGACAACAAGATGATAAAATTGTCACTCTATGCAGATGATATGATATTGTAGACCAAAAACTCTAAAGACTCAACAAAAAGCTATGTTAGATTTAGTAGACCAGTTTAGCAGAGTGGTGAGATACAAGATCAATATACAAAAGTCAATGAGATTTCTCTGTAGCAACAAAAAAACAAAACTAAGAAACCAATAAAATTTACAATATTGTGGTTATAGTTGTTGTTTGTCATTAAGTCTGTAGAGTCAATAGCTGATCCTCCAAATAGTTTTCAGAGTCAGTAAATCACACATCCTTCTCCTGCAGAACAGCTGGGAGAGTCAAACCATGTACTTTGGGGATAGCAGCACAGCCACCAGAGCTCCCTAATAGTTAACTACAAAATGAAATACTTGGGAACAAACTTAACTAGAGACACAAAAGACCTTTATAAGGAAAACTACAAAACACTACTAGAGGAAACAATAAGAAACCTAACTAAATGGAAAAATATTCCCTGTTCATGGATAGGAAACTCAACATTATAAAAAATTAAAATTTTACCAAAACCAATATGTGTATTCCATTCAATCACAATGCAGAAAACAAATTCTTTCTTCAAAGAGATATAAGAGTAAATGGAAAGATTTATTTGGAAAGGAAAGAGACCCTGAATAAGCAAAATAGTTGAAAAATAAAAGTGAAGTGAGAGCAGAGCACTCCCTTGTCTCAAAACACAACTGTAGAAAACAGTATGGTATTGATATAATGACATACTCATAGACCAAAGGAATAGAATCAAGAACTCAGAAATGAACCCGTCTATCTCCATTGATTGGTGTTTGACAAGGAATCAAAACATTTCAAATGGGAAAATGACAATCTCTTCAGCAAAACTAGTCATCTACCTGCAAAAAAACTGAAACAGGATCCACATCTCACACCGTACACAAAAATCAACTTAAGGTGGATTAGAGACCTAGAGGCAAAGCCCAAAATATAAAGATCATAAGAGACCAAATAGCTCCAAATTTAGAATTCCTAGACTATGGTATAAATTGGCTGGCAAATACAGCCAGAAATGCACAACTAGGAGAAGATAATAGTAGTAAATGGTATCTTCTAAGGATTAAGTCCCTGTGTACATCAAAAACTTTTTCCAAAATGTTGAAAAGAAAACCTATTGACTGGGGGGGGGAAATTTGTCCATAAAGTGTTCTTTTTTATTATTAATTTTACACTATCCATCTTTAATTTTCATTCCCAGCAGAGCAGACCATAAAATTGTTCAAGTTAAAGTGACCAATACCAGCCCATTTCAGCTTACTTATGCCTAGTATATGATCTTATGAGTTCTATATCACTTTTTATTACTGCTAATTCTCCTAGATGCATACTTTGTACATTCCTTCCATTATTATTGAGTGTTTGCAGTTGGTTCTTCTTATTTTGGATTATGCTGCATAAACCCATAAAGACTCTGGAAGTTTCATTTAATCTGCATCATGAAGATGGACTCTTTTGAGAAGAAAGCTCTTCTTTAGTTGTATTTTGAGTGTCTTCCAGTCAAAGCTCACTGATTTTGCAGCACTAGATTAACAGTTATCCAGTGCTGCTATAACAGAATTGGATTCAACAGACAAAAAAATTACTCTCTTACAGCTGAGGAGGTAGATGTCCAAATTCAGAGCACTGCGGAGCTCTGGTGGAGTGGTCCACAGGGACTTGCACTGCTAATCCACAGACTGCAGCCCCATGGGGAGGAAATGGACATCTTCCTCCTATGTGATTTACAGCCTCTGAAAACCAGCTGGAGGGCCAATTATGCGTTGGTTCAGACTCAATGGTAATCAGTTTGGGGGGTTCTTGAGCTCAAGGTGAAGGCTTTTTCTTTTAGTTACAGAGGAAGTTCTTTGTTTCCATCAAGATCTGTAGACATTTCTGGGACTTTTCCAAGAGTTTTGATCATTCCCTTTTTTAAGGCACTTTCTAGCACAGAGACTGAGTTGAAAAGAATGCACTCAATTCCTGGCAATTCTTTTTTAGTGATGCTGACATCCTTCCTGTCAGCTTGAATTCTTCCTCTTTTATGTTTGGTGAGTTGAAAGATGTTATAGGCCGACGGAAGCTTCCCTTACACATATCAAAGCTGTGATAGGATTTCTAAAAAAAAAATCTCCAACTCATTGGCATTAAATTGAAATGACTCATAGCTGACATTCCAGATAGTTTAAAGGCTATAAATCCTATGATAGAAGATTGCCCAACTTTCTCCCATGGAGCTACTGGTGTATTCCAACCACTAGAGAAGTACAACCTTTGAGTTAGCAGTGCAACTCCCTCTTGACAACTACAGCACCAGAGCTCTGATACGATTAAGAGGTGTTGCATTCTACCCTTACTCGTTTTACAACAATTTTATGTATCAGATCATGAAGGGTCATTACAGCTTGAAATATATGTTTAGGGGACATAATTCAATCCAAGATACTATCAAACAATGTCTTGCTGCTATTTGTAAGGTTTTGTAAGATGTTTCACAACAAGTAAGAACATCAAGTTCTTCATGGCTTGGAAACTGTTGAAAACTTGTCTGTCATGGGTGAACCTGGAATTTGAAATTGGCTGGAATTTGATGTGCAAGTAATAGTGAGCTTCCAGCAACACAAAACAATGCACAAGCTACTCAGTAAGTGAATTATTATTGTGTTGTTAGATACTGTCGAGTCTAGTACAACCCATCGTGACCCTGTGAACAACAGATCTGAACTCTGTCCTATCCTGTACCATCCTCACACCTCCTGACACGTTTGAGCCCACTGTGGTAGTAACCGTGCCAGTACACCTGGTTGAGGGTCTTCCTCTCCTTGGCCAACCCTCTACCTTTCCAAGCATCATGTCCCTCTCCAAGGACTAGCCCCTCTCAGCGATATGACCAAAGAATGTAAGACAAAGCCTAATCATCTTTGCCTCCAAAGAGCACTCTCACTGCTCCCTCTACAAGACATATCTACTTGTTCTTTAGGCAGTCCATGGAATGATCAGTGCTCTTCTCCAACACCATAGCTCAAAGGCAATAATTCTTCTTCTGAGTGAATAATCCTTATTCATTGTTCAGTTCTTAGATGTCTATCCAGTGATTGGAAAGAAAATAGCCCGAATCAGATGCACCTTAGTCCTCAAACTGCCATCATTGTTGTCAGGTCCTTTCGAGTCGAGTACAATTCTTTGTGATCCTATGAAGAAAAGATCTTAACCCTGTTTTATCCTGCACCATCCTTACACTCCCTGACACACAAGAGTCCTTGGCAACAGTCACGATGGCAATTCACCTGGTCCCTAGGGTCTTCCTCTCCTGCGTCAACCCTCCCTTCACCCTTCCCAGTATCATGTCTTTCTCCAAACAATCACCCCTCCTAGCAACAAGCCAAGTTTATGAGGCAAAGCCTCAACATTCTTGCCTCCATGGAGCACCCCAGTTGCTCACATCATTATTCCTCAATCATTTGGAGAGGTCCTTGGCTGCAGATTTTCCCAGTGCAATACACTTCCTATTTTCTGACTGCTGGTGGCAAAGGTGTTAACTGTGAATCCAAGTAAAATGAGGTTGTTGACAGTTTCAACCTTTTCTCCATCCATTACGATGTTGCCTATCAGTACAGTGTTAAGAATTTTTGTTTTGTTGACAGAGATGCAATCCATATTGAAAGCTTCATTCCTTCATCTTCTGTGCATCAAGTGCATCAAGTCTTCTTCATTTTCAGCAAACAAGGTTGTGTCATCTGCATAACGTCGGTTATTAACGACTTTTCCTCCTATCTTGATGTCACATTCTTCTTTATAGAGTCCAGTTTCTTGAATAATTCGCTCAGCATACAGATAGGATAGATATGGAGAGAGAATACAACCCTAACAAATTTATTCTTCATTTTAAACCATCTAGTGTTCCCAGGGAGCTCTGATTGCCTAATGGCAAGAAGCTGTGCTACAGTCCCAAAGGCTCATAGTTCAAGGCAGCTATGCTGCAAGAGAAGGATGGGCAATATCCTCTTGTGAAATTCACTATCTCTGAAAACTTGCCAGTGGGTCAACTATGAGTTGGTTCTGACTCTACAGTGCACAACAACAAAGTGTTCCCTTGCTCTGTTTGCAAAAGTCTAGGTATAGATTTCACATGAGCATAATTAATGGTCTGGGATTCTTTTATTTCTCAGTGTTAGCCATAAATTGATATGATCCACATAGTCAAATGCCTTTGCTAGTCAATAAAGCATAAATAGGAATTCTTCTAGTATTCTTTACATTAAGCCAGAATTCATCTGACATCAGCAATGATACCCCGGCTACCCAGTGAGTACGTGATAGATGGGAATCTCTAGTCACAACAGATTTTGAAAATTGACCAATCTGTAAAGTTACTTTATGTATCTTTCTGTTTCAAGATATCTTGCTTAAAAAAAAAAAGATAACTTGCATTTACTATTGTTATTTGCTATGGAACTGATTCCAACTTATAGCGACCCTATGGGTACTGAGCAAAATTATTCTATAGTTTCCAAGGCTCTTAGAAGCAAACCATATGACTTGTCTCTTAAGACATATCTGGCTGAGTATGGAACACAAACCTTTTAGCTAGTGGTCAAGAACTTGGCCATTTGCAACACTCTGGGGTGCCCAAAACATGTTATTTAATATACGTTGTTCATAAGCATTGAAACCCATGGTCAACAGCACTATATCGGATACCTGAATGAAGATTGTTCAACATAATTTAAAAAAAAAAAAGAGGTATGTTAGAGCCTTCTGGCACCTAGGAAAACACTCACAGCATTCTACTTGGGGGCCATTTTCAACAAATATATTTCCAGTAGAGAGTGTAAATGATACCATTTTTTTTCTAAATGAGATTAAATAGACCACACACACACAAAAAAAATATTTATGATCTGAGAGCTGAACAAGAAGGTAGAGTGTCTCTTTGTGAAGTTTAACTCACTTGGATGTAAGTTCATATTTAAGTTTTTCAATCCTCTGGAAATACCACCAATGTTGAAGACTATAGATAAATTTCAGCAAGTAGGTGAAGTAACAAATATGGACTCTTTGAATGATGATAGTATGTCTCAGAAAATCAGGTCAAAATTTCCCTAGGTGAAAGACAAGACAGGAAGTAAAACATAGAATTCTGAGGAAGTAGAAGTTTGTAGTTATTAGGTGTCCTCTAGTGATAACAAGTCATGGAGACCCTATGAACAAACAGACCTGAATCTCACCCTATCCTGAACCATCCTCACCATTTCTGATGTGCCGCAGCCCATCCTTTCAGTCACTGTATCAATTCATCTTGTTGAGGGTCTTCTATTAACAAGGAAGCAGAAATTAGATGAGGGTATATAACAACAATCTCCAGGCCTGGATAGAACTATGATCATCTGTCTCATAACGAGCTTACACTCAGCTTTCTTCAATGTATGGTACATATTACTATGGTTGAGTCACCATCTCGTTATCCTAATGCCTGCTCCTTCCCTTCTGGCCCCTGTGTCATTACCTCCCCTTCTGACTATGATACTGACCTCCCGGTTGTCAATGTTCAATCCCCTTCCACGTGTTCTTCCCTCCAGACCAACCACCACCCTCTAAATAAATGAATCCAATCACCTCACTCCTTTACACAAATATTTTGGTGACCAAAAGCATACTCTCCTTATCTGACTCAAAGGACCCTTATATCCCCTCTTCCACATATTTATCTAACATTATCTGTCACTGTGCTTTCTCTGTCATTGATATTCTTTCAAAACAGTAGTGTCCCTTGAATCACACATCAAAACCTTTGCCCAAGCAGTAACTTCTTCTTGAAATGACCCTTTGATCTGCTCAGCATCTAAAATGCATCTATTATAAACCCACTGCTAATATCGCCTCTCTGGGAAGCCTTTCCCACAACTCCTGGCAATAGAACTAGTCACTGTCTCCTCTGCATGGCTTCTCTGCACTGCACACTTTGGATGCCTGGGTTCCTTTTGTTCATTGTTGTAATCAAATCACCTGACCCCCAACCCCTAGCACAAGGATGTTCTCCCTGAGTGGTTACCAGATGGGAAGTAGATTTAATGCATAGGAACATCCAAGTGCCAGCTGCTATTCTAAGGGAGGGTTGTAGGAGATGGGGAGGCGTCTGTTTTTTCAGTTGGGGGGAAAAAAAAAAGAACAATTTCACAGGAAATCTGGAGCCAGTGCTCTGGGGGTTGTCTGGTTCCCTGGTGCAGGCACCACAAGGAAAGATGAACCAAGGATGCGTAAAGCTGGAAACAGATGGGGAATGAGAATATGTGGAAAAGTACAAGATCAAAGAATAAGGAGGGTAGAATCGTTTGGATTGATAGAAGTGGGCTTGTTGTTATTGTTGTTGATTGCCGTTGAGTTGAACATGACTCATAGTGACCCTATAGAAAAAAGACTGGAAGCTTTAACTATTGTTTCTCAAAGTTCATAAAGTTTCCAGAGTCATGTTGTTTAGGAAGTGGATGCCACTCCTGCTTCCGAAGAAGAGGGCTTAGGCATCAAACTTTGGCTTTTTGGGAGAAAGGGCAAAAGTAATATAGAAACTACTGTTACTGTTTTTAGATGCTATAGAGATTATGATTTATGGCAATCCTATAAACAACAGACCTGAACTTTGACCTATCATGTACCATTCTCTGATATGCCCTAGCCCACTGTTAAAGTCACTGAGTCAATCCATCTTGCTAAAGTTCTTATTTTATTTTACTGACCTTGATGTCTTTTCTACAAACTGGCTGTTCTTCACCACATGCCCAAAACATGGAAGACACTCTTGCCATCCTTGATCTAATCAGCAGTCTGGTTGTCGTTCAAGAGGGACTTTTTTGTTCTGTTCGTAGTCCACACAATATTCAACGTTCTCCAACATCGCAATCCAAAGTCATTGGTTACTCTTTTATCATCTTTATACACTGTCCAATTTTCAGATATCGATGTTGTTGTTGTTGTTATGTGCCGTCGAGTCATTTGCGACTCATAGCGACCCTATGTACAACAGCCCTAAACTCCGCTCTATCCTGTGCCAATCGCATTGCCTCTGACACGCCCATCCCAATTACCCTAGTCACTAAATCAATCCACCTCATAGAGGGTCTTCCCCTCCTAAGCTGTCGCTCTATTCTACCCAGCATGATGTCCCTCTCTCAAGACCTGTCTCTCCTTACAACATCTCCAAAGTGTGTCAGATGGAGCCCCAGAATCCTTGCCTCCAAGGAGTAGCCTGGTTTAACCCTCTCTAGGATAAATTTGTTTCCTTGGCAGTCCATGGTACATTCAATACTCTTCTCCAGCACCACAGCTCAAAAGCGTCAATTCTCCTTCTGTCCTCCCTAGTCATTGTCCAACTCTCTGATGCATAACAAGTGATTGCAAAAATCATGGCCTGTATCAGGCGGACCTTAGTCTCGAGACACCGTTGTTCTTGAGTACTTTAGAGAGGTCCCTAACCGCAGACTTGCCCATTGCAATACGTTTTTTTATTTCCTGGCTGCTGGTGCCAAGAATGTTGACCATGGAGCCGAGCAAACTGAAGCTGTGAACAATCTCAATCTCTTCGCCATCCATCCTGATGCTACCGATTGGTCCAGTGGTGAGAATCTTTGTCTTCTTGACATTGAGCCTCAGTCCATACTGAAGGCTGCAGTCCTTGACCCTCTGCAGTAAGTGCATGAAGTCCTCCTCAGTTTCAGTGAGCAGGGTTGTGTCATCTGCATAACGCAGATTGTTGATAGATCGTCCACCAATCCTAACGCCACGCTTCTCCTCATAGAGCCCAGCCTCTCGGATAATCTGCTCTGCATACAGGTTGAAAAGGTATGGAGATAGGACACATCCCTGGTATACACCCTTCCCAATTTTGAACCATGCAGTGTTGCCCTGCTCTGTTCTGACGACTGCCTCTTGGTCCAAGTATAAGTTTCACATTAGCACGATTAAATGTTCTGGGATTCCTATTCTTCTCAGAGTCAGCCACAGTTTGTTATGATCCACACAGTCAAATGCCTTTGCATAATCAATGAAACACAGATAGACATTCTTCTGGTATCTAATTAAAATTGCCATTGCTTGGATCAGGTGCACTTTACACCGATTTTCAGCCACTGGTTTTCAGCACTTTGGAGGGATCCTTGAAACCAGATTTACTCAATGCAAACATTTTGATTCTTGACTACTGCCACCATAGGTGTTAATTACTGATCCAACTAAAATGAAATTGTTAACAACTTCAATTTTTTTTCTCCATCCATCATAATGTTGTCTGTTGGTCAAATGGTGAGAATTTTTGTTTCCTTGATGTTGATATGTATTCACTATTGAAAGTCTTTGAGCTTTTATAAATGTTTCAAGTCCTCTTAGTTTTCTGAAAATGAGACTGTGTTATCTGCATAACATAGATTGTTGACGGGCTTCCTATAATCCTGATGCTACATTCTTCTTCATATACTACAGCTTCTCAAATTATTTGCTCAGCATACAGATTGAATAAGTATGGGGAAAAAAATACAGCCTTATGATTTAAAACTATGTAATATGATTTTAAACTATGTAATATTCCCTCATTCTGTTTGAACCACTGCCTCCTCATCTATGCATAGGTTTTGAATGAGCACAATTAAGAGTTCTGGGGTTTTCATTCTTCTCTGTTATCCATCATTTCTTATGATCTGTGCAGCCAAATGCCTTTGAATAGTCAATAAAACATAAATAAACCTCGTTGGGGGATCCTCTGCTTTCAGCAAAGCAGCATTTGACATCAGCAATGATACCCCTCACGTGACAATCTTTTTAGAATCCAGTTTGAGTTTCTGGCAATTCCCTCTTCATGTAGAATCTAAGAAGTGGTCAAACAGAATAGTAATAAAACAGCAAGAAGCAAGACTGAAATTGAATAGTAGCAGGCCAGTGACAACAGAAAAGTAAAGAGAATGAATGCATCAAACAAGTGTTGATGACAGCAGATGCTGTTGTCATCTGGCTAGTTCTAACTCATGGAGACCCTGAGTTTAACAGAGGGAAGTGCTGCCTTTCTCCTGAATCATCTTCACAATCTTTGTGCTGCTCTGGCCTGCTTTTGGAGCCACTGAACCAATCCAATTTCACTGATGTTCTGCTTTTTCTTTAGTCCTCTAGTAAGAATTATGTCTCCCTGAGAGCGATTCCTCCTCGTAACACCCAATGTAACTAAAACCAAGCATTTCCATTCTCACTTCTAAAAAGCTCTGTTGTTGGGCTTCCTCCAAAGTAAATTTGCTTGCTCTTCTGGAATTTCAAGGTATATTTAATAACTTCACTAATATCTTGATTCAAAGGCCTCCATTATTCCTTGATCATCCTTATTCATCGTCCAGTTGTCCTGAGTGTTTAAAGTGACTGAAGACACTATGTCTTATGTCAGGAGTGCTCAAGTCCTCAAAGTGACATCTGCACATTTGGAGACAAAAGAATTCTTTTGCAGTAGACTTACTCAATACATTATGTCACCTAATTTATTAAGTACTCCCTCCATGGTCATTGATTGTGGATCCAAAGAAAATCAAATCACTGACAATTTCAATCTTTTTTCCATCATGATGTTCCTTAATGGTCTTGTTAAGATTTTTGTTTTACATTGAGGTGTAATCCATACTCTAGATTTTTGACCTTTTCCAATAAAGGCTTCAAAGTCCTCTTCAAGTCCAGCAAGCAAAGTTGTGTCATCTGCATATCACAAGTTGTGAATGTGTCCTCCTCTAACCATGGTGCTGTAACTAACTCCTTGGATTTTCTAACCTTAATCTAGAATCTTTACTAAAACCTATCCACCATTGGTGACCCTACTGGTATTTGAAATACCTATGGTTTATCTTCAAGCATCTTAGCAAACACAAAAGTCAAAACAGTATGACAAATTTACAGACAAAACAGTACATGAAACATGAACTACTGAGGAAATCATTGTGAGCAAGTGAGGAAAATAGGTGACTGGTGCGATATTTATTTTAAAATGAGCAACTTTCCATAAAACAATAACAAAATAAGCTTTCATTTTATCTTATTTTCCTTCAGGGGGAAGAAAGACATATTTAGAAATGATGAGCCCTTATATGACATAATACAATGTTTCTTTGAAATTTTCATGGATTTTCCATTCCTGCCAACACTAATTGTGTTCTTTATCATAATAGTTTTTCTTTTCAGAAAGGCTCCTAGAAAATGTTTCAGAATGTGGTCATGAAGATAAAAATTAAATTATCTTAAATGAATACAAGGGAAGGTAGTAAGAGCATTTAAAAAACCCCACTGAAGAGGAAATGAAATTCATTCCCCCACCCCACGTAACTTTAACAAACTCTAATAAAGGGACTACTTGTAAATCACTGGTCTCCCCCTTCCTTCCTTCCTTGCTTGGAGAGTCAGAGGTCCCAAAAAGAAGTCAAACTTTTAACATTAAAAGTAACTGGCATACCAAAATGATTATTTATAAGTAATAACATGCTAGTCTGAAACTTTAGATACCAGCCTTGACTCTCAGGAATGGGAAAATGCACTTGGCCCTGTTAAGAAGCCACTGAAACACTGTGGGTTTGGCATTCCAAGTCAAGTCCAATCCCTTTGCTATTTGAGTTCATTTACTTTTGGCAAAATGTGACTTCCTGCCCAGAAGAAGAAAGATTTTAAAGGCTCATAAAAATTATTCCAAAGTTTTCTTGGACTTCAAAAAGCTCTTACAAAACAGCACTTTTTATTAGTTAAATTTATGGAATATGGTACATAAGGCTTACATTTTCGTATATCTTAAGTAACAATTAGGGCGAAACCAATGGGATATAGGGTTTGAAGATGCTTGGCAAGGAAGAAATCCACAGGGACCACTTTTCCATGAGTTATAGGAAAAACAATCTCCAAAGAGGGAATGTGTTCTCTATCTAGGAACTTGAGAAAAGAAATTCAGCCTGGATTTGCCTCAGAACATTAAAGCCCAAAGCTGATTAGGAAGGGGCGACATCCTTATACTTGAGCCAACCAGAACTTTAAAAGATGAAAGCAGAACTATATGCCCACTAATCCTTTAGCTAATCAGTGTGGTCTATTACAACTACCTCTTCTCCTGGGAGTCGTCCTACCAATTAGCCTTTTATGGAGCAAATAAGTAAGGTCCTTTGTGTAATGGTTCTGATCATCTGGTCAACCATATTCTGATGCTAGGAGGCAGAATGGACCCTGAGAGTGCCTATAGTTTACACTTCAGTTGTCAGATTAAGTCAAGTAATATAAGCACCTTCTCCACTACAGGATGAATACAAGTGGGAGACCCTGAGGTGTGGTGGGAAGTCTGAGGACGTTAAGAGCCTTTCCTAGCTTGAGTGAGAGCAGCATCTAGTGTCAGAGGAAAGAGCCAGTGGAAGCCACTCTTCAATCTTTCTGGATGATGAACCATGTTGATTCTTAGCTTCACATTTCGAGGAGTGGATTCAGTTAGAAGTCTTTGAATTTAGTCTACCAGACTTATTGCTATAACAGTCCCTTGTAATCTGAGCATTAATGATTTCCTGCAGTTCCTATATTTCTCAGGAAAGTAGAAGTTAATATAACAAATACTCCTTCATAATCTGACCTTTATAAACATTGCTTTCTGCTCCAGGCTTCCATTCTTAATACCCGGATGCAATTCACATGTATACTCAAATCTTTGTCCATCAGTTTTTCTCAGATTAGTTTTTAGTGTTATTATGATTGATGTTTAACAATATACTTGATGGAACACAATTAAACAAAAACCAAGACCTGCAACGTGATTGTGAAGTAAAAGGTAAGATTTGCAGAAGGTGCAGATTGGCAGTGCCAGTGAAAAGTGGTATTAGCTGTTTACTTGAGTTGCAAAGTCATCCCACACCCTTCCTTGGAAAGTGGCCGCACAGCTGACACAGTAGAAAGAAAGGTCACCACAGGGGTGACCAGGAGGGATTAGAGTTGCTGGACTGATGGAACACCCCCTAGGTACCAGAAAGCAAGACTAATGTCATGCAAACCAGAGACAATTGTCAAAGATCAAAGGATTCTGCGTCAGGGGTCCTTTTGAAAAGCCACTATCACTTGAATAATAAATTATAATAATGTTTTATGAATTAGAATGATTTGACCTGTGAAAGATAAGAGTTCATAAACAAAGCCAGAGAGAGGGGAGGGGGTGGAGAGAGAAGAAAAACAAAAGGAAGTTGTAGAACAAAAGATGATAAACCAAATTATTTCTGTTTAATCTAGTAATGATTTCATTTGAAGGTGTGATTGTTACCTATGGCATATCACATAATTTATTCTGACTAGTGCATTTTCTTCTTCAAGGTAAAGTCTTAGCTCATTTATTTCACTCTCTTCTACATAAGTGTCATTTAACAAGCTACCCTGCAATTTATCTTCTTGGAGATTCTATTCTATTTTTAAGAACTAAAGATATAGGAAAGGTGTTTTGAATTTATTTTTTTTTGTTTTGTCTTGTTTTAAAGCAACGTGAGTAAACTTTTAAAAACGTTTACCTTATAGATATTACTTAGAAAAGTGGCTAAGTCTTTGGGGTGCAGTAAATGACTTCATATGGTTCCTCCAGCAGCCATATGTCTTGTAACCCCCACCCAATCATGGGGGTGAAATAATGCAAACAAGGTGCTTATGGCTATAAAGTAGTATGTGAGTGACATTGTTTAGGTTAAAAAAACAAACAAACCCTATATAAATGCCATAAAGCAACAACAACAAAATTTCAATTGAGAAGAGACCATTAGGAAAAAGTTCTTTCATAAATTAAGATTTCTGCATCTCAAGACTCTCTGGCCTTTATAATAAGAAGATGGAACTGGGGACGCTCCATCCCAGTCCCACAGAGCAGTCGTGACTGGACAAGGAGGTGGCTCCTGGCACAGAATCTATCCCACCCACCAGCTGGCTTCATGGTGACAGAGTTGGGGAGTCAGAACCAGGTGCTGTCATGCACTTATTTGTTAAATGTAGCGGAGTTGAAAGAGTCCTTTATGCACAGACCATCTCGGCATCCTCCAGGTTAACAGAGGAATGAAGTAACCTGGATGCCTGGTACTACAGGAGGCTTGGCTCCCTTATCTATGTGACATCAGGTGAGCAGAGCCTGGGCTTCTCCAGTTCCTCTTGATTTTTAATTTACTGAGCTCCAGCAACCAGAAAGGAAGTCCTGAGCCTGCCCTGAACCTAGATTGTCTCTCCCTATATGTAGGAATCTCTGACATCTAATTTTTAATGTAACTCAAAAGTATAAGGAGTTCTTAACTTTGAAATGTGTAGTCTCCACCTTTTCAATTATACCCTTCTAGCATCTCTTAAGTGCGGCATCAGGATTGGTGGAAGATCTATCAACAATCTGCGGTATGTAGATGACACAACCCTGCTTGCTGAAACTGAGGAGGACCTGCAGTGCTTGCTGCAGAGGGCCAAGGACTGCAGCCTCCAATATGGATTGAGGCTCAATGTCAAGAAGACAAAGATTCTCACCACTGGACCAATTGGCAGCATCAGGATGGATGGTGAAGAGATTGAGATTGTTTGTTCACAGCTTTAGTTTGCTTGGCTCCACAATCAACACTCTTGGCACCAGCAGCCAGGAAATTAAAAGATGTATTGCGATGGGAAAGTCTACTGTTAGGAACCTCTCTAAAGTACTGAAGAGCAACGGTGTGTCTCTGTAGACTAAGGTGTGTCTGGTACAGGCCATGGTATTTGCAATCACTTGCTATGCATCAGAGAACTGGACAATGACCAGAGAGGATAAAAGGAGAATTGACACCTTTGAGCTGTGGTGCTGGAGAAGAGTGTTGAGGGTACCATGGACTGCTAAGAAAACAAACAGATTCATCCTGGAGAGGGTTAAACAGGGCTGCTCCTTGGAGGCAAGGATTCTGAGGTTTCATCTGACATACTTTGGACATGTTGTAAGGAGAGACCGGTCCTTGGAGAAGGACATCATGCTTGGGAGGGTGGAGGGCAGGGGCAGGAGAGGAAGGCCCTCTGGGAGGTAGACTGATTCAGTGACTGGGGCAATAAGATTGGCACGGGACAGAGCAGAGTTTAGAGCTCTTGTACATAGGGTCGCTATGAGTCACAAGACTAGACGGCACATAACAACAACAAGCAGCATCTTTTAATGTTTTTTGAAAATATAAAGCTCCTCTTGATTAGGTGCTGGCAGGGAGCAGATACTAACAGTCACAAGGTGACTCCAAGGAGTCCTCATTGATCCCAAAGGGAGAAAGGGCAGCTGTACATGGAGAAATCTGGTGGACATCACCTCATTCACACTTCAGTCAACCTTGGTCTCCTCCATATCTACTGCACACCTTCAGACATAGGGCAATGGCAAGGTAACAGCATCAGCTCTTATTTTTCTGACCAGAAAGTATCACCTAAATCTAACCAAAAAGAATTGTATCTGTACACTTCAAATGAGATAATGATATGGAAACAAAACCAAACAGGTAAAATAGTAAAAAGAGATTAAGTAGATATGACAGTCAAATGTAATTCGACTCTGATTAGATGCTGAATTTTAAAAAAATTGTGAGGCAGAGGTAGAGCTGTAAAAGATAATGTTAGAATAATGCAGACATTGTGATTGGATTGTATCTGTGTATCACCAGTAACCAATTGCCATGAAGTTAGTTCTAACACATGGTAACCATCATGTGGGTCATAGCACTGTGCTTCAGAGTTTTCATGGACTACTCTTTTGTGTTTGTTGTACATCTTTTTGAAGTAGTTCGCCATATATTTCTCCTGATGCACCATTGGGTGGACTTGAATCTCAAAGCTTTCTGTTAGTAGCAAAGTTTATTAAGCATCTATAGCATCCAGAGACCCTTAAGAAGTGAGGAATGACTTATGTCCAGGGCTTCAGACCAGTTCAAATGCATATAGTCATGCCAACAGAGTGATAGAATAAATCCAAGTCTGTAAACTGCAGGTGTAGGAGAATAATAACTAGAATGGGAAAACTCATTAGTTAAAACCAAGAAAGGTGAGAATTACAAAAAGAGACCCTTAAAGAGCCTACTTTTAGTAGATTTTATTATTGTCAGGACTGTGGAAAATAACACGCACTCAAAGTAACACAACTGGCTGCCATCTTTGATCCTGGCATAGTTGTTTCCAACATTGCTGATCAAAGAATTCAGTTGCAATGCAAAAAGTAACCCACAGGTTATTTTTGTTTTCTAATAAAAAAAATCATGATCGTCACATCATTTATAACTCTTATCAACCCCTCCTTCCCAGTCAGTTTTCCAGGGTTGTAAATGTTGTCAGGAACAGACTGTTTCTCTTCCGCAGTGGCTGGTGGGTTCTTACTGCTGGAGACTCTGAGCTCTTTTTTGTTTTATAGGAGAGAGATTGGAGGCCTAGTGGTAAGAAGCCTCACTACAATCCCAAACGCTGGCAGCTTGAATCCTCAAGCTGCTCTGTGGAAAAAGAAAGGGCAATCCCCTCCTGTACTATTTATTGCCTCAGAAAACCTGCTGGAGGATCAGCTGTGGGTCGGTTCTGACTCGACAGTAAACAACAAGAGAGATTGATTCTTTCTTTCTTTCTCTCTCTCTCTCTCTCTCTTTCTTTCTTTCTTCCTTTCTTTCTCTTCCTTCCTTCCTTCCTTTCCTTCCTTCCTTCCTCCCTCCCTCCCTCCCTCTCTCTCTCTTTCTTTCTTTCTTTTTTTTTTTGAGGCTGTTGTCAATTTTTATTGTTATCATCATAAAGGTGAGGTTAGGGAAGATCTCAGAATCCAAGAGGTTTTTTTTCTCTATGTCTCACATTTTTTTGGGAAGGAGGGGATTGTGTACAAATGAAGAAGTTTGTCTTTTGATTTTCAAGGAGAGGAGTGAACTGGGGATGGAGGTGGGGGGGGAGAAAAGTGCAACAATGAATTAATGGAATTCCAAAATCTCTGTAGATGTTCATTCAAATTAATAATAATAATTTTTTAAAAATTAAAATTAAAAAAAGAGATTCCTTTTCTGTCATTTTCTGTTCTGATTCTCATTCCGATACAACCACATTTTACATACTCCTCCTTCTTAATTGCCTTGACTTAAGAGTGAGTGCTGGTGTTCTAGTTGCAAGATGAGGGGCAGTCCGGAAAGGCACGCACGGTTCGAGGCCACCAGCTGCTGAGTGAGGGAGGATGGACAATCTCCTCCAGGGTTATTAATTGCTTCTGAAAACCCCGCCGGAGGCTTAGCTATGGGGGGACTCAATGGTATACAACAACAAACAAGCACGAAGTTGGTTGGAGCGCTGCTTTATCTCAATCCTACCACCAGATGGCAGCATGAACCTACCACAAAATCATCGCACAGTGGACCGCATGCATGCGCGGTCTGGCTGCTCCAATGGGGCCTGCGGGCACAGTGGAGCACAATTGAAGGCACATTGCCCTTTCTGGTGCCCTTCACGTTACCCTGCCCCTTTGTCTTTCTTTACCAGGAACACGAAAGTTTCCTTTATTTTAACAGGAATATAAATGTTCAGAAGTTTAGGGTTCTTTTATTTTTTTTTCCTCTAGCTCGTAAAGTTATTTAAGTCACTGATACACATTGTTATCAATGTTTATTAAAACATTGATATTTTGTCCATAACATTGATTTGCATCAATTTTTATTTTAAGAATACTACATTGATCCTTCCTTATCTATCTCTGAGACGGGCCCATTCTCTTTCTGAGAGTTTTTCTTGCTTTATGAACTCCCTTCAAGAAAGTTTCCTCTAAATACATTTTCCTGTCTTTAACTACTAAAAGTTTACTGAATTATATTTTACTTATCTTGGTTATTGACTTAGTATTCCTAAGTTAGGTGCCCAAGTCAGGTGCTTGACTCTTCTCACCATTGCTGCTGCTGCTGTTGCCGTCAGAGAACTGACTCATGGAGACCTCACAGGTTCAGAGAAAGGTTTTCAAGCATGGGTTCAGAAGCCCGCCTTTCAGTAACTGAGTGGTTAGCCTTTTTTATCTCCTGGGAACTTCACACTCACTTGTTTTCACTGTTGGGTGACAATGGCTTGGCTTGGAATCAACTCCAGCTGATTCCAGTTCTGTTGGTAAGCACAAGAGAATGAGGCCCAATCCGGCGTCATCCTCACAATCTCCACCATGCGTAAGCCATTGTTGGGTTCACTGTCAATACACCTTCTTGGAGAATTTCATTTCTTTCTCTGACCTCTTCAAATCAAGATGTCCTTTTCCCGGCACTGATCCCTCCAAATAACACAACCAAAGTACGTGAGATGAAGCCTCACACTTCTTGCTTCTAAGGAACATCTGGCAGCACTGCTTCCAAGAAGTTTGTTTGTTCATCCGGCAGTCTCTGCTATATTTTATACTCTTGGCCAACACCACCATCCCAAGGCATTGATTCATGCCCTGTCTACCTTAACAATCATCTAAGTGTTATATCTGAAGGAAGTGCAAATACCTCAGCTTGGACTCTATCTCAGTACTCAAAAAAGATTGTGTTCTGTGTGTTTACAGAGTAATTACACAAAGAGATGTTTGTGCTTAATGGAGGGGGGGGTGGCAATGACAGCACTAGAGTGTGTGGGACAACTCAAACACACTTAGCCACCCACTGTTACAGAGTCCATCCTGGCTCATAACCACCCTCCACTGGTTTCTAAAGCTGTGTATCATTATAGGAGTAGACTGCCACAGCTTGCTCTCTAAGAGAAGCTGGTAAACTAAACCAAGAACCTTTTTGTTGGAAGCCCAACACATTATACCGTTCACCAGCAGTGTGCACAAAGCAAACGCTAATAACAATAAATCTTTGTTCAATAAACAAGAAAATGGATAGTCATTGTCTAGGTACTCAGAAGAAACGAATGCATCAACAAAAGTCAAGGCTTTCTGTAGTTTGCTGCTCCTGTGGTTTTTATTTACTTGATCATGCTTGGAAGTGGGAGGGACAGCGCAGGAGAGGAAGACCTTGGATGAGATGGATTGATACAATAACCGGGTCAATGAGGGTAGGTGTGTCAGAATTAGTGAGACTGGCTCAGGACAGGGCAGGGTTCAGAGCTGCTGTACGTAGGGTTGCTATGGTATGGGTCTCTTTCTTTCCCTTCTCCTTCCACACTCAATCTGCTTCACTCACCTCTCTATCCTAGGTAGGCCTCTGATACTATGTTCTTTATTGTGCCTTTTATCTTCACCGAGAGTCCTGATGGTGCACTTGGCCACAAAACCAAAAATTTAGTGCTGTGAAAAGAGGAGGCAGTCAACTTCTATAAAGATTCACAGCCTGCAAAAGCGACCATTTCACTCTGTCCTCTTGTATCACTTGGAGTTGAAATTAACAGCAATAAACCTGGTGTTGAGTTTGGTACTCTCCTGGTGTGGACTGTTTGTGCTCCTGGACTCACCATAGTGCTTTGCCAAAAAAACACGTGTACAATAAGCATTAGTTATGTGGATAGATGATTTCTCATATCAGGTAACTACATCCTCAGATAAATAAGGAAAAGCCATAGCATGAAGTACTTTTAAACAATGTCTTATATTGTTCCAAGGGCTTAATCAAGTGACAACATCTATGAATTGTAACCAATGCATTTTACGCCTCGGCCCATCTCAAGAAGCAGCAAGTTCTCAACTCTTTAAAATTATGAAAGTCCTAGGATAAGTAGATTATGTCCTTCCCTTGGGGCTTTGCCCCAAGGTCCAGTCAACACCAGTTAATGGCACTGCTCCCTTCTTTTCTGGAAATGATACAGCATTTACTGGGATGAGATGGGGTATCCTGGGCTCTTGTTGAAATGACACCTTATGTGCTCAGTGGCTCCGACAGCTCTATCTTCAGGGCTCCTCCCCCTCCCTAGATTCTGACTGGGTTGAGTCAAGGGAAGCCCTGATAGATGTTAAAGAAAAGGAGGAGTGTCTTAACTTTGCTTAATTTCCCTGTCAGGTGGTCTGTGGATGGCTGGGTATCTAAAATGTCACTCCTTCTCAGACGTAGTGACTCAGCAGGCCTCTTTCACGTCCCTTATCTAAATGTGGTACAACCCTGCTGCTACCAGCAGCCAATACTGAGATCTAGGCACATCAGACCATCACACAGCTGTCTGACTCCAGACGGCATGCGGCATATCTGAGACCCAGAATCCTGAAGAAATTCCTTTGATCTTTATAAATTCTCACTGGTTGCTACGTGGGAAGTGAATTAGAAGAGGAAAATCAATGAAAACAATTGTGTTAGTCACACCTCTCACTTAAGAACCCATAGCCATTGAGTTAATTCTGGCTTATAGAGACAGTACAGTACAGTAAACTGACAATACAGGACAGAGAACCTGCCCCAGAGGTTTCCAGGGCTGAGCTCTCCATGGAAGCAGACTGTCACACCTTCCCCCTTCAGAGCAGCATGTGGAGGCTTCAGATCACTGATCTCTGGATTAGCAGTCAAGTAAGTGCCTTAACTTCCGTGTCACCAAAACTCCTTCATCTCCCTTCAACACCCCACCATCAGGAATCTACATTCCACTCCTTTGGCCTCAGCATTCCTTAATAGCATGTTGAGAGCTTCAGGCAGAAGAAAGAAAATAATTAGAACTTCAGAGTCTTAACCACAATTGACCATATTTAATAATAATAAAATATTAACAAGAAAATTTTGCTTGCCACCTATAAATCTTAGAGATATTCTAATGTGAACAATTCAATAGTTTTCTTAAGTTTTCACCAGTAATGATGTTGAATTGCTTCCTGTTTTTTAAGGTTTTCAGCTTGTTACTTCTCCTGACTTGGATGTTTCCCTCACATTCTGCCTCATTTCATCGTGATAAAAAGAATAGGCAACATGTGTACATTCTAGATGGTAAACCACCAACAGTCACGTTGCACCAAGGTTGACTGACACACAGATCTCAACAGAATTTGGGATCACACTGCCAAGCAAATTCATTTGTGGGGATTTTGGTTGAAGTAACATTGCTGTATGCGGTCCACGTCATTAAATACATAAATGTGAATTAAATATCAAGACATCTATATGCTAGTACAGTACTTAGCAATGTTTCTTGTCCTCCACAAAACCCAGATATAGTCATGTTCCACTTACAGCAATCCTCTCTCTCTCTTTCCAGAATCATAAACCATTATGAGAGGAGTCTACTCATCTTCCTCCAGTGGAGAAGTGGGTGGATTTGAACTATTCACCTTTTAGTTAGCAGTGCAACATGAAATGCATCACATCAATTTTTTTTTTATGGTATCCTCATAAATGCTTTTCCCAGAAGTACAGTCAACTATGTGTTTGCCAACAGCATCCTTTTCTTTCCTCAGGTAAATACTGCCCAATTGAGCAGCCAGCAGGCACATATTGCTGTTGAACTCTCCAAATGTGGCTGATCCAGATTGAGAGAAGTGCAAAGTACACACTAATGATATACTACCAAATTAATATTAATGATATGTTACCAAAAAGGGGGAAATTATGCAAATTATGCAAAACATCTTCATAATTTTATATTGATCCACACATATGTTATTTTTTATATAATGGGTCAAATAAATATGCTTTGAAAATTATTTCTTTTCACTTATTAAAATTGCAGCTACTAGAGAATGCAGTGTCTCTCAACTGACTCACCATTATACTTCAATTGTATAGTAATTTCTCAAACTTACTGATTCTCTTCTGCCTTCATGAATGTACTAAATGGTGAGAGAGAAAGATAAAGCAGAAAAGACAGAAGAGAAAGATGAAAGAGATAGAAAGAAGAGAGAGAAGAGAGAGGGGATAGGGGAGAGGAGAGAGAAGTGAGAGGAGGGGAGGGGAGAGAGGAGAGGAGAGGAGAGGAGAGGAGAGGAGAGGGAAGAATCAGCATCTCTGCAGCTCCTTATAGGTATGGAAGTCTCGTACCTTTAGTGGTACCGGTAAAAATGCCTTAAGTCACACCTAGCAAAAACAAGACTCCTTTAAAAAATAAGGTAAAGGACCTGGGAGATTAGTCATTCTCTTCTTGTAACAACTTAAAAATTTATATGTCAAAAAAGTACACAGGAAGGAAGAATAATGTGATACACTATATGAACTTTATAAGCAAATTAATAGAAAATTAAAAAAGAAATACACATGTTTGAGAAGTCTCTCCCTCAAGGTTGGAATGAATTTGTTTCTTAATACTACAAGTATTAATACCATTTGTAATAAGGTAGGCTTTATTCTTATAAATTGATAAATATTACAGTGGGCCTAAATATTATTTTGTATCTTTGTTATATTTTCCTTCAGCTTAAGAAATGTTGAGCAAGTTCAGCCCTTTAGATTTTGACTCCAAACCTTTGCACATTTCATTATCTTGCTTTGTCATCTCAAGCTGCCCTTTGACATTTTCTGTTCCGCTCTTAAATTTTGTGATTTCTTCCTTTACCTTTGGTTTCTAGGTACTCTAATGTAACACTCAGTTTTATCTGACATCTGTCTTGGTCTTCTCTTCCTCTTCAGCCTTTGTAGCCATCTTTTGCATTCTTCATGGACAATATTTCTTGATATCCTCCCACAGCTCATTTGGTCTACGCTCATTGCTGCTCAAGGCCTCAAATCTGTTCCTGCAATGTTGTGAAACTCGAGTGGAATAGACGTAAGGTCAGATTTTGGTTCCTGTGGATTTCATTTTATTTTCTTCAATTTCAGCTTAAACTTGCATACAAGTAGTTGGTGGTCTGTTCCACAATCAGCACCTGCCTGGTTTTCACAACTGATATTGAGCTTCTCCAGCGAGTCTTTCCACAAATGTAATCAGTTTGGTTTCTATGCATACCATCAGGTGAAATCCATGTGTATACCCTGAGTTTGCATTTCTTATAAAAGGTATTTATAATGAATAAAACAGTGAATGTGCAGAATTCTATCATTCTATGTCCAGTCTCATTTCTGCCACCAAGTCCATGCTTTCTAGATACTGATCCTTCTTCCCTGTTCCCAACTTTTGTATTCCAGTCACCTATCATCATCAATAAATATTGACTGCATGTTCAATCGATTTCTGACTGTAAAGGATGGTAGAAATCTTCTCTTTCTTCCTCTTCGGCTTTAGTTGTTGGTGCATATATTCGAATGATAGTAGTAGTCACTGGACTTCCTTGTATGCATATGCATACTATCCTGTCACTTACCACATTGTATTTCAGGATGGATCTAGAAATGAGTTTTTTAATTATGAAACCAGCCCCATTTTTTTCTCACCTTTTCATCCCTGGCATAGTAGATCATATGATCATCTGATTCAAAATGTCCCATGCCAAGCCATCTCACTTCACCAATAATTAGTATGTCAATATTTGTGTTTCTTTCTTAACAACAAAGGAGTATAAAGAGTCACTGTATCAGAAGGAATTGGCTGACACCGAAGAATTTCATGAAATAACATATGAGCAAGTGCCTATGGTGATGAAGGAGAAAGTTCAATTTGATCTGAAAGAACTGGCAAAAAGCAAGATGCCAGGAGTTGATGGCATACCAATTGACATATTTCAACAAACAGATGCTGCCCTGGATGTGCTCACTAAGTTGTGCCAAGAAATCTGGAGGACAGTCAGCTGGCCAACTGATTTGAAGAGATTGATGTTTGATCCCATTCCAAAGAAAGGTGACCTGACAGAGTGTGGAAATTATCAAACAATATCATTAATATCACATGCAAGCATGATTCTGCTGAAAATTATCCAAAAACACCTGGAGCAACACATCAATAGAGAACTGCCAAATGTGCAGGTTGGGTTTAGAAGAGGCTGTGGTACTAGGGATATTATAGCTAATGTCAAATGAATCTTGGCAGAAAGCAGAGAGTACCAGAGGAATGTCTATCACTGCTTCATTGACTATGCAAAAGCTTTTGACTGTGTGGATCACAACAAGCTGTGGCTGAATCTGAGAAGAATGGGAATCTCAGAACATTTTATCAAGCTAATGTGAAACCTATACTTGAACCAAGAGGCAATCACCAGAACAGAGCAAGGAGACACTGGAAGGGTGTCCAACAGAGTTGTATTCTGTCTCCATACCTTTTTAATCTATATCCAGGATGCTAGGCTATGTGAGGAGGAATGTGGCATTAGGATTGGTGGAAGAGTCATCAACAACCTGCATTATGCAGATGACACAACCCTATTTGCTGAAACTGAGAAGGACCTGAGCACTTGCTGCAGAAGGTCAAGGACTGCAGTCTTCAATATGGATTGAAGCTCAACATCAAGAAAACAAAGATTTTCACCACTGGGCTCAATGGCAGCATTGGTATGTGGTGAAGAGATCGGGATTGTTAACAGTTTCAGTTTACTTGGATCCACAGTCAACATTCTTGTTACCAGCAGCCAGGAAATAGAGAGATGAATTGCACTGGGACAGCCAGCTGTCTGGTATCTCTCCAGAGTACTGAGGAGCAACAACATCAGACTGGAGATTAAGGTGTGCCTGATCTGGGCTGTTATCTTTGCAATTGTGTGCATCAGAGAGTTGGACAGAGACTAGCGATGATAGAGAATTGATGCCTTCGAGTTGTGGTGCTGGTGAAGAGTGTTGAATATATAATGGACTGCTAGGAGAACAAACAGGTTTGTCCTGGAGAGGGTGAAACCGGTATACTCCTTGGAGGCAAGGATTCTGAAGCTTCCTATGACATATTTTGGGCATGTTGCAAGGAGGCAACATCATGTTTGGGGGAGAGGAGGGACAGCGCAAAAGAGGAAGACCCTCCATGAGATGGATCAATTCAGTGATTGGAGTAATGGGAGTAGATTTGTCAGAGAGAGTGAGGTTGGCAGTGAAATAGTACAGGGTTCAGGGCTCCTGTAATAGGGTTGCTATGAGTCACAAGTGACTCAATGACACATAACAATAGCAATGTTATACTTTAATATTATCTCTTTATCTTATATTATCTCTGTGTGTGTATATATATTTATATGATCTATTATATTTATAATAAGTTTATACTTGAGAATGTCCCATGAGTTAAATTGTTAAATATGAAAATATATCATCTATAATAACATCTTTTAAAATAAAATTAGTTATGTTGTGAAAATATAATTTCCAAAATTCTAGTCGTTTAATGTCATCGTAACAACAATGGTTCAGTCCCATCATTGGGTTTCTATGATTTGTAGTAGACTCAACAGTACATAACACAACAACCAGAACAATTCTTTAGTATTGCCATTTAGAAATCAAGTGTTACTACCAATAGCATGTTTTAGCCTGCCTCTTCCATTGGGAAAAGCTTGAAAGTAGCTTTATGATACACATCAGAAGACAACCTCCAGCATCTGAATCAGTTACGAACAAATTTGTCTCCCATATCCAGACATTAGCCCCAAGGAAGAACTAGCTCAATGGACAAACTTGGAAAATACATTTTCCAACTCTGCAGCATCAAAGGCTAAACTCAGATGCTGTAATACTTTAGATCACCTTCTCCCAGCTCACAGAAATTGCCTCAAGTTTATTGTCTTTTCTAACTCTAGAGAGCAAACCATCAGGGGCATGACTTTCAGTGGTTGTCAAATGCTTGGAAAGCTGAACCACAAAGATGACTTAATAGTCATTGCCCTTGGTTTTATCCACTGATTGTCTGGAATACAGACCACAAAATTGGCTCAGTCTTCGTCTCCCAAGGCATATAATGAGGGCCATACTTTTTGCTGGATAAGAACCTCTTTGATAAAGCATTAAAGCATAGACATTACATATGCCATCAGTCTTTTACTAAGTCCAAGGATTTGGCTGGACCACATGAAATAAATCGCTGTTACTTGGCTTTGAAGCAAACAAGTGGAGAACATTTCATGATTATGAAGAGACATGTGCTCATTCTTATTGCCCAGGGCCACGGGGCCCAGCATGGCTGCAGAGCACGCTGCAGGTGGGGCTCTCTGGTACTCCAAGGGCCCGCCTTTCCCCAGGACAGTGGGAGAAGCAACTTCTGTCCACTGATGCCAAGCTCCTCATATAGTGCATTTTAACAAAGTGAAAGAAAAATGGCAATGAACAGATTGGAAGGCAAAACAGATTTTTAATTCTGTATCACCTAAAACTCTACTCCCTACCAGCTTCCACATATGCTGTTTAGAATCTGGTTCATTGTACAAACACATTATGTCTTGAAGGAGATTTTATCTCACATATGTAAGTGCTAATACTAACATTAACAGCCAGAGATCTCCTTGACGGTAAAGATGACAAAGCTTCATCTCACGTACTTTGGGCAAGTTTCTAGAAGTTATTCCTTGGACAGGGGCATCATGCTTGGAATGGTGGGGGAACGGCAAAAGAGAGGAAGACCCTTAACCAGGTGGATTGACACAGTGACTGCTGCAATGGGCCCTTGTGTGTTAGAAATTGTGAGAATGGCCCAGGACAGAACAGAATGCAGATCTGCCATCAACAAACTAATGTATAGAGAAGCTGTGGTATATTCACACAATGGAATACTATGCTGCATTGAAAAACAAGGAACTCATGCAATATTATTCAAAATGGGTGACCCTGGAGGACATGATGCTGAGTGAAGTATCCCAGTCACAAAAGGACAAATACTGCATGGTGCCACCGTTGTAAAACAGGACTGACCTTGGGGTTGGGGAGAGACTGAGAAAGATGGGTTCAATAATGTATACTGAACTGAAACAGATGAGGAAGAAACTATTTAAAAGGGATATATGATTAGGTATTTTTGTCATTACAGAAGTCTAGAGTGAAGGCTACATGGTGGCGTGGACCTAGGGGAGGGTTTGTAAAACAATGGAAGAAATTTTCTTTTACTTTTCCAAGAGGGTAGTGTACTAGGTGGGAGGGTTGGGAGGGGAGAAAAGTGCAACACTGAGTGAATGGAAATCCAAAGTCTTGTAAATTTTCACTGAAATTAATAATAAATTTAAAAAAACAACAAACTTGAAAGGCTTTTATATTCTAGGCTATTGACTTTTGTAAAAATGTGAGATTAAGTACCGAAAAGATGGCACCTGCCTGTGTCAATTAGATGTTTAAAAGTTTCTCCATTAATTTAAGTAGCAATTTCTCCTAGGAAATTTATTGTTATTCCTAGAAAAGTCCCTATGTGTTCCATGGAGTTCCTCTTCTCAGTTCAGCCTTGATGGTACTGGCTCTCTGCAACACATCTTGTTATATCTTCATTGCATTCAAGGGTATTGATTATGGATCCAAATAAGATGAAATTGTTGACAACATCAGGTTTTTCTCTTGCTCTCTCTCCTGATGCTAACCATTGGCAAGGTAGATAGAAGAGTAGTAATGTTTGACAGGGGCTCTGGTGACCTAGTCCACAGGAAATGTGCTGCTAATTCAAAGGTACTGCTTCTCTGGGCAGTCTCTTCGCTGTGGTTTATACCTTCTGAAAACCTGACGGAGGATCCGGCCATGAGTGAGCCTAGCCAGTCGGTTTCAGTTTGACATTCTGGGAAGGTCAATATAAATATATTTTGTGCTGCCTTTACTGATGGAGTTTACTTAGCAAATGGTCTTCTGTTGGCTTCGAGGCACCTGCTAGTAAAAGGGTGTCTTCAAATTTGTGTAGAAATAAAAATACCTTATAAATCAGATCATGTTGTAAAGACTTTTGTTGAAATTAAAAAAATATAATCAGCTCCCCCGCCCCCCAAAAAAAAGAAAAAAAGAATTTAGATCTGTGGTTCATAGGATTGCTGTGGGTTATACTCTAGACTCCACAGAGCCTAACAACAAAAATGATGAAACAGCATCTTCTTTAACTTCCACCACTGGTAGTAGATTAATCACAAATGTTTATTCTATTGAGTTGTAAAATGAACAAGCACATTTACCAAAACAACAACAAAAAAAGAAAAGCTCCAAATCCTAACTTTCATCAGTGCCGTTTGTTGGGAGGATGTGTTGGGGGGGTGGGAGGAATGTTGGTACAAGCAAGCAGATACTCTGCAAAGGAAGAATACACACACTCTAAGTAAGGAGGAGACTGCAGTGAGTCTCCGTGTGATGTCACTTCCAATTTCCACCTTTTTCCAGATGTAAATGATACTTTAAGATAAAAAACAAACAAACAAACAAACAAACAAACCCTGGCTGAAATACACCTCCCAAGAAGATTTCAAACTTTGTTATGGCAGACATTAAAATACTTCTCAATTGTTTCCATTCTCCATAGGTATATGGGCTGCTTCATAATAGGTAGACACCTATCTGGTAAACTTGGACTGTACTAGATGGACTTCTTATTCAACTACCAAAAGATTTGTGATTACTTGAGGTGCTTTGTTATTTGTTGTCTTTTTTTTTTTATTTGTTGTCTTTTATTTTTCATTTTAAATTCTATTTTTTTGGGGAAAAAGTCACTTCCCTAAACTGAACATTTGGAAATACACTCTCTTTACTATTTTATGTTCAATTCCTTTGATATCTGCACTCTACTAACTGCTCCCTGATGTCTTATAAAAAAAAAAAAATAAGGGCAGCTGTGGTGTTCAGATTCAGTTCTGCACATCACATCAACTGGAGTATGACATATTATAATATGAAAAAGGATTCCCCCCCCAAAAAAAAGTTACATCGGAGAGACTGAGGCCAAAGTGTGAAAGGACCACCTGTTGCCGATGCCTGTGTGGAGAGGCCACCAGCTGCTCTGCAGTCCCAAAGGCCAGGAGTTCTAATTCACCAGCTGCTCTCCAGAAGAAGGATGAGCCATCTCCTTCCATGTGATTTACAGCCTCTGAAAACCCGCTGAAGGCGCCACTGTGGGTTGGTTCTGACTCAATGGTACACAACAGCAACAACTTGCCCATGATGGATTGACACAGGGACTGCGACAGAATGCTGGAACAGGGTATCTGTTGTTCTCGAGTCACTGAGCCGTAGTCAACTTCATGGCACCTAACAGCAGCAACAAGTACAGTGTTTTAATATATTCTTTGCTTCCTTTTCACCTGTCAGGGGATCGATTTCTGCAGGTTACAAATAAAGGCTTGCTTTAGAGGATGCCATTAGTGTATACTTTGGCTTTTCTCTCTCCCTTTTACCACTTGTGGAAACTTGCAAGTGTATTACTGAGTGAAATATTTCAGAGTATATTATTTAAGTCTGTTCTCCTCTAAAAGGAACATTATAAAACAATTCCCACTGGCACATGAACAAATGACTCCCATTTGTGAGAATGCTCTTTCTAGTTCTTAACTCTATGACTTCTTCTGAGTTCTTTCCAAAGAAACAAATCTCAAATGCTACATTCCATCTGCTCAGACTACATTGCTACTTCCCAATGAATTAATGTTCACATTTTTCTCTTTCTTTTTTTCCCCATTTTGTTCAGCAGCCAAAGTTCTGTAAACTGTCCACGTAACAGCAGCAGAAAATGAGAAGACAAAAAGAGAAAGATCCCCACAAATCCTCTGTGCACCACAGCACAACCTTGGCCCGCGAATAGGGAAAATCTTGCTTCTAATTGGAAGCATGCACACATTTAATGCTTTTGCCAGCTGGGGAGAACCAAAACTTTTTTTAGTGTGAGCTAAACAACCGCCCAGTTAAGACTCTTTAAAAAGCAGTGTTTTCACACAGCTACTTAGAATCAGCAAATAGTTCACTAAATTAACAGTTTCCATGAGCTCTAAAATGAAACATAAAAGATGTCCTTATGAAATTAACCTCTCTGGAGTTTTGTTTTTGTTTTTTGCTTTTGTTTGTTTGAAGCAGTTCATTTCATATACTCTTGCGCAACAGGAGAACAAGGAGTGACATTTTCTTTTCCCTGTATTTACGTGGGTTTGCAAACAACCTTGCAATTCAATCTGATAAAATAAGTATGTTCCAGTAATGCTGTGAGTAGTCATAGATCCTTTTCAGCGAGTTCATGTTCGGCAGTCAAGAACATACAGTACTTTTGTCTTAAATGTAAATATAGGAAAGGGTTCTGGACTTTACACTAAATACATGGAAAGATAAGAAGAGATAGTTTTAATTTTTTCAACCCTGAAAACTATTATTTCTGCAATTTCGACATGAAACTCACATATTCTATAGTTCAACTCATAAACTACTTGCTGGCCAGCAGGTTTCCAGGGTACAAATCACGTAAAAGCAGCTCGCTCATCTTTCTCCTAAGATGTGTTAATGTACTTGATTCACCAGAAGGGTTAGCAGTGCAACTCCCTACAAACTAGGTCAGAACTTATGAAGAAATCACATTTTGGGAAGGCCTTTTGTATTTCAGCCTCAAAGTCGTATTTAATAAGTTAAGGTGACTATTTCAAAGCACAAGAAAGTAGTCATAAAAAAATTTCACGTTATTCTTCATCTGTTTTCCAAAGAATCAAAAACAATAGCTGCTATTTGGTTATTAGGTGTTTTTAAGTCAACTGTGATTCATATCGACTCTATGGTTCTGAACCTTACCCTAACTTGTGCCATCATCATCATCTTCGTCTCTAATATACTTGAGTCCATTGTTACAGTGACTGTGTCAGTCCATCTTGTTGAAGGTCATTCTCTTTTAATGTTGACCCTCTCTACCTTTCCAAGTATGATGTCTTTTTCCAAGGACTAGTCCCTCCTAAAAATATGTCCAAAGCATGTAAGATGACGTTTCACAATCTTTGTGTCTAAGAAATACCCTGTTTGCACTTTATCTTATATTTATTTGGGGTTTGGGGTTTTTTTTTCAGTCCATGGAATATTTAGTCCTCTTCTCCACAACTCAAATACATCAATTTTTTTGTCATCCTTAGTCATTGTCGAATTTTCAAATGCATAGGAAGTAAATGAAAAGACTCCAGCTTGGATAAGGTGTTCCTTAGTCTTTAAACTTTGATCTTTAACACTTTGGAGAGGTTCTTCACAGAAGAGTTTTCCCAATGTAACACATCTTTTGGTTTCCTGACTGCTGGTACCAAAGGTATTGTGTGGATCCAAAATAAGATGAAATCATTGACAATTTCATTCTTTTATCTATCATGATGCCTATTATCCAAATGGTGAGGATTTTTGTTTTCTTGATGTTGAGATCTAATCTACTAATTTATATAGGGCTGTAATCCTTGATCTTCTGCAAGGAATATTTTAAGTCCTCTTCACTTGCAGTAAATAAAGTTGTGTCTTTGCATAACGCAGGTTGTTGATGAGTCCTCTTCTGATCTTGATATTATATTCTTATTCATAAAGTCCAGCTTCTTGAATAATTTGCTCAGCATATTCATTGAACAGGTATGGACAAAGGATACAGTCATAGCACACAATTATTATTATTATTATTATTATTATTATTATTATTATTATTATTTACCATGTAGTGCCCTTGCTGTGTTTGCACAAGGGTTTCTTGGTCTAGGTCTAAGTTTTGCATGTTATTGTTCTTATGTGCCATAGAGGTGCTTGTAACTCATACAGCTCTGGACCCTGCTCTATGAGCACAATTCTTGGCTTCTCTTTATTCTAAATGTTAGCCAGAGTATATTGTGATTCATATAGCCAAATGCCTTTGCATCTTCAAGAAAACAATTAGACTTATTTCTGGTATTCTTTGTTTCAGGCAAGATCCGTCTGATATCAGCAGTGCTATTCCTGATGCCTCTTTTAAATCCAGTTTGAATTTCTGGCAGTTCTCTATCACTGTATTATTCATATAGAAGTCACAAATAATGTTCCAGGAATTAATGGGGTAACTATTGCTATGTTTCAACAAACAGATGCCGCCCTGTGCCAAGAAATTTTGAAGACCAGAAGACCAGCTACCTGGTCTGCTAACTAGAAGGGATCCATATTTGTTCACATTCCCCAAAAAGATAATCTTATAGAATGTGGAAATTATCAAACAACATCATTAATATCACACACAAGTAAAATATTGCTGAAGTTTTTTTACAAATGTCTGTAACAGTCCATCAGCAGAGAACTGTCAGAAATTCAAGCAGGTTCTGATGAAGACCTTATAAGTACCAAATGTTACGTTTTAAACTGTCATCTGCATTAACATGCAGGTGTGGTCTGAGTAGTTTTAAGAACCTATATTTCTAACAAGCTTTCAGGACATCCTAATATGACCATCTTTTATATGAAATAGAACATTCTCTTTTTTTTTCAATCTATGTCTTAAGCATGTTTTTGCATTGATGATATGGAGATTTTCAGCATAGATTATCCTGACATCTGATCAATATATATTATACCATTTTCAGTGGGGTGAAGAGAGGTACATACATAATCCAAGAAGATTTACAAAATTAAGGATTGTAATTAAATTCTAAGAAAGATGCTCAGCTGAGTCAAATGTAGCTGACAGGTCTAATAAGATTGCTGGGAAAAGTCCATGGGATTTGGCAAAATGGAAATAATTGACAATCTTAGCAATAACAATTTAGCTTGACGGTGAGGACAGAACTACATGGAGTTGAAGAGTTCTCAGAAGGTGAGAAAGTAGAAACACAGGAAAAAACATTCTTAGAAGAATCTAAGAAAACAAGTCTTAGCTGGAGAGAATACAGACAATACAATAGTTTCAAGGGACCTTAAGAGTAAAAGTTGTTATGTGCCTTTGAGTCAACAACAACCTTATGAGCAGTAGTTCTGAACGCTACCAATCCTCAGCCAATTTCACCTTCTCTAACACATCTGCATCATTGCCACAGTCACTGTGTCAATCCATCTCACCCAGGGTCTTCCTCTCCTGCACTGAACCTCCACCCTTCCAAGCATGATGCCCTTCTCCAAGGACTGGTCCCTCCTGGTTATATGCCCAAAGTATGTGAGATGGATCTTCACAATCCTTGCCTCCAAGAAACATGGTTTCACTAAAATTAATTAAGCATGAGCAATAGAATGATTATTACTATAATGTAGTTTCTCATGAGAAACACTTGTACACATATGGCAGAAGAAATTTCTATCGGATTTATAATATTATTACTCACAACCGCAAAAACCTGGAAATAATTTAAAAATCCATTGACAGAAAAAGAATAAAGTATGGAATATTCACATAATCAAATTTTATACAATAGTAAAAACAAATTCACACACAAGAATATGAATAAATCTTACTAATATAGGTAGAAAAAGTTATCCTCATATAATTGCATGTATGGATCACTCCCTCCTTCATTGTCCCAAATCAGTCCCAGCTTAGAATCCAAGTCAGTTTCTGAGGCTATAAATCATAGTGGGAGAACACTGTCAATTTTCCTCTCTATATACAGTTAAAAGTAATTGAAATGTACCCTTTAGGATTGTAATTAAATGCAAGAAAGTCATGTAATAGAGAAAACAGTGAAATAATAAGCACCACATTTTCCATCATCATGATCTCAGGCCAGGAAGGGGGTGAGAAGATGAAAGGAAGCCTGAGATTCAAAAAGATCATTTCAAGTCCTCATCTTGTCTCTTAAGTAGTGGAGTGACAAGCTTCTTAGTTCAGTGTAAGGAAATTAAGACAAAACATCAATACTATTAAGAGACATGGATGAATTTGTGTTAGATGTTTTCAATTCTATTTATGATTGTCTAAGACTGCATGTCTGAGCTCAGGTGGCCTAGTGGCAAGAAACTGAGCTGCAATCTGGAAGGCATGCGGTTCAAGGCCACCAGCTGCTCTGCAGGAGAAGGATGGACAGTCTCCTCCTGTGTGATTAACTGCCTCTGAAAACCTACTGGAGGGTCAGCTATGAATAGGTTCTGGCTCTACGGTATACAACAGTAACAACCACTTATCTGAATCTAATGGTGGAACAAAGTGAAAAAGGAGAGTTCAGTTTATCAGTTCCATAATAAACTATAAAATGATAATCACAGAATACTTACACTTATTATGCTGATATCTCCAGTAGAGCAATTGAGATAGAGGGAAGAAGACTACTACCAGCATTGCCACTGAGTCAAAGCCGACTCAAAGCTGAACCTCCAGCGAGTTCCCACGGCTGAGCATCTCATGGAAGAGACTCCCCATTTGTCTCTCAAGGATCTGCTAGTGGGTTTGAACCACCTGACAGGCACAACCTTTGAATTAGCAGCACAGCTACAGACTACACCGCAAGGCAAACGCTAGAGAGAAGAGTCCTGTATTTTCAAGAAAGTCAGTTGAAGACATTTCCTATAAACAGTAAGAAACACGTGTCATTCTGAGTTCTGATATTTCCTTTCACTCATTTTTCTGGTAACAGAAACTATTTAGCCCACCACTATGAATTGTTCAGGGCTATTTTATTTTCTAAATCTAACATTCTTTGCTAAGTTACTGCCATCTTATAGTGACATATTATTTCTAAAGTAATGTTATTCGTGATCTTTCTATTGGCATAAAACAACACCACCATTTGTCACTTTAACATACTCACATGATTCAGAATCATTTTATTAATAGTTGAATGAATTCCCCAAAGTCTGCTTGTAAGTATTATTAATGGTAGGTTTTACCCACTTGAATGTTATGTTTCACTTTTCTTTATGTGAGCTACTTTATTAGATTTCCTTTTACTGATTTCAGGTCCTATCTCCCATTTATGAAGAGTGACTCGCATTCTAAGAACATCTCCTAAACTATCTGTAATTTCTCCAAAACTTTTCTCATCTGCAGACTTAGTCTATTAGAATACTTAGTTCATTTTGTAAAGCCTCAACAACATAGGGGAAGGGCAGGGGGTTGAAACAGACATTCAATAAGCAAGGCAGAAATTTGTAAAAGACAGAAAACAAATCGGCATGGTGAGCCTCAAACAACTCTTTGCTCACTGCTTGGTTACTACTGCAATGCACACTTGTAAGAAAATTCTGGTAGCTTGGCATCGGAGCTGACTTCGTAATAATCCCAAAGGACTTTTCAAACTGAGGAAGGCAGGGGGCCACTGATTTCCTAGGGGTTATATTAATCAAATCTGTTCCCATGGAAGAGTTTTGATTATATCCTCTACCCTTGAAATTATTTTCCTCAATAGAATTCAAGGTCAATTCAAGGTCAATGCTAATACTATTGCATCAGATTGCACATAAGGCAACAGAGGTAGCAGCCAGATTCCAACTCTCCTTCTGGAATTTGCTCGACTCACTGCTTTTTTTTTTATTTATTTACCAATCTCCTCACATATTTATTAATGATAGCAGACTTTAGTATGCTGTTAGTCAGATATGGGTGAAATTCTGGAAGATGCAAGATAGATGACTAAACTGTAAAATTTACACTGCGGCTGTTCCTCTCCCCATATTTCAGTGCTAGTTTCTTGCGTGTTGACTCTCTCCTTGAACATACAGAACAATCTTGAAAACAAGGGCTTGTGATGTGCAAGATCCAGTATTTTAGAACTTGAAAGACCAAACATTAAAAAAAAAATAGGCATAGAGTTCCTGCCATAACAAAATTTTGGAAGGAGACAAGAGAAAAGCCAGACCGCCTGGCCTCCACAGACGAGATAGAGCTCCTTCATTCTCTGGAGTCAGGCTTTCTGAAATGGAAGAAGTGCTTAGATACTGTATCCTGTCCTGCTAAATCTTGGAGGAAAAGAGCTTCACAGAATTCTTTTTAACACCCAGAGCTAAGGGATCAGTTGTGCCTTGTTTCCTGGGTAAAGCCTAGAAATGGTGAACTTCAGAGAGAAAGGGCCCTACACCAGCAAGAAGGAAAAAGAATTGATGATGGGAGCTTTATAAAGGCAGCCAGCTCCACAGAATTCCCTTGTTACTGTCCATGGGAGAAAGTTCCATAGACCGCTGAGTTCTTGGGAAGCTACCTGGGATGTCCTTGAGTTATTGACAGAGTGGAAAGAAGCAACCAAATGTTCTCTCTGGAAGCCAAAAGCAGTAACAGATGTGGGATGCTGAGAAGCAGTAGGTATGGATGAATCTTTCCTTTATTTTTTAATTTTATTTTGATGAAAGTTTACAGAGACTTTGGACTTTCGTTCATTCATTTTGCACCTTTCTCCCTGTCCACCGCCCCCCCCACCACTCGCTTTTCTTTTCTAATGAGGAGTCACAGACCACAATGAAGATACTTATGTGACCTGTCCAGCAGCTTTTCCAAAGCGCTACATCTCATGGGAGGATATCTTTTCCCCCAAGCATCCTTCATGGACTTGAACTGTCAGAGAGGTGTGAGCTTTGAGTTAGGAGTCAACTGTCTACAGACTATACTACCAAAGTTCCCTTCTTGTTCATAGTTGAAAAGAGATAAAATCTGAGATCAATCCAAATTTCAATCTAGTTAATGCAATTCTCTGTCAATTCTGCTCCATTTGGATACCAGCCACCCCACCCACCCCCCCTTCTTTATCAGATCTTACCCTTCAGAGCTATTGAATAAGATCTTGCAACTTAAAGGGCACAATCACCTAGATTGCCAAGTCTGCCAAGACTTCAGGTGACAGCCACAGCTTCACATGACACCCTCACTTACGACTTGCTGGCTCCTAATATGGTTGTTTCCACTACCCCTTCAGATGTCAGTGGTAAATGTGGAGTCTCCAGAGTCCCTCACTTCCGGCTTGCACTGCCCACCCAAAGGCATGTAGTTCAAGCCCACCTGCTGCTCCACAGCAGAAAGATGGGCAATCTCCTTCCATACAATTAATTTACTACCTTTGAAAACCCAATGGCAGGTGAGCCTAGAGTCAGTTCCAATTCACTGACACAACACAACTGCAACTATTCCTTTGAATTTTGTGATTTATTACAGTGACTCATAGAATTCAATTAAGTACCATACATAATATTAAAGTTTTATTATGTCAGACAAGGTGCCATTAAAGAGATGTATGGGGCCTAGAGTGGGGATGGGGGTCCCTAAAAGAGATCCACTAGCCTCTCAATTCTGTGCAAACTTCCTTCAATGCCTGTACTTTCCCAAAGAGCTGATTTCTTGAAGACATGGATGCAAAATGAACCAAACTACAAACCAGATGATGCCAGTTTGCCAACTCAATTATGATTGCTTAGACAAGAAAGTGTTACAGCACTCCTCAAATATTAGTGTATATTTGACCAATAGAGAAGTCCATGGAGCTTCCAGATCTAGACCCTGTATTACAGTTTCAATGGATTGAACCATAGCTCCCTCCCCTGAGGTATCGTATCACACAGCGGGTCTTGCTGACATGACCAGTCCCAACTGAGAAGGGTCAGCGAAAGAGGGGAAGAACCTCAACAAGATGAGTGAACACAGTGTCTGCAGCAGTGGCCCCAAGTGTGTCCGAGCGGGATGGAACATGACAGCACAGGGTCCAGCCTATTGTTCATAGAGTCACTATGAGTTGTACTCAACTTGGGACTCCCTTATAAATACTACAGCTAAAGAACTATTTGTCCATGTGCTTGGTGTTGAAATTCACTGTTAACTCCACAAGAGTAAGAACAATCACCTCTTCACTGTCATGAACAACTATCCAAGTGTAGAAGCACAAAGTCCAACACATAGAGGATGCTCGCTTCTGTAATTATTAACTTGGTTATACCAACCCAACTTCATTGTCCACAGTCATTTCACTAGGCCTTAATACAGTTATCAGCAATAGTTGCATCTGGCCACCAAAATAGAATCTTAGTGACAATGAGAAAACAGAAACTCAGCAAAGTTACATAGTTGTCTAATTTCACAAATTCAGAAGGATATAGTCTCAGGACTCTTCAGACTTCAAAGCACCACTTTTTGGTCACTAAAACATGATTTGTACATAATGAGTCTTTTGACATGTTTGTCAATTTCATCAGTTATTTCAAATAAAACATTGATTTATAAGTGAAAATGGAGATTAGTTTAAGAGAATAACTCAGTTTTCTGAGTTATAAATCAAACTTTACAAAATACATGGCTGTGCTATTTGGGATGTGGAGGAAGAAATTCCTTAGGAAGTAGTTTCCACAGAACTCTTCCTGGGTCATGTGAAATCCTAGGCTATCTCAGTCATAAATGCAGTTCTACAGAATAAGGTTAATGAGTCCCATACCATGAGACTCGAAAGACTGGCAGTCTGTGTAAACTTCTTCCAATCCATTTACTTAAGGAGTTGATCTCTGGCAGAAATGGATGCAAAACAAACCAAATCACAGACCAGACCACTGCCAATTTTCCAACCTCCATTACGATTGCTAAGACCAGACATGTAATAGCATTCCTCAAATATGATTCCACAACTTCTGATTCACAAATGACCTTGCTTGTCCCTTATCCCCACCAGTTTTTGCTGAAAGGTCAAGGCCTTCTCTAGAGATAAAAAATTGTTGATTTTGTTATATACTATTGAGTCCGTGTGTAACCAACTCATAAGCCTCTCTCCAGTGAGTTTTCAGAGGCAATAAATCACATGGGAGAAGTTTGTCTATCTTTCTCCCACAGAGTAGCTAGTGGATTCAAACCAAGCATCTTTGGGTTGCAGTACAGTTCCTTACAAATAAGCCACCAGAACTCCCCACAGACAGGCTGAGAAAGGAAGAATGGTGACATTTTCTTAGTGTATCATCCAAAAAACATGCATTAAAAGGATGGACATGAAGTCATCAAAATGGATGTTATGTATAAAATCTTACACATTACGAAGGGCCATTTTGAATGGTACATGTAACAGATTTACATTTCTTTACAGGCTGAATCTGGCATACTCTTTAAAAAGAACATCAAATATCTTACAGAATTATGTCTCCCATAGTGTTCTACTTCACAGCATTTTGCAGAATCATTTCAGCAGCAGTTTTTATTTCCTATTAAGTGGGCCTGTCTTCTTCTCTGATAGAAATCTCCAATCCATCTTTCCCCCCTTCCCAAGGAACAGAAATCCAGGTTTATTTGGCTCAGCAATGCACTCCAGTCTTTCTTGCAGCTATATATGGCCATGCGTAGCTGCTAAGAGATCAAGGAGATGAAATTAAGACGCCTGTGTGGAACGACTGACAAGACTGCCTGGAGGAAATGGACTCAGTCGAGGGTAGTAACTTTTTGTTCTCTTTTCCAGCTGACTGGACCATAGAGAATATGAGGGAAGATACAAATAAGATGACAGGGTATAATCAAAGTATGCTAGGTTGCCGAAAATCAGGGGCTCCGATGCTGTTATCAGGTGCTGGCAAGGGACCTCATGTAACAGAGTAGAACTTTCCTGTAGGAATTTTTAAATCCTCATGAAGTCGGCCAGCCATATCTCTCCCACAGAGCTACTTACTGGTGAGCCCCAATCACTTAAATAGCAGCATAGTACCATTTGCAGTCCTTAAAGCTTCTATCCAACCCTGCTTTCCTAGTCCAACTCCAGACTTATTTATGAGAGAGAAGTGGATTTTCCATGATAAAATCGGAACCATATTCTAGTTGATATACCCCCTCTGCACCATAAACGAGTCCTGCTGGTATCGTGGGTTACAGTGTTGGATTGCTAAAGGAAAGGCTGACATTTCAGAGTCATAAGTCGCCCCGTAGGAGAAAGGCAGCAGCAGTCTTCTGTTAACATTCATAGCCCCAGAAACACAGCGAAGGATCATCCTGCCTTGAAATGGACTTAATGGCAGAGGATGAGTGTTGGACCATAAATGAAAGTTTAAATACTCTTTATGTTTTCAAACATTTCATCTCTCTCTCGACTTTATTTTTTAAAATTACAGTACACATTAGTTTACCAAACTGATAAGAGATTAAGCCTGTTAGACTGAGCAGAATAATCAATTCATTCCCCAAATGCATCAAGTTTCATCTTTGTCCCTGCATCTATTTCTGACAAGAAACCGGAAATAAGAAAATAAAGCTGTGAAAATTCTTTGGGAAATCCATCCTTTGGGAAAAGGTTATTTAAAACTTCAAATTAAGTGAGCTAACAGAAAAACATCCCACACTCTTGATCTGATTTACCTTTGCAAAAACAAACAAAAAAAAAAATCACTGTAATTCAGTTTCTTCTGACTCATAGCAGCCTAGAGGGCAGAGCAGAATCACTTAAGAGGGTTCCCTGGGCTGTAAATCCTTACAAACACAGACTACCTCATCTCCCTTGCAGAGCCTGCTGAGTTGTCTTTGCCAATCATTAGGTTTACTGTGGGGCCATCAGAATTCTTAGTCAAATAAGCTAATTAATGTTCCACTCAGGTTGGTATCAGTTTGTTTGTGTGTGTTTTTTTAACATGAAAGATTTCTAGGTGGGACCATTCACTTTATTAGGAAGGTGGAAAATGGGAAATCTCCTTCTGTGTAGCTGTTTACAGCCTCAGAAAACGCACTGAAATGTCAGTGGCAATGATTTGTTGAGTTGAGTAATGCTAAAATTGATCAGAGGCTTATGTCTCATCAATACTTCACCAAGTGGTTTTATCATCTGATGATGACTGTTTCCCGAATCAGTTATTTAACTAAAATTGAGAGGGGAAGTGTTATTTTCATTTCAATTATAGGAACCTAACTACATTTATTAGCTCATAATTTTCTGTACATAAGTCGTTTCTCTTGACAAGAGAACAAGGCTGATTGATTACCTGAAACCGAACTCCCCCCCCCAAAAAAAACAGCAAAAACCCCAAACAACCAGAAAATCAGTGACTACCAGAGATCCTTGAAGAATTCCTAATTCATTTCCTTTAATTAAGATTTGTCAGAGAAATGAATAGTTCACTGGTCCAAACTGTTCAACCCAAAGGATCCTGAGGACAGCACATCCATCACCACCCCACTGGCTGTGCAGATCAATGAATATTTAACCGCGACACTGAGTTCTCACAAGGCCTACCCCCTACATTATTAAATTTTGGGTTATGCTTCAGGACAGTATGAGTGGAAAATGAAACAAGATACCAACCTATGGATGTTGTGCTACATTATCTCACGTCCTATTATGTCATGTTATGTGTTGTCAAGTTGATTACAACTCATAGTGACCCTGAGACGAACCAAGCAGAACCTTGCCCTACCTGTATCATTCTCACATTTTCCATCATTCTCAGGCCCGCTGCCTCAGTCACTACGTGAATCCATCTCACTGAGGGTCTTTTCCTCTTTTGCTGACCCTCCACCTTTCCCTGCATGATGCATTTTTCCAAGGACTGGCTCCTCCTGAAAACATGTCTACAGTGAGTGAGATGAACTTTCACCATTACCTAAAATGATGAAATAGGTGCCTCCCTGCTTCCAGTGTTCAACACCTCGCCTGGGCATCTCACTTAATCCTTACCTCCCTTAAAGTACCATTTGATTCCCAAAGAAATCTATAAAATTGACATCATTTTGTGATGCCTAATGCCCCCAAATATCGCCTCCCCCTACCCAAGTATATATGTCAGTTTGAGGACTACGGTGTGTCTGATTCATGCTATAGTCTTTCCAATTACTTGCTACACATCTGAAATCTGGACAGTGAATAAGGATGACAGAAGAATTGATACCTTTGATCTGTGGTGTTGGAGAAGAGCACTGAACATCCCATGGATGGCCAAAAGAACAAACAAATGAATCTTGGAGAAGGTGCAGCCAGAGTGCTCTTTGGAGGCTGGAATGATGAGGCTTCGCCTCACACACTTTGGCCATATTGCTAGGAGGTGCTATTCCTTGGAGAGGAACATGATGCTAGGAAGGGTGGAGGGCCAGAGAAGGAGAGGAAGACCTTCAATGAGGTGGACTGACAAGGTGACTGCCACAATGGGCTCTTGTGTATCAGGAAATGTGAGGATGGTGCAGGATAGAGCAGGGTTCAGATCTTTTGTTCATAGGGTTGCTGTGAGTCATGCTCATCTTGATGGTACCCAACAACAACCCAGGAATAGTCTCCCATGATTCCTATCTTCTTCTTTGAGGTGTCAACCAGCACAAACGATGCACAATGTAGTTTTAGAATGAAGTGTTGAAAGAGGATATTATCCCCTTAAACTATTTTTAGAATCATTACTTGGTGCCTACTGGTACTAAATGCTTCCGAAGTCCTTTATTATTGGAGATATTACAATTATGGTAGATTCATGTTTTACCACCTATTGTTCATAGGGTTTTTCAAAGTCCTACTATTTCAAAAGCAAATGGCCAGTCCTTCTTCGTAGTCTCCTTTAATCTGGGAGCCCTACTTTAGTATAGCATCTGAAAGACAAGAACTGTACCCAAAAGAGAAGATGACAGAGGAGCAAACATACATTTATTTAAGCTATCATGATCAGCAACATATGAAATATTCACCCAATACAAGAAATCGATAGATAAGTAAGCATATCTCTAACAGCAATCCACAGGACAAATAAACATACAGATATTATGGTGTGGGCTCCCACATCAAGGCAAGCAGTGAAAGGTTCAGAGGCCCAAAGGTTTCTGGACCTTGGTCAGCAGCAGGTACATTATCTTCTCAATTGCTTGCTATGCATCTGAAAGCTGGACAATGACCAAAGATGACTAAAAAGCAGAATCACTGCTTTTGAGCTGTGCTGGTGGAGAAGAGTATTGAACATACCATGGACTACCAAAAGAATAAGCAAGTCTGTGCTGGAGAAAGTGAAATCAAGAAGCTCTTTGGAAGCAAGGATGATAAAACTCATATTTTAGGCATATTGTCAACTCTTGTAGAAGGGCTTCACCCTTAGAAGAATAAAAGGCCAGTACAAGAGAAGACTCTCAATAATGACACAATGATGGTGGCAATGGGTCAAGTGTGTCAAAGACGGTGATGTTTTAACTCAGGATAGGCAAATGTTCAGAGTAAATTGTTCATAGGTTTGCTATGAGTTGTAGTTGACTCAATGGCACCTAACAAAAATATCAATGTTAAACACTCAAGAAGTCCTGGTGGGAAGGGGTATCATGTTGTACAGCTCACCAAAAGATCAGTGGTTCAAAGCCACTTGCCGCTGCATGGGAGAAAGGTGGATAGTTGTCTCCTGTAAAGAGTTACAGCCTCACTCAATGGAAGGTCTCTATGAGCTGGAATGTACTCGACAGTATTAAGTGTGTTTCAGAGTCTGCTAAACTGTATGCTTCTCAAATACAGGATTTTCTTTACTCATCTTTGTATCTTCTCGTCCCCAGCATGATCTCTGACCCACAGTGTGACTTCTTGTTAGTCACCATCAAACTGATTCATGGCAACCCCAAAATAAATATTTTGAGTGAGAAGAAAAAATGAAATATTTTCCACTTAATAAAAGCACTTTCTCTACTTGCCCAATCACTTCATTGCCTTCATATCAGAACCAACTAATAAATGACCCTCCAGCAAATTTTTGGGAGGCTGGAAACCACATAAGAGAAGATTATCTATCTCCCTCCTGCAGAGCCACTGGTGAAGGTGAATCACCTTTGGTTTAAAACCCTCCATGGACTAGGCAATAGAATATACTTAGACTAGTAGAAATGGCAACTGAGGTTGAGCCCTCAAATATGGAAACACAAAGGAGGAAGAACAGTTGTAAACAGACACTAGTGATTGGAACATGGAATGTGAGAAGGCCATTAAAACCCCTATGTATGCTACACATGCCAATTTATGCCAGAACTTATGGCTAGAAATAAGAAAAGGATATCACCCTTTTGCTTATGATTATCATGGCCATGGCAAGTCCAGACCTGGGAGACAGAAAGAGCAGAAGTAGAGATGTGCCTCTGTTTATCTCTACCTATTTAGAGCTGAGTAAAGTCATAACAACTTTCATAAAACCTATTCGAATTCATAGCGCCCCTCCACCAGGTCTGAGACAGTAAATCTTTTTGGAAAGAGACTGCTTATCTTTCTCCAGAGTAGCAGCTGTACATTTGAATCACTGACCTTTTGGTTAAGAGATGAGTTTATAATGCACTTAGCCACTGGAGCTCTAGTAGTGCCGTCTGTAACATACCAGGCATAGACGTTTCCTAGGCTGTAATCTTTGCAGAATAATATTATAAGGCATTCTCTCCACTGTAGCTGGTAGTGGGTTTGAACCAACAAACTTTTGGTTGGTAACTGAGCGCTTAACCATTATACCTTCACACACCCTTTTAGTCAATGTGACAAACAGTACAAGTTATCAGGAAAGAGTTAAAAATATTTCATTTTCCCTTTCAATTCTGTAGATTTCCTTATCATATTCAATGCCAAACAACACTTATTTTTAAAAGTAATTAATACATTTGGAAGCTGAACAACACCTTGCTTGAACATGACTGGGTACTAAAAGAAATAAAAAATGAAATTAAAAAGTTTCTTAAAACAAATGACAATGAAACCACCACTTGTCAAAACCTCTGGGAAACAGCCAAAGCAGTAATCAGAGGTCAATTTATAGCAATAAGCAAACACATCAAAAGACAGGAAAAACAGACTATTGACTCTCTAACCCAATATCTCCAGCAAATT
>NW_006399825.1:2521370-2552750 GCF_000299155.1 Elephantulus edwardii | reverse complement strand
GAGAGAGAGAGAGAAAGAGAGAGAGAGAGAGAGGGAGGGAGAGAGAGAGAGAAGGGAAGAGGGAGAGAGGGAACAAGGGAGAGGGAGAGAGATATTAGAGGAAGACTCATCAACAACCTGCATTATGCAGTTTTGTTTACCAAAACTGAGTAGCACCTAAAGCCTTTACTGCAGAAGCTCAATATATAGTCTTCAGTATGGATTGATGTTCAGCATCAAGAAGACAATGATTCTCACCACTGGGCCAATTGCCAGCACCATGATAAATGGAGAAGAGATTGAGGTTGTTAACAATTTCAGTTTGCTCAACTCCGTAATCAACATTCTTGGCACCAGCAATCAGGAAATTAAAAGACAAATTAGCATTAGAGAAATCTGCTGTTACAGAGCTCTCCAAAGAGCAATAATGGTAGTCTAGAGACTAAGGTGTGCCTCATCCAGGCCATGATCTTTGCAATTACTTGCTATGCATCAGAGAGGTGGACAATGGCAATGACTAAGAATGACAGAATAAGAATCAATGACTTTTAATTATAATGCTGGAGAAGAGTATTGAACTTATCTTGGACAGCCAAGAGAAAAAACAAGTTTGTCCTGGAGAGACTTAAACTAAGCTCTTCTTGGAGTCAAGGATTTTGAAGCTTTGTCTCACATACTTTGGGCATGTTACCAGAAGGGATTAGTCCTTGGAGAAAGACATCATGCTCAGAAGGGTGGAGGGACAGTGCAGCAGAGGAAGACTCCAGATGAGATGAATTGACACAGTAGCTGGCTGGGGTTTGGGGAGTGGGCTGTTGGAGAAAGTGTGATGGACTCACGATAGGACAGAGTTCAGAGCTATTGTACATAGGGTCACTATGAGTTGCAGTTGACTTGATGGCACATAACAATAACAATACATATATAATACTAGATTAACATCAAAGTCTCCTCATGGTACAAGTTCCTAAAAATGAAATAAAAATGGTCACTTGGTAGTTCTATGACACATATAAAGGGGAATTTTTCTAGGAGTCATTAATCAATAAAATTGACTTTCCTCTACCAAATAGGCCTAGGCTATGGCTCTTGTCTACCAGAATCTTCAGTATTTTGATAAGAAGAAAGCAGTTCATCACTTTTCAGTAGTTTCCAAAAGAAAAATAGTTACCAAAATTAATTGGTAAAACATAACAAATTCCTACACTCAAGTCGAAAGCCACTCCACAATCTCTGGAGGTTAGATACTGTGAACAAATGACCAGGTCTCATATGGTGTGTGCACAGGCAAAGAGAAATTATTAAGGAAATGAAATCAGAGGCTAACTTCTCTTGATTCTCTGAAGAATTTATGTGGTAGGTCAGAGTGGGCCAAGTGAGATATTGTGCTGGAAATATACTAAAAAATATGTTTAACATAGAATAATTCATGGCTTAGACTCAGGAAGTTTGTGGTATCTAGTATGTCAAAACAGTATTAATTATTTTAACTACTTAAATATAAAATCCCATGTGTTCTCAGAGAACTTTAAAAATACACTGGTCTCATATTAGGATTCTAAAAACCAAGTCCTGTGGATATGGTGTCATCTCTGAGAGATACCAACAATGAATAGAGCAATAATAGAATGAACATCTCTTTTGTTTTGTTTGTCTTCCATTAGCATCCCTTCTTTTTATTAATGATAATTTTTTAATTGTAACTTTAACAAGTTTACAGGAAAGTTGGATTTTCACTCCATTATTGCAACACTTTCCTCTTTTTCCCTCCCCCCACTTTAATTTTCTATTTTTAATATTCATTCATTGTTGCACAATTTCCTCCCTCCCCTCGTCCACTTTGCAGTGTACCTCTTATTCTAGATTGTTGTCAGACATATAATGCCTAATCATGCATTCCTTCTATACAGTTCTTTCCTTCATCTGTTCCTATGCAGTGTTCATTATATAGCTCTCCTTTCACTGTGTTCTGCACTGAGCTACAAGATTTGGGAAGAAATACAATTTTGAAGAATTTTCCTGATCCCTGACCACAGGAGTGAGTGATTCAGATGTTTCAGTAATGGCCTTTCAGACTGTAAATGGTCCAAGAGTCAACAAAGCTAAGCACAGGCTCAAAGTCTCTGAGGGAGAATTAACATATGAATCTTGCATGACTATCTTTGAGGATTGTGACCTGTGAGAATCTTTTCACTCTTGTGGAATTCCGCATCTTTTTTTGAGTGGTAGCCATATCTTAGAGGGACTAGTACAAGAACCAGCTTGGAAATGGGACCACAGTGTCATAGACAAATCACTATCAATCTTTCTTAGCAAACATAGTGAGTCGCCTTATAACTGGAATGTGGTAAACTTCTGTTTTATTTATATTAAAGGGGACGTCTCTCTAATTCTGGGTGATATAGTAGACTGATACAACATCTAAAATTGCCACTGCCTATGCAATTTCCTAAAAATAAATAATGATATATTTAATACATAGAAGTAGACAAAGTCTAAAGAAACACTGAGACATGGAGCTGGAGGCCCGGTTATACCTAGCCTAAAATTTACACAACATCCTGAAAGCAAGTTTTGTAAGTTTGCTGTTGTTGTTGTGTGCCTTTGAGCTGGAACCCACCCATAGCTGACCCTCCAGTGGGTTTTCAGAGGCAGTTTAATCCTGTGGGAGGAGATTGCCCATCCTCCTTTGGAGCAGCTGGGGGATTTGAACCAGGTACAGGGAATCCAGCAGAGCTTCTTACCACTTTTATTACTTAATTTCATTTAATGGTGTTACAACGCTTAGCATTGGACACTGTGGTCCTGTTAAGACTGATGTAAGAAATTGACAAGTGTAAAAACAGGGAGACCAGCATAGGAGCAGCTGTGTCTGACTTCCACTAATTCCACAAGGGAGAGGGGAAGGGTCTCAATAGATCAGAACCAGTTCCCAGGTTCAATAATGTATACTACACTGAAACAGAAGAGGGAGAAAACTGTTTAAAAGAGATATATAACTAGGTATTTCTGTCATCACAGGAGTCTAGAGCGAGGGCTACATGGTGGAGGGGACCTGGGGGAGGGTTTGTAAAACAATGAAAGACTCTTTTCTTTTACTTTTCCATAATTTTTGGACTCATGTACTTGTAACTTGTTAGTCAAATTTGTGTCTTCTAGGTTGCAACACCCCCATGATACATCTTCAAGGATATGAACATGTACGGCCAAGCACAATCAATAAGAGTGCATCTAAATTCCAAAATCAATCTCCATAATAGTCTATGTGTTTCCTACTGCCAAAGGGGCCCTTTAGAGTAGTGAGAGAAGATCTTCACCCTGAAACCCACAGCGTCCCTTTTCAGCAGGAAGTAGCTAAGAGAATACGCCGTCCCCTTTTCCTTATGACTCAGGGTGAAGTCTCTCTCAGGGAGGAGTGATAGGGAATGGCAAAGGACACACTGACAAAGAAGATTAATCAGAACTGGCTTTGACAAGCACTGTGGCATTTGGACAAGAACAAACTGGGAGGAGGGTAGAGAGAATAGTGCAACAATGAATGAATGGAAACCCAAAATCTCTGTAAATGTTTATGAAAATTAATAAAATATAATTATAGGAAAAAAAAAAAAAAGAACCAGTTCCCAGAGGTCGGCAGGTACCTATACTCCCTGTTCCTGCTTCTACCAATTCTAACACCAGCTGTCCTTCCCTAGGCTCTCACTATTCCACTCGGTCTGATAATCCATTTCAATAATCATACGGATTCACAAATTAAATTAATAAATATGGGGCTTTAGCAAATTACAATCAGATTGGAAACAGCTTCTCAAGGATGCTCACGGCCCTTTACATTCAGCTTCTGATTTAAGCCAGTATTATAGGATTCTCTTGATCTTACTTGTAATGTTGTCTCTCCAGCCCTGTCACCTCAGTTCTCCAGCAAGCTTAGGAGAAGGCCCGCGGCCCTGGCTCCAAGGAGAGTCTGTTCCTGGTCAGCTCTATCTCATGGACTGTTCTGTTTCCATATTCCCACCTCACCATGTAGCGAAAGTTAAACCTAATGAGTTAGGAAAGGCATTTGGAGCAGTAGTAGCATACGGCCACAGCAAGTGTTCTGAAGACAATCTTCTCCTGTGTGCTTTACAACTTCAGGTCCAATTAGACAGCACTGAGTTTTGAATTGCCTATCTGTGTATTCACCACATTTACCATCTCCATTAAAAAAAACACCACCAAACAAACAAAAAAACAACCCAAACCTGGTTGTGGTTGTTGTTGTTATGTGCCATTGAGTAGATCGCGTCTCATAGCGACTCTATGCACAAGAGCTCTAAACCTTGCTCTATCCCGTGCCAGCCTCACTGTCCCTGCCACCTACCCCCATTACTACAATCACTGAATCGATCCATCTCATCGAGGGTCTTCCTCTCTTGCACTGTCCCTTCACTTTCCCAAACATGATGTCCCTCTCCAAGGAATGGTCCCTCCTTACAACATGCCCAAAGTGGAAAGTTTAGTCTATTTTTCAATAAAGAGGAAATAAATCCCTAAAAGATAACTGATAACAGAAGAGCCAGCAGAGGGCAGTCTGGACCCCAATACTCTAGTATGGAATATGGGCATTCCTGTCCTGAGGCAAAGTGTAAGCCATCATTGAGCACCTTAATTGCCCTGTGACTTTCTCCCTAGTGGAGGATTTGCCTGTACCTATGTGTCTATTCACAATGGAAAACAAGGCAGACGAGGGTACAGAGTATTATCAGTTTCAAGGAAGAGAGAGGCTTCAATGTCTGATATCTCAACAGAAATTTGAGTTTATAAATCATGAGCTAGTTGTGCACTTGCTTGTACAAAGGTGCTGGGCTACGTTATCACCGAGGGCTTGGGATCCTATGATTTGAAAATGCAGTACACCTTTTTTTTTTAAATGAACATTTCCCCCCATATTTTCCTTCACTGACACTGTTTCATACAATCCTATACATTATGTTTTATAAAATTAAACACCGTTGAACTGTGCCCACCATCACCCTGTCTTTTCAGGTCCTTGCCAGATCTTTCCCATTTTCTTTACTGCCTCCCTCCACCCACTAAACTGTGAGGCCCTGCCCTCCCCTCTGCCCATCCTCACCCCTCTGCTCCCATCCATTCCCCACACACATTTGAATCCTCATACATATTTTACTCTCTATCCTACTATTTTTATAATAACGGTCTTAGGCAGTTTTGTCCTTACGAGACTGAGTTAGTTCACTCAGCATAATGCTCTCCAGTCTCTCTCAAAATATATATTATCTTTCCAAATGGTTTCTCCTGAGTGCTTTGTGAATGTACCCTAATCGCTCAATCCATTCAGTTGTAGTTGAACATTTGGGCTGTTTCCATGTTCTTAGGGTGGTCAATAATGCTGCTACAAACATTGTTGTACAAATCTCTGTGTCTCAGTTCTAATTTCCTTGAGGTGTATTTCTTGTAGTGGATTAGCCGGGTCATACATAGTTTCTATGGTCAGCTTTTTTGAGGAAACACCAAACTTCCTTCCAGAGTGGTTGCACCATTTATAATCCTACCAGTAGTGTTTAAGAGTTTCCATCTCTCTACACCCTCTCAAACATTTATTACTTGCTGCTCTGCTAAACTTTGCTACTGCTACTGTAGACTTGAGACAATATTTCATTGTGGTTTGTATTTACACTTCTCTTATTCCCGGTGATTTTGAGGGGAAAAAAAACAATGCAGTACATCTTAAGATCTTAATTTCTTTACCAAAACCCAAACCTAGTGCTGTCAAACTGGAACTGACTCATAACTGACCCTCCAGCAAGTTTTTGAAGGCCATAGATCACAGGAGTTGAGACTGCCCATCTTTCTCCTACAGAGCTTCTGGTGGATTTGAACCACCAGGGTTGTATTTCCTTGAGGTCAGGAGCCAGCTGCCTATGGGCTAAACCACCAGCACCTCCCAAGGAGGTTATAAATCTTTACTGGAGGAGATTACCCATTTTTCTTCTATGATGGGACTTGAAAATCTAAACCACTGACATTTTGTTTAGTAACACAACACCTAACACACTAAGATTTCTTTAGACTACATTTAGTTTTTGGTAAGTGCCGTCGAGTGGCTTGAGACTCATAGGGACCCTTTGTACAACAGCCCTAAACTTTGCCCTATCCTGTGCCAATCGCACTGCGTCTGACACACCCATCCCGATTACTCTGGTCACTGAATCAATCCACCTCATAGAGGGTCTTCCCCTCTTGCGCCATCTCTCCACCCTCCCAAGCATTATGTCCCTCTCCAAGGACCTGTCTCTCCTTACAACACGTCCAAAATATGTCAGAAAAAGCCCAGAATCCTTGCCTCCAAGGAGCAGCCTGGTTTAACCCTCTCCAGGATAAATAACCTCAACAACATTTAGTTATTTTAATTATATAGTTAATACATGCATAAAATTAGGAGACAGTTGTGATCAAGATTTTATCATGAGGTGACAGCCTTTCAAAATTATTTTTTTTATTAATATCTAACTATTGAAACCTTCTTTTAAAAAAAATAAAAGTGTATCCCTTTAAAATAGCCCATACCTTTGTGTTCTGATTGTTTTCCTTTACTACATATCTCAGAGTGCTGCTATATTAGTCACATAAGATTGCAGGATCTACATGAAAATGCTTTCTATCGTATCAAGAAAGCAAATCATATAAAACCCTGCTCCTTATGCAAAACCCTGCCTCTAGTGCATCACTGTAACTGTGGTTTTGCAAGACCTGAGACACAGTGAGACATTAGAAAATGTATATTTATCTATGGTTTAATCTGTTGTTGCTGCGTACCACTGAATCAGAACTCACTCATAGCTGACCCTCCAGTAGGTTCCAAAGGCTGGAAACTACAAGGGAGAGGAATGTCCATCTGTCTTTTGCAGAGCAGCTGATAGCTGAAATGCATACCTTTGGGTTGATAGTACAACTCCTTACCAATCAATTCTAGAAACAGAGAACTAGAAAAACACTTCATTGTGCAGTGCTTCAAAAAGTAATTTTTTTATTAAAGTGGTGTACTCAAATGTTGGCAATTCCCATAGATGGAACAATTAGATTCTGTGTTTGAGCCGTCAGCTTATATATCCACCATGTGAGTTGGAATTATCAACACATCACATTTCTCGTAGTTCTTAATCCCAGGCCAAGACTGACCTGAGCTCATTTTCAAAATCATGCCCTTCATGTTATATTTTTTAAAGTATATTTTTGAGAATGATTAAATTTATCTGAATTTTCTAGTTTCATCAATCACTTTCGTTTGACAGTCTCATCATTGGACACTTAATGACATGCTACAGCCCACACACATTTTGTCCTTTTTGCTCTGTGTTATATTTTCCTTAAGGTAGTATAAAGAATTACTCTTTCAGACTTAGGGATTTTCCTGTGCAAACAGGATGTATGTGAAGGCAAAAAACTGGGTTACTGTGCAAATAGGAGAAAAGTAATCAACATATTACTTTAATCCTATTTTTAGTTCCAATGCCTTCCTCACTGCTGCCAGAGTTATATCTGAAACACAGATGGGACTGTGCTATTCTACTGTTTAATAGTCTTCAAATGGTTCCTCACTGCCTAGAAAAAGTCCAAACTCCTCCACAAGCTCAAGGCTTTAAACAGTCTGGTCTCAATCTGCCTTTCTCAGCTCATTTCCACTCATCCTCTATTCTGTCATACTGCTTTCTGAGCACATCGAGTACTCACTTCCACTCCCTTACTCAACTCTTTTCCACCTTTGGAACACCTTCCTCATTTCACATATGACTTTCTGCCAAACTCAACTGACATACCATTTGTGTCACTTGCAAGCTTCCAGGCAGAATTATCCTCCTCCTCCTCCTCTGTCCTTTTAAAGGCTCCATTTCAAATACAACAAAAGCCCAAACTCACTCTCATCAAGCTGATTCCACCAAACAGCCACCCTCCACTAGGTTTTCAAGAATCTAAATATTTTTTTAAAAAGTTTTTTTATTAATTTCAATGAATATTTATAAAGATTTTGGATTTCCATTCATTCATTGTTACACTTTTCTCCCCACCCACCCCATCCCATCCCCAGTTCGCTCTTCTCCTTGAAAAGCAAAAGAAAAAACTACTTCATTGGTATACAATCCCGCCCGCACCTCTCTACCCAACCCCAAATATACTCCACTCTGCAACCCTCATTCTGAACTCTTATGATAATCATAATGCCCTAAAATATATTACTTTTAAACTGTTCTCTCCCTCATCAGCTTCAATGCAGTATACATAATTTATCCAGTTTTAACAGGAGAAAATTGTTAATCTTTCTCTCTAGGAGTGACTGTAGATTGGTGTCACTGTCAGTTTGCCAGCAACTTAACAGCGACACCCTGATGGGAGTAAGCATGACCAAGATACACCACTCCAGGAGAGGATCAGAGAGTCAATCCAGCTCAATATTATTGGGATCTGCAGTGCACTTATACACACAGGAAAGCAGGATAAAGTGGGCTTACAGATGTGGGGCATGCAGATTGGATAGGAGAACCTTAGTCTCTTGCGGACCACTCCCAACTCAACAGATGTGCAGCCATCTTCCCAGGTGACAAGCTTTCTCAAGCTGGTACAGCCAAACACAGGAGAGCTTTCTCTACCCTGTATTAAAGGCCATTGGGAGGCTTGCACTTATCTGGAGTTTAGGCAATCTGTCCTGGCCAGAGACACTCCCTTCCTCCCCAACATTCCACAACAGATTGGACTTGAAGACCTGAGGTCTTTTCTGTTAGTGCAACCTGCTACACCACCACTGCAGATATAAGGTGGTCAGAACAGATGCTTTACTCTTATGGAATTTAGAGTTCAATTTCTTTTTGCTATGTACTGTTGAGTTGCAATTGACCTATAGCTGACCCTCCAGCAGGTTTTCAGAGACAGTTAATCAAACAGGAAGAGATTGTCCATTCTCCTGTGGAGCAGCCGGTGGATTTGAACCATTCCTTCAGGATTGCAGCGCAACTTCTCACCCTCTAGGCTTCCAGAGGGCTCCTGGTGTCCAATGGGAAGTTAATTCAGCCACCATATATAATTTAAAACTGTGATAAGAGGAGGAAAATTGTTCTATATGATCATTTAGGCATAGGAGTTCACTCCTTGCAACCAAGGTAGACCTACCTCATAGTCAAACCTCAATGGATTTCTGAAGTTATGAATAGCACATCTGTTGAGCTGGGAGTGATCCGCACATCATCATCATCATAATAATAATAATAATAATAAAATTTAAAAAAATTCTAAACACAATGTATAGGAATGATTGAATGAAACACAACATCAATAAAGGAAAGTATGAAATAACAATGCATACAAATTTACATGGAAACTAATAGAAAATTTATAAAAAAAGAAAATTCAACAAGGAATTTTTCAAGTTATCAATCTCCTCATTCCAATGATGAGAAGGTAAACCATTCTCTGAAAACTATTGTCGGGATTCCTAACTGGTATTTTTCTATTTAGTTCTTTTTAGGTTTTTGTGGTTCCCAAAAGACTGTTCATAAATTACTGAAGTTACTAGGATTGCAACTGTTAAGAAAAAGTGCATTTTTCATTGCCAGCAATAAATTATCAACCCTCTGTCAATTCCCAGTGCTACAACCAACACCCTCTACTTACATCTATCGACAAAACACACAGAGAAGGGGAGCTCTGGTGGCCTAGTGGCAAGGAGCTGCAACTACAATCCCAGAGGCGCACAGTTCGAATCCACCAGATGCTCTGCCGGGGAAGGAGGGATAATCTCCTCCTGTACCAGTCAGATCTGATTTGACGGTACACTCACACAAAAATAATAAAATTTAAAAAAAAAAACACAGAGAGAAGCATATACTCCTATCTATTGAATAAACACACAGAGACACACACACTCACATATATCCTGTAAAAAATAAATAAGCTCCTTGTTGGGACATTAAACAATCTTAAATTTACTCTGGGAGTGCTTGAGTGGTATAAACAATTAATGTGCTCAGCAGCTAAGGAAAAGGTTGAAGGTTTGAACCCACCAGAAACAAAAGCCTCATGATCTACTTGAGAAAAATCAGCCAGCAAACCACCTATGGAGCAGAGTTTTGCTCTGACATCTGTAGGGTTGCCACCAGTAGGCATCAACTCTGAGGGCAGCTGAAACAAAGTTACTTTATTCATGAGTAATTTATTCTTGCTAGTGTAACTGAGCTTGGAAAATTGAGGATACTTATGAAAAGAAATTCTTTCCAAAATTTCTCATGAGATTTATTAGTAGTGTCTTTTCTTTTTTTTGGTAGTAAAATAAAGGGGCAGTTGATTTTTCAGGCTTTAGTACCAACGTGAAGTTTTTATGGACTACTTTGGATTGTTTCATTGTTTTGCACTGGTTTTATAAAGAAAGAGAAGTTTTTATTTGAATCCCATCTGCATTAGCAGTTAGTAATGCCCTGGTTGGACATTGAGTTCATGTACTCTGTCAAAAGATATTTATTAAGTACTTGACAATGACAGTTACAAAGACTATTATCTATGGGGTGTTTTTTATTATTATTCAATTTACCCAACCAACAGAAGTATTTTGGAAAACAGTTGCCGACTTGTTATTGTTGTGTCCCGTTGATTCAAAACTGATCTATAGCTGACCCTCTGGGAGGAGACTGTTCACTCTTCTTCTGCAGAGCAGCTGGTGGATTTAAACCATGTGCCTTCAGAATTACTCATGAATCTATAAGACTTCAGTATCTCTTTAAATCACTTGATCTTCCTATGCATATATATCAGGGATTAATTTCCACTTTGTCCCTGAGAACATTAATGTGTCAGATTTAACTACACTAAAACTCACATAAATGATAAATTTGGTCCCAGAAACTGCAGAGATGGGTCTAGGATCAAAGCGCTCCATCACTTTTGATAGAATCAGAACAAAAATTTCCACTCCATTTATACAAAGTAGGTTACAGAGTAGAGCAAAAATGTAGGAAGACTCTCACAATTCTAAAATAGGATCTTCTTGTTTTTACTAAACGCTTTGTTACAGGTTCTAACTACTCAGTACACAAAGTTCCAAAGCCTGAGTCTCAGGAGCACAGAGAAGACGAAGTTATGGTAGACAGGACTGAGTCCAGCTGTGCTTATTACTATAAAAGGAGTCACCACCTGTTTGTCCACAGCAGAGTGTGCTCAGCTGGACATTAACCTCATTGCTTCAACATTCCTATGAGTCCAACTCGCTACTTTCTCTGTCCTTTTAAAAGAGACCCTGGTACTGCATGACTATTGCTTAGACACCAAAGACTTCAATTTGTATTACATAGTTCATACTTGCATCTCCATCTGTCAGATCTGTAATTCCTTGTAATATCAAACACTCAACCTAGAATTTATGATTGTGGAGAAGCCCACTTTACTTCAAGTAGAAATAAGAGAGCTGGCAGTACCTCTTCTGTTCATTAAATCCCCATTTTCACAAATAGCTTTCCTGTGCATTTTAGAGATAAGCAACTCATTATTTTCTTTTCAACCAAAAATCACCCATTTTCTTATGTTTGTGTGTGTCTAGACTAACTTTTTAAAAGCAATATAAGTTTAACAAAATGGCCTTTTAAAATATCAGATCCTTAAGAATTTTGATACTCTTGTGGGTAAAAGCTGTAAAGAAACAAACACTGGCATTTACAACTTGCTAGGTGAGAGAAAGATGGGCAATCTCCTCCAGTGTGATTTACTGCCTTGGAAAATCCACTGGAGGGTCAACTCTCAGTCAGTTCTGACTCAGTGGCAGACAACAACAATGAAAAACCTCAGAAAGTAGGAAAGAAGGATAAATGCAAGTGCAAAACAGAAGTGAAAGCAAAGTTCTCATGTTATGAAGATTGCATTTAGCATCCTGAAAGAAAATAGGAAGGAATTGTTAAACAGAAAATCTATTTATTCTGTAAACTTTCACTGAAATGATTTTTTTTTGTTAATTGACATTCATTATTCATTGTCCAATTTTTTCCCCCATTCATTCGTTGTTGCACTTTTCTCCCCTCCCAACCTTCCCCCCCCCACCCCCGGTACACAACCCTCTTGGAAAAGTAAAAGAAAAATTCTTACATTGTTTTACAAACCCTCCCCCAGGTCCACTCCACCATGTAGTCTTCACTCTAGACTCTTGTCATGACAAAAATACCCAATCACATATCCCTTTTAAACAGTTTTCTCCCTCTCTGTTTCAATGCAGTATACATTATTGAACCCATCTTTCTCAGTCTCCCCCCAACCCCGAGGTCAGTCCTGTTTTATGACAGTGGCACCATGCAGTATTTGTCCTTTTGTGACTGAGACTTCACTCAGCATAATGTCCTCCAGAGTCACCCATTTTGAATAATATTGCATGAGTTCCTTGTTTTTCAATGCAGCATAGCATTCCATTGTGTGAATATACCACAGCTTCTCTAGCCATTCGTTTGTTGATGGGCAATTTGGTTGTTTCCAGCTCCTTGCTATTGTGAACAAAGCCTCCGTAAACATGGGTGTGCATGTATCTGCTCGGATGTCAGTTATGGTCTCTTTGGGGTATATTCCCAGTAGTGGAATTGCTGGGTCAAATGATATCTCTATTTGCAACTTTTTGATAAAGCACTATACTGCCTTCCACAGTGGTTGCACCATTTTACACTCCCACCAATAGTGAATTAGGGTTCCAGTTTCTCCACAACCTTACCAGCATTTGTTGCTTGCTGTTCTGTTAAATTTTGCTTTTCTGATTGGGGTGAAATGATATCTCTTAGTTGTTTTAATTTGCATCTCTCTTAGAGCTAGGGATTTTGAACATTTCTTCACCTGCTTGTTAGCCGTCTGAATGCCTTCTTTGGTGAAGTGTCTGTTCATATCCTCTGCCCATTTTTCTATTGTATTATTTACCTTTGTCTTGTTGTGGTGCTCAAGTATTTTATAAATTCTGGATATAAGTCCCTTATCTGACATGTCATTACCAAATACTTTTTCCCAGTATGTGGCTTCTCTTTTTACCCTGTTGGAGAAGTTTTTGGATGTGCATAGGGATTTGATTCTTAGAAGATCCCATTCGTCTATTTTATCTTCTCCTGGTTGTAGGTTTTTCAGGATAGTTGGAAGACTGTTTATGTTGTGGATTAGGACTTGTAGCATTCTTCTAAGTTTTTCTTTAATGAAGCTTATAGTCCTTGGTTTTAGTCCTAGGTCCATGATCCACCTTGAATTGGTTTTTGTATATGGAGTGAGGTGTGGCTCTTGCTTGAGTCTTTTGCAGATATTTTTCCAATTTTGTCAACACCATTTGTTTAAAAGGCTGTTGTTTCCCCACTTAACTGATTTCATCTCCTTGTCAAAAATCAATTGACCATAGACACATGATCTGATCTCCGGGTTCTCAATTCTGTTCCATTGATCCATGTGTCTGTCATTGTACCAGTACCATGTTGTCTTAAACACCATAAAAGTGTAGTAGGGAAATAAAAAGTTTTAAAAGAGAAAAAAGTTAACATACTAAATGTAATATAAAACTCGCAAAAACATTGTCTTTTACAAGATAATACAGTGTGATTTCTCTTGAGACTTGCTGCTGCTTTATTCTTGCTACTACTGAATGGCCATCCTTTGTTACAAAACTTTTAAGTCAGTCCCATTCTTGGTGAATACAACTGAAACTCCAGAAATTCTTATGCTCATATTATAAATGCAAAACTGCAATTCAGTGTGCTTCTGGTGGCTTGGTAGTTACACTGCCAAACCAAAGGTACACAGTTCAAATCCATGAGCAGCTCCATGGATGATGGGCCATCTCCTCCCTTGAGGAAGGAGAAAACCTTCCTCTAAAATCCTGTCACAGAATCAGCTATAAGTCAGTTCCAACTTGACAGTACACAGAAGTGTAAATTGGATCGCAGTCCACATGAGGTGACACTGTCCCAGGAGTTGACATCAAAATGGCTATCTATAAAATAGGTGTGTTGTTTCAGCAGAAATTTAGTACTTTTTTAATAAAAATATCCCTGTCATTTGTTATAGCAACAAAAACATATTTTAAAAGTCCAATTTCTAGGAATCAACAGACCTCATATTGATGCTAAGTTCTTTTTTGAGTCTTCTGATAACACTCTGAGGAGTTCTTTTATCATAGTTTCTATGGAGTTGTGCTGCCAACCTAAAGACCATGCCTCTCTGGTGGTTCAAATTCAACAGCAACTCCAACAGAGAAAAACAGGCAATCTCTTTCCTCAGTGAGATTTGAAACCTTGGGAACTCACTGGAGGGTCAGCTACAATGATTTCATATAATGTATGTCCTCTCCTGCATCACTTATAAGCATGAGCTGTTGTTTTCATTACTTCAGTGTCTTTATAATTACCAAGTTTGTAACATTTTCTGATCTTTTAGCTACAATATTATAGTTAGTCATATTTGTAAATCTATTTCAATAATTTTCATGCAAATAAAGTCATAATTAAAGAAAGAGGAGAAAAATGTATAAAGGTTTCTGCTCAATTATTAATGATGCTCTAATAAGGCTGTAATTCAACACAGAAAGATTTTATGAAACATTTTTGTTGTCAATATATATCCATACAATCTAAGAAATGTTACATGTAAACAATTTGCAACCATTTACTACATGGTTTTTAATCCTATGATTAAAAGTGATAAGAAATACTCCTAAAGATTCTATTTGGTCTGGTATGGGAGGAGATGAGAGTGGGTGTTACTACAGTTACTGCACTGGATGACAGCAACCCTGGTGAGGCCCCAGAGACCGATGGAGCCCCTGCAGATAGGGCTATTTATTTGGAGGGCAGCTAGCCAGGAGAATAAAACTGCTTCTTCCTATTAGAACTTGTTGGGCACTCTGTCTGGAAACCATCTGTGAAGCAGATGTATTCTCACTTGATCAGAGCCTCTTAAGACAAGAACAGGGCAGAGGCTAAGAGCTCCCGGAAAAGTATGCACAGGCTTTCTCAAACTGGGGAAAGGTCACATAAGAAATTGGACAATGGGGTATCAGAAACCTTGAAAATTGGCTTTTTAAGCCATTGGGTTAGCCTCCTTTGCAGTAGCATAGTCTCCAATGACTTTAACTGCAGACATATGGTCAACAGCTGTAGGACCAATAACAAGAGAGAATGCTTTCCACACGGTCATGGAGGGACTATGAAGACAATGTGAGAGACAGTGGTGGAGAGAGTGTAAAGAGACTGTGGCAAGCTGTAACCAGAGGAATCCTGGAAATAAAGGCCATATTTAAAGGTTTTGCTTGCTGGATGATTGAAGGAAAATCTGATTTAAAACTACTCTGAGATAAAGTTTGATGAGTGATTGAGGAAACCAAATGTTTCTTGCATTTGTGCTGCTGAACTGAACTTAGACTTTCACTGGTTGCCTGAGAAGTTGTCTTTCACTAATTGAGGAATTGTGTCTTGCTGTTAATCTGGTTTGGGTCTGCTGGATTAAACCTGGATTTACATTGTGTAATATTTTTTGCCTATCACATTCTCCAACCTAGTTCCCTAGTAAACCCACAACTGTGAGTAAAGTCTATGAGTCCTGCAATGAACATTGGATTCAATGGTTGGTATAAAAAGGAGCAGGAACATAGAGGGGGTGGGAGGGTGGGGGTGGCACGACTAATGCTGTAGCTATTTTGATACTGTGGATATTATTGATGGGGACAGTTCCCTTTTATAAACCAGGTAGAATTAAGACTCAGCCTTTCCCATGTCAACACTGCTCCTTTAAATCTAATGAAATTCAAGCAAGATCCGGTTCTTTGGTCCTTGTTACCAAGCACCAACAGGATTTGTCTCTTCCTTATTAAAAACTCACTGTCATCAAGTCCTCGCAAACTCATAGCTGACCCTCCAGCAGGTGTTTTGGCTGTAAATTGCACTGGAGGAGAGAGATTACTTTTCTCCCCAAAAGTTACTATAGGATTCAAACAATCAGAAAGGCATGGCCTCTGGGTTAGCATCTCAACTCCTTCCTGTCAAGTCAACACATAGGGGTATTACCTAAGCTAACAAGGCCAAAGTATTAGAAAGACATAAGTTATAAATACATGTGTCAAGCAACAGAGCTCTGAAATCTAATGAGACAATCACTGACAATTTAACAGTAAGGACTGAGACCTAGTCTAAGATGAATTTGGGAGACTTAGGAAGTGCATCGTGCTTGGAAAAGTAGAGTTTTAGCAGAAAAGAAGACCTTCAATGAGACAGATAGATGCAGTGGCTGCAATGGTGTAGAATCAAGCAGGATTTCATCCTATTGAATATAGTTGTTGTTGCTGTTGTCGTCATTGAGTACTTTCAAGTCAGGACCAACCCATAGCATCATTTCCAGTGAGTTTTCAAGGTAGTAAATTGCACAGGAGGAGATTGTCCATCCTTCTGTGGAGCAGCTGGTAGTTTTTAACCATGGACATTTGGGTTGGCAGTACAATTCCTTACCAACAAGCCACCAGAGCTCTCTGCATATAGGGTCCCCAAAATTAGTGCCAACTTAATGGAACAACCACATACATCTAGAGAATATGCTAATATATTATTTAAATAAAATTATTAGGAAATTGTACTTGACTTACTATAACAATGTTTTCCCCTAACCCAGGGAATATTTTTTCCAAACAAGGAAATAGTTGAATATATATTTGTGTATAAATAGGGTACTGCTAGACTTTTTATTTTCTTGCATTATTTTTAACAAACTTTCTATTTTATAATAATTTAAAATTTGCATACATTTTTTAATGAGTATACATTGTCACTCTATTTCTTATTCAGTGTTTGCTAATGTTAGTATCATAAATTATGTGGTACATTTATAAGAATTAATGGTTGTCTTTATATTCCCAGGACTGTTCTTATCTTAGATTGGGATATTTGCCCTTGACTTTCTATTTCAGACTACAAATGGGTCGATATAGCTGAATTATTTAGAATATCAATAGTAATGTATACATACCTATTAACTTTAATGTAGCCATATAGTATATTTAGTATTATATCTGTTTTGTATCAAAAGATGCATATAATTCTGCTTCATTCTGTCCGTGAATGTGTTGGTGCTGTAATGAGTGTTCTTTTCCTAAATGTATTACAGACCTTAGAAAGTGACAATCAAGGTAGGTGAAAACAAAGAGCTAAGGACAAGCTTTTTCCAAAACTCACGTCAAACTCTTGGTAACCCCATATGGTTGGCTATTGTAGGGCACTTCAAAAATATGTTCCTTATTTAAGAGCTGTGAGTATAGACTTTGTTCATCTTTAGCAAAGACACTAAAATACCCAGGCACTGTGTTATAACTGTACATGTGGATGTGGCACATGAAAACCAATTTTTCCTTAACAAGTATTTTCAGACCAGCTTCAACACCAACCCTTAGCACAGTGCTCTTTGGATGTCTTGTGTTCTTTCCAACTCTGTGGAATTGCCAACCTGGACGGATGATGTGTATTTTGAGACCTAAGTACTTGTTCCTCAAGAAATCTTTTTCTAGGGGAGCTCTGGTGGCCTAGTGGCAAGAAGCTGCACTGCAATCCCAGAGGAACATGGCTCGAATCCACCAGATGCTCTGCCGGAGAAGGAGGCGCAATATCCTCCTGTACCAGTCAGATCTGATTTGACGGTACACGCACACAAAATAATAAAAAATAAAAAAAAAAATTTAAAAATAAAAAAAAAGAAATCTTTTTCTGATAATCCTGAGAAATTGGTCATTCTCTCTCCTGCAATTTCACTTCTACTTGAATGATCTAAAAGGACTTGGTGCAAGGTTGCTGCCACAATCATTTTTTTAGCACCTCCAGAAATGGCTGCTTCTGTGTATTTCTCCTTCTGTCCTTCAGCATAGCAACTAACACAAACAATTGACTAAGTAAGGCTCATTTAATTATGTTAAATGGGTAACTAAAAGTTACTAAGATAGCCAGGCAACCTAGCAATAATTTTTCATACCAGCTTTCCATTAATAAAATATTCTGACAGTCCATCAACATAAAGAAATGCTCCTAAAACAGAAATGCTCCTGATGGTTTATGACCACTATTTTGCAGAACAACACCAGCATCTGTCTATCAGTTTGTCATACTCTGATGACTTGCCCATTGTTGTGGCGTGGAAAGCTATTCAAATACCTACAGGATCACCTATGATGGGTAGATCACAGCAGAACTTGGAGAGAAAGACAGACTAACCTAAATGATTAATTTTTTTAGAATCAACTCATTAAAATGTTATAGATTGCAACTAAGTATGTATAATGTGGTGCTGGAAGAGCAGCTCACTAATTTGGAAGGCACTGCAGAATGACCTCTAATTGAACCCTAACAATGGGCTCCAACATACCAGCACAATGAAGATGGTGCAAAAAAAAGCACAACCTTGCATTCTGTTTTGTATGGAGTCGCCATGAGGAGGAACCAACTCAACAGCTTCTGACAGCAACAAAAACAAGTCAGATAAAAGAGGGAAGTCAACGCTTGTATCCAGAGCGTGCATATTTTATTTCATTAAATAAATACATGAGGAAGCAATCAATGATTGGGAAGCAATCAATGCTAATCACAGCAATTTGATCACTCATGCAAATCTACGTCTGACAGGCTCTGCTCACAAGTATTACAATCTGCCTGGGCATGTCTGAATCTAAGGGTGAATGGAGGTTCTGTCACGGAAAGCAGTACAAATGCAAGTAACATCAAGCACCCAAATTTATCATCTTTGCACAGTCCTTGTTTAGTATCTATTCCATAGTGAGGCAAATGGCAGGTGATTCATGCTTGCTGACTCAATTAATTATTGTTGTTGTTGTTGTTGTTGTTATGTGCCATCTAGTCACTTGCGACTCATAGCGACCCTATGTACAACAGCCCTAAACTCTGCTCTGTCCTGTGCCAATCTCACTGTCTCCGACACACGCGTCCTGATTACCCCAGTCCTCTCTCAGCACATCTTTTCACTGAGAAAATAAACCTTTTCTCAGCCAGATTTTCTGTAGTTATTCCTCTTGAGATCAATTTGGTCTCAACTGCCATCAGTTGATGTTTAAAATAAAAAAGCTTTCTGGCATCCCATTTCAGAGTTTTCACTGAAAGAGTAACGAGTTTAATCACATACACACAAAAAGTCTCTTCTCATTATGCCTACTGTCCTTATGAGATTTCTTAAGTTCACCCTGAAGACTTTTCTAAATGATTTCTCTGCAAGATAATCATAAAACTCCTTGACTCCTGATTTCTGTTTTATCCTTTTTGAACTTTTTAATCATTTTCTTGTCACCTTTTAGTTTCCTTTTGTTTTCTAAGCCCCATTCCTTGGTTGGAAGATTGACCTGGTCAATGTTACCTTTTAATGTCATCTTTGTAGCCCTGGATGTGCTCACCAGGCTATGCAAGAAATTTGGAGGACAGCTGTCTGGCCAACAGATTGGAAGAGGTCCATATTTTTACCCATCCCCAAGAAAAGGGATCCAACAGAGTTTGGAAACTATTGAACACTATCATTAATATCACAAGCAAGCAAAATACTGTGAAAGATCATTAAAAAATGCCTAAAACAATACATAGATCCATCAAGAACTTCCAGAAGCTCAAGCAAGATTTAAGAGAGGCTGTGGCACCAGGTATTATTTAATAATATCATTAATGTCACATGCAAGCAAGATTCTGCTAAAAATTATCCAAAAACAACTTGAGCAGCATGTCAACAGAGAACTGCCTGAGTGTAGGCTGGGTTTAGAAGAGGCAAAAAAAAAATTAAAAAAAAAAAAAAAGAAGAGGCAGTGGTACTAGAGATATTATAGCTAATGTTAGATTGATCTTGACTGAAAGCAGAGAATACCAGAGGAATGTCTTTCTGTATTTCATAGACTATGTAAAGACATTTGACTGTTTGGTCACAACAAACTGTGACTGACTCTAAGAAGAATGGGAATCCCAGAACATTTGATTGTGCTTGTGTGAAACCTATACTTGGACCAGAAGGCAGAGAAAGAACACATTGCATGGTTCAAAACTGAGAAGGGTTTACGCCAGGAATGTAACCTCTCCATACCTTTTTAATCTATATGCAGAACAGATCATCAGGGATGGGATGCTGGTCTGGATGAGGAGGAAGGTGGCATCAGGATTGGAGGAAGATTCATCAACAACCTGTGTTATGCAGATGACACAATGCTGCTTGTTGAAACTGAGGAGCACCTAAAGCACTTGCTGCAGATGATCAAGCCTTCAATATGGATTGAAGCTCAACATCAAGAAAACAAAGATTCTCACTGCTGGGCCAATTGGCAGCATCATGACGGATGGTGAAGAGATTGAGATTGTTAACAGCTTTAGTTTGCTGAGCTTCACAATCAACACTCTTGGTACCCCCAGCCAGGAAATGAAGAGATTAAATATATTGGGAAAGTCGCTGTCAGGGGCCTCTCGAGAGTACTGAACAACAACAACATCAGTCTGGGAACTAAGGTGCATCTGAACCAGGCCATTGTCTTTGTAATTCCTTGCTTTGTATCAGAGAGCTGGACAATGACTAGGGATGATGGAAAGAGAATTGATGTCTTTTGAGCTGTGGTGCTGGGTAAGAGTGTTGAATACACCATGAACTGCCAGGAGAACAAATAGGTTTGTTCTAGAGAGGGTGAAGCCAGGCTGCTCCTTGGAGGCAAGGATTCTGAGGCTTTTTCTGACATACTTTGGGCATGTTGCAAGGAGGGACAGGTCCTTGAAAAGGGACATCAGGCTTGGAAGAATACAAGGATGGAGAAAGAGAGAGAAAGACCATTGATGAGATAGATTGAAACAGTGACTGGGATAATAAAGGTAGGTGTATTAGAGACAGTAAAGTTGGCACAAGACAGAGCAGGCTTCAGGGCTGTTGTATAGGTTTGCTATGAGTCGCAAGGAATTCGACAGCACATAACAACAAGGGATTGGTCATCGCATTCGATTTGACTCTATGGTACCTAACAATGTCAATTTTTAAATGCTGGTCCCTTTGGGGTCTGTAAGGAACTATAGTGATTTAGTAGTTACTTTTTAGTTTACTATATGAAAAAGCAGTAGTTCCAATGCACCAACTCCTCCACAGGAGAAAGCTAGCTTTCTCTTATAAAAATTTATAATCTCAAAAACTTAACTAAAGGTCACCAAGAATTGTAACCTAGAATTTTTTTTTGGGGGGGGGGTTTGGTTTGAGATACAATAGGTTTCATTGTAATCAAGAAACTGCTAAGAAAAGTGCTTCTATATACTCCTTTGAATGATGAATCCTTTGAACAGAATCATATTTATCATATGAGAAACAATTCCAGCCATATTTCTTATAGAACATTTTCTATAATTTCATATTAGTAGAACATTGATTTCTAACAAATCTCTCTAAAACAGAAAAAAATTTATATCTTATCAGCCAAGTAATTCTTCATAATTGTAACTGGAATTTTTATAATTTCTGAAATTGTAGACTCTATAAGGAAGAAGGATTGGCCACCCACTTCTGAAATAGCAGGCCTCTGAAAACCCTATGCACAACATGGCATCAGGATTGGTGGAAGATCTATCAACAATCTCCGTTATGCAGATGACACAACCTTGCTTGCTGAAACTGAGGAGGACCTCATGCACTTGCTGCGAAGGGTCAAGGACTGCAGCCTTCAGTATGGACTAAGGCTCAACGTCAAGAAGACAAAGATTCTCGCCACTGGACCAATTGGCAGTGTCAGGATGGACGATGAAGAGATTGAGAGTGTTCACAGCTTCACTTTGCTCGGCTCCACAGTTAACACTCTTGGTACCAGCAGTTAGGAAATCAAAAAGCGTATCGCGATGGGAAAGTCTGCCGTTAGGGACCTCTCAAACGTACTCAGGAGCAACAGTGTCTCTCTGGAGACTAAGGTGCGCCTGATACAGGTCATGGTATATGCAATCGCTTGTTATGCATCAGAGAGTTAGACAATGACTAGGGAGGACAGAAGGAGAGTGGATGCTTTTGAGCTGTGGTGCTGGAGAAGGGTACTGAATGTACCCTGGACTGCCAGGAAAACAAACAAATCCATCTTGGAGAGGATTAAACCAAGCTGCTCCTTGGAGGCAAGGATTCTGGGGCTTCGTCTGACATACTTTGGACATGTTGCCAGGAGGGACGGGTCCTTGGAGAGGGACATCATGCTTGGGAGGGTGGAGGGACAGCGCAGGAGGGGAAGACCCTCTATGAGATGGATTGATTTGGTGACTGGGGTAATCGGGATGGGTGTGTCAGAGGCGGTGCGGTTGGCGCAGGATAGAGCAGGGTTTAGAGCTGTTGTGCATAGGGTCGCTATGAGTCGGAAACGACTCGATGGTACATAACAACAACAACAACAACATAAGGAAATTGATGGATTCTTTTAATTGTAATACATAGCTTTCTTTATTAATTTTTTGTGCATGTACCATCAAATCGGATCTGACTGGTACAGGAGGAGAATGCCCCTCCTTCTCCAGCAGAACATCTGGTGGATTTAAACCGTGTACCTCTGGGATTGCAGTGCAGCTTCTTGCCAGTAGGCTACCAGAGCTCCCCTCAGACATAGATTTTTAAATTTTTTTCTTTTTTATTTTTTTAAATTTTATACTAGTTTGTTTACAAAGTTCATAAAATTTGTATATTTTTGTGAGTTTCAATTTTTTTATATAGACTTTACAGAAATTTCTCTTTTGAAAAGAAAATAATATTATATCTGGCAAAATGGGTAAAATCGTTTAAAAGAACTATACTACAAAATGGTAGTGAAGACACAGAACAACTGAAATTCTTACACACTTCCGGCAGTACTGCGGTACACTAGGGAAACTGTAAATATTTATCACCCAATTATGTACAGCATTTGGGAAATTTTGTTGTAAAAGATCTCTTTAAAATCTTTAAAAGAAGTAAATTACCTCAAAACTAAGGTTCACCTGATTTGTTGTTGTTTGGTACTTTTGAGTACAGCTCATAGCAACCCTGTGAACAAAAAATTTGAACTCTGTTCTATCCTGTGTCATTCTCACCCTTCCCAACACACAAGAACCCATTGCAGCAGCCACCATATCAATCCACCTAGTTAAAGGTCTACTTCTCCTTCATTGACCCACCACCCCTCCCAGCATCATGTCACCAGATTCGAACACTGCATTTTCGGTTGCTTCATTTATATGTGAACGGTGAACAATTTAAAAAGGGAAGAATAAATGCATTTGAATTGTGGTGTTAGTGAAAAAATATTGAATATTCTATCGTGGAAGAGTTTGAGTGTTCCACCAATGTGAAGATCCAAAGATTTGACTCCACCATTGGCTCTGCAAGACTTCTAAACTAGGCAGTCTCTTCCCCTGGGATTTATAGCCTCCAGAAAACCAACTGAATCCATTCTTATTTGACAGTAGAGATTTTGGGTTTGTGTGTGTGCTATTTCTAATAGTAGTAGTATTTTAGGTTTTTTTAGGAATTCATATTTTTCCACAACAGTTGTACCATTTTGCATTCCTACAAGCAATAATTGTGCTGTTTTTATGGACCATTGGGTAAGAAATGGTAACAGTTGACCTTCCAGAAGGTTTTCAGAGGCTGTATATCTTATAGGAGGAGATTGCCCATCTTTCTCCTTTAGAACAGCTGGTGAATATGAACCATATCTCCTTATCCACTAGGCACCAAACATTACAATCTCCACATGAGCTCACAAACATGGATTATTTTCTATTTTGTTTTTGAATCTTAGCCATTATAGTGAGAATGAAATAGAATCTCATTGTGTTTGATTTGCATTTCTGTGAGAATGAGTGGTGCATGCCGAGCATCTTCTCATGAGTTTGGCTGTCTTTTCAATGTCCTCTTTGGTGAAATATCTATTCAAATTCTTAACCCATTTGGTGCCAATTGTCTTTTTATTGTGTGCTTTGTATATTAATTGTTATGTTGTTTATTTTTTACACATATTGGTTATTAGTTTCTTGTTGGATATATGCTTCCTGGAGATGGAGATATTCTCCCAATTTGCTTGTCTGTTTGCTTTTTAGGTAAAGTCTTTTGATGAACAAATGTTATGTATCTTTTATAAAGTGTTAGTCTTTTATTTTGCCTTTTCATGTTTGTATTCGTGTAGAGAATCTTGTGAAAGCTAAGTCTAGCAGCATTGCCCCAGCTTTTTCTGTTCCTCATCTTACTGCCATTATAGAAAAAAAATTAATGGAAAATTGATTCTGCTGAAGACTTCAGAATTTATGTGATATTATTTCATGAGCTCATATAATCTTAATGAAGAGGGAGTTAGAGGTATTTACATGAACAGATGAGAGGTGGTGGGCTCTCTCTCCTGACCACACTCTCCTTGGATTCACAGTGAGGCAGACTTTGGTAATTGTAGAATATGCCTGGGAAATGACCATCAGCAAGGACACACTACTAAGTCATTTCCGCAGGATATACCTGGAAATTCTAGTGCAAATTGGAGTTCATTTGAAAGCAATCTAACAGTCCAAGTCCTCCATCACATGTTTTTCTTGAGGCAATTTCTTTTGCATTGACAGACATACAAAGAGGTTTTGAGATATTTTTTTTTTAGTGAAGGTGTTTCTGTTGAGACTTCCAGAAAACCAGGAGAACGAGAAGGAGAGTCTGTACAGTCTTGAGCATGCAAGAAGTGAAACATCAAAATTAAGTACCGTATGAAGAATGACTTGGCAAGGTGACCAACATTCTACTACAAAAGACACAAACAAGCAGTTTTATCTACTTGGCACTCTTGCAATGGGGAACATAATGTTATGTCCTTGTGTAGTTCAATTCTTGCTTCTTAGTTTCCATGACATCAGTTTGTAGATTGTTTTCTATTCTCCCCATTCTTGAAAGCCTTAAAGATCATCAATTCTTTTTGGCTACCAAGCAACTTGTCGAGACATGAGAGGGAAAATGAATGGAAATTGGTGGTAAGCACAGCTGGGCAAAGATCTTTACTGCTTTTGACTCATTAATGTTGGCAGAAGTCTTTTTGTAAAAGCTATTAGCTTGTATATGGAAGAGGAGTGAGGCACCTGCCTGGGAGCCAATTCACTGTGACTGCCTTGAGACTATTTTCCTTGAGACCATCAGCACTAGAAACATCCATCATGGAGCCCATTTCATCTTTAACATGTGCCTATGAGAACTCTCTCCTCTTCCATCAGCTAACACAGCAGGGAAGAGTGAACTTTCCCTGTAGACCATGTCTGGATTCAATGCGGAGACCTGTGTTGCCCAAGAGGTTATCTATAAAGAGTAGTCATGCCATGAATGCTAAAAGCATGTGGCAAGAGAACTGCATAGATTACGATGCTCACAGTGCAAAAGGATGTGTGAACAACAAATAACAGAATTAAATACATAATTACTGCTCTTGGCTTTGATGTTTGTTTGTTTTTCACCATACTCTTTTATACTTTGAGAGGGCAACTAACTTCTTTGTGAATTTTTTAAGACTCCAGTCTTTCAAGTACGCATGAGATGCAAAGACCTGGCTCAATGATACATAGAAAGACATACTATCTTCCTAACATTTGGTAAAAGAATCTTGCTTAAAGTTGACAGAACCTTTTTATCACAATTTGATTCAAGCCTTCCTGGAACATGGCTCCAGAGTCCACATTGTAACCTGCACTTCAGGTAATTCTAATGCAGGTTGGAAGTAGAGGCGTGATGGCAGGTCTCTGTCAGTGTTCTCTCTAGTGGCAGCAAGCTAACTACAACTTCAATAGCCTTATGATCTTTCTAGGTACAGTTTCATATCCACCCTTCTGTGTTAAACTTAAAACTTTGAAATTTATATTGGGCTATGTCTGGTAGAGCTTCCAGATGTCTAAGTTTATAATTACTTATTCAGAAAGCAATGATGAGATATTTTTAATTAACTTTTCCTCTATAAAGGTATTAAATTTGATGGATGGGGAGGGTGAGGGAAATTGAAACTGGGGCAAAAAAATAGATCTGGGTTGAAAAACAATGTATCCCAATTTTGTCAATCAACAAATATAAAAAGAATTTAAAATAGAACGTATATGAGTGATTGTATGAAACAAAATGTAAGTGAAAGATTGTATAAAACACAATGTATATGAATGAAACATACTTTAAAGGTATTTATATGAGAATCAATAAATATAAAAAAATAAAAAGGTATTCAATCATAAAAATGAAATACCAAAGTACCTAACACTTGGACTACTTAAAAAAAACTAGATTAGAATGAAGGAAACCTGGAAACAGGATAGTTTAAATGTTTGGTTACTAACAGAAAGGTTAACAGCACCCTTGGCTACTCTTAGGAGAAAGTTATGACAGTCTGCTTCTGTAAAGGCAAACTCTACAGAGAAGTTCTGCTTGATGTATGGGGTTGCTATGAGTCAGGATAAACTAGATATCAATGTTTTAGGTGAAAATGACTGCCTTTTCACTGACAAAGCAGGACTTAAGTGCTTTCTCTACTTCTGTCAAAGGCATGGATTTAGCAGTGTCAATTTGTCAGCATAATAGAAAGGGAACTGGAGAGAGGTTACTGGTCTAGAACACCAGAAGGTCAGTCACTAGCCTAGAAGACAGAACACACAGTCATTGGTTTCTATAGTTTCACTAACAATGGAATAATGTAAGTTATTAGTGTTGGCTAGATAAGTTAAACTGCTGGCCTTTGGTTTCCTCTCTGGTGCCCTATTGGTAAGGAACCGTGTTGCAATCCCAAAGGCAGAGTTCAGATCCACCAGCTGTTCTGTGAGAAGATGATGACCAATCTCCTGGCATGCAATTAAATTGACTCTGAAAACCTGCTGGAGGGTCAGTAATGAGTCAGTACTAACTTGATGGTACATATCAACAACAATGTATTAATCTATACTAGCATCTAACCTGATAGCTCATGAGAATCTGTGAGGAGTGTCTGTCTTGGAAACAATTTGATCAGGCCTCCATAGGTTTTTTCTTTGTAAATTTATCTCCCTGAACAAAACCATTGTTGTTGCTGTTAAGTGCCATTGACTCATAGTGACTCTATGAACAAGTCTTGAACATAAAAAACCTTTCATCATTTCTCCAAGTTCATAGAGTTGCAGAGGCAAGCTATTTTGGAAGAAGATGCCACTCCTGCTTCCAAGTCTGTCTTAATTCAGGAGATCCATCAAACACTGGCCACAATGGGTAACCATTACCATATTTGACACATCAGTGTCACAGTTTAGCATCACAGCAACCTTGAGTTGCCTTTCTACAGAAAATTGCCAGACCATGGTTGTACTAGTTAAAACCAAGCCTGAGGGCTGCAGGCTGGAGGGCCACAAAGCCTCTCTAAACAGGATACCAAATCTTATCAGCTCACACCCACTTCCAGTGGCCACACTCAAATCTCAACCAAAAACCAGAAAACAAACCTTAACAGAATCTGGTCATCCACTACTCCATTCATCTTCCCAAACTTAAAGCAGCCGAACAGGACCATTAGTGATACAATTATACAAAAACTAACTCTAGATGGGCAAAGGCCTAAACATAAAGCCTGAAACTATAAAGAAACAAAGGGAAAATTTGGACTAACTTCTTGTTGTTGTTGTTGTTATGTGCCGTCAAGTCGCTTGCAACTCATAGCGACCCTATGTACAACAGCCCTAAACTCCTCTCTGTCCTGTGCCAATCGTACTGTCTCTGACATTCCCATCCCAATTATGCCAGTCACTGAATCAATCCACCTCATAGAGGGCCTTCCTCTCCTGCGCTGTCCCTCCACCCTCCCAAGCATGATGTCCCTCTCCAAGGACCGGTCTCTCCTCACAACATGTCCAAAGTATGTTAGACGGAGCCTCAGAATCCTTGCCTCCAAGGAGCCACCCGGTTTAACCCTTTCTAGGACAAATCTGTTTGTTTTCCTAGCAGTCCATGGTATTCTCAATACTCTTCTCCAGCACCACAGCTCAAAGATATCAATTCTCCTTCTATCCTCCTTGGTCATTGTCCAACTCTCTGATGCATAACAAGTGATTGCGAAGACCATGGCCTGTATCAGAAGCACCTTAGTCTCCAGAGAGAGGTGTCCTAAATATTCAAAGTGAAGAAAGGACTGTGTCAGCGATGTGTTTCTTTCTCCACTCCTTTTCAATCTATATGTTGATCAGATCACTTGGGAGGCTGGACAAGTATGGAGTTAGGGTTGGAGGAAAACTTACCAACAACCTTCATTATGCAGCTGACACAATTTTCCTTGCTGAAACTTGGGGGCCTAAAGCATTTGCTGCAGAAAGTCAAGGACTGGAGTCTTCAATATGATTGCAGCTTAACATCAAGAAGACAAAGTGACTCACCACCAGGTCAACTGGAAGCATCATGATGGAGAAAAGATTCAGATTGTTAACAATTTAATTGTGCTCAGAACCAAAATCCACTCTTGGCACCAGTAGTTAGGAAATCAAAAGACAGGTTGCACTGGAAAAGTCTGCCGTCAGGCACCTCTACAGAGTGTTGAAAAGCTAGACATCAGTCTAGTGACTAAAATGCTCCTGTTCCAGGCCATGATCTTCACAATTACTTATGAGGCATCAGAGAGCTGGACAATGACAAAGGATGACAGAAGAATCATCAATGTCTCTGAGTCATGATGCTGGAGAAGAGTATTGAATATATCAAGAGATTCCAAGAGAACAAACAAGTCTGTCCTAAAAAGGGTAACCAAATTGCTCCTTGAAGGCAAGAATTTTGTAGCTCCATCTCACACACTTTGGGCATGTTGCCAGGAGGTAGCAGTCCTTGGAGAAGGACATTATGCTTGGAAGGGTGAAGGTCAGTGCAGGAGAGAAAGGTCCTGGATGAAATAGATTAACACAGTGACTGTGACAGTGGGGACAGGTGTGTTGGAGACAGACAGATTGGCTCAGAATAGGGTGGAGTTCAGAGCTACTGTTCATAGAGTTGTTATGAGTCATAGCTGACTCTATGGCATTTAACAACAATGACAACAACAACAAATCTAGCCAAGATGTTAGCTTAAAGAGTAAGATGTGCCTGATTCAGGTCATGCTATGCTATTTCAATCACTTGCTATGCATCTGAGAGCTAGACAACAAATAAAAATGGCAGAAGAATCGATGTTTTTGCATTATGGTGCTGAAAAAGAGTGCTGAATATTCATGGACTGCAATAACAAAAACAGATAGCGTCTTAGAGAAAGTGCATCCAGAGTGCTCCTTGGAAGCAAGGATGGTGAAGCTTTGTCTCACATATTTGGGAATATTGTTAAGAGGTTCTATTCTTTGGAAAAAGACATCATGCTTGAAAAGGTGGAGGGTCAGCAAAGGAAAAGACGACCCTCAATGGGATGAATGGATACAGTAAGTTCAGCTGCAGGCTCAAGTATGTCAGAGATGATAAGGATGGCACAGGACAGGGCTCAGATCTGTTCACAGGGTTTCTATGAGTTGTCCTTGACTCAGTGGTACCTAACAATAACAACAATAGCATATGTATGAAGACTGTCAAATATAACAGAAAATACAAAATCATCAAAGGATAAGCTAGACTATTGGATCTTCTAAAAATGAAATTGTTATTTCCTCCAAGAATTGGAAAAAGGAACCTATAAACTGGTAAAAATTATTTGGCAATGACACATTTGACAAGGAATTCATGTACTGCTGGTGAGGATGTAAAATGGTGCAACCACTGTGAAAGACAGTATGATTCCTTCTTAAAAAGTTGGAAATGGGTGTGAGGGGTGGGGGGTGGGGGAGATTGCATACCAAGGAAGGAATTTTTCTTTTACTTTTCAAAGAGAAGCATAAACTGGGGGGCGGAGGGGGGGGGAGAAAAGTGCAACAATGAATGAATGGAAAGCCAAGATATCTGTAAATGTTCATTACAATTAATAATAATAAAAATGTAAATTTAAAAACATTTTAAAAGTTGGAAATAGAAAAACCATTTGATCCAACTATCCTACTACTAAGAATCAACTCCAATGAAATCAGAGCTGTGATACAAACAGATGTATGAACACCCGTGTTTATTACAGTATTATTCACAATAGTGAAGAGATGGATGCAGCCCAACCAACAGCCCACCAAAAATGCATGGACAGAAAACCTGTAGTACATTCACATAATGGAATATTGTGCAGCACTGAAAAAGTAATGAACTTTACTATACAACCTGAATGAGTCTAGAAGACATTATTTTGAGTGAAGTATCTCAGCTACAAAAGGACAAATACTGCATATGACCACTGGTTTTTAAATAGGATTGGCATACGGGTGGGAGACGGAGAATAGGAAAAGAGTGGATGGATAATGAACATCACACTGGAACAGATGAAGTAAAGGACTGTATGATTAGATATTACACATATGACAACAGTCTGGAACAAGAAGTGTATTACAAGGTCAAAGGCACCAATTTTTCATCTGTCATCCTCAGCAGCATAGCAAGTGATGAAAAGGCCCTGGACGGAATCAGGTGCACTTTAGTCTTCAAACTAACAAGTATTCCTCTTCACTAATTTGAAGAGGTCCTTGACTGCAGTACAATATTTCTTGTGGTCTCCTGACTGCTGGTACTAAGTATATTGACTGTGGATCGAAGTATGATGAAGCCATTGACAGTTATAATCTTTTCTCCATCTATCACGATGTTGTCTATTGGTCCAGTGGTGAGAATTTCTGCTTTCTTTTTTGTTTGTTATTACAATTACAGTGTCATGAAACAAAATATATAACTCCAACCATGGTTCATATAGCCAGATGACTTCACCTCTCCAACTCCAACAGAAGGTAGGAAGTTTACTGTTTGGGGAGCTCAGGAGAGGGAGGTTTGGGATCTGTAGACACCCTAGACGAGTTGAAGGTGGAGATAAAGATGTAAATTTGTGAAGATCCTTGCATTTCTACTGTTCTCTCACATTACAGGCCATCACTTATACCATCCAGAAAAAAAGACGAACTAGTCTTTTCCAATCTGTTAAGTGTAAAGATCTATAAATAATATGTTATGAATTTATTACCCTAACCTCTGAAAAAAATGTATGAATGTATGACTTAACAACCAATGTAATTTTTAAACTTTAATTCAAATAAAAATAAAATGTATAAAAATAAAATACAACTGATCAGTATATTTGTATTTTTTTTCTTGTTATTAACAATTAGGGCTTACAACACTTCTCATTTGAACTACTGTAAAAATCTGAATGCTATAGTTTAACAGTAATTGTTGTTGTTGTTGTTATGTGCCATCGAGTTGTTTGTGACTCATAGTGACCCTATGTACAACAGCCCTAAACCCTGCTCTATCCTGTGCCAATCTCATTGCCTCTGACACACCCATCCCGATTACCCCAGT